>NW_026870525.1:381533-755566 GCF_963576545.1 Limanda limanda
CTAACCCTAACCCTTCCGAAAGTCGGAGAAGCTCAAGGATAGTACCGATCGATGCGCGCTACCCCATTTAGTGGGGGTAGAGCCTACTTGCAAGTCTCTCCGACCTTCACAAAAAAAGTTATTCAAGAATATCTCTTTCTCCTATGTGCTTTCATCCCTAACCCTAACCCTAACCCTTCCGAAAGTCGGAGAAGCTCAAGGATGGTACCGATCGATGCGCGCTACCCCATTTAGTGGGGGTAGAGCCTACTTGCAAGTCTCTCCGACCTTCACAAAAAAAGTTATTCAAGAATATCTCTTTCTCCTATGTGCTTTCATCCCTAACCCTAACCCTAACCCTTCCGAAAGTCGGAGAAGCTCAAGGATGGTACCGATCGATGCGCGCTACCCCATTTAGTGGGGGTAGAGCCTACTTGCAAGTCTCTCCGACCTTCACAAAAAAAGTTATTCAAGAATATCTCTTTCTCCTATGTGCTTTCATCCCTAACCCTAACCCTAACCCTTCCGAAAGTCGTAGAAGCTCAAGGATGGTACCGATCGATGTGCGCTACCCCATTTAGTGGGGGTAGAGCCTACTTGCAAGTCTCTCCGACCTTCACAAAAAAAGTTATTCAAGAATATCTCTTTCTCCTATGTGCTTTCATCCCTAACCCTAACCCTAACCCTTCCAAAAGTCGGAGAAGCTCAAGGATGGTACCGATCGATGCGCGCTACCCCATTTAGTGGGGGTAGAGCCTACTTGCATGTCTCTCCGACCTTCACAAAAAAAGTTATTCAAGAATATCTCCTCAGATTTGGGGGAATTTCGTCGGTCAACCTCTTCCGAAGGTCGTACAAGCTCGGGAATGGTACCAATCGATCTGCAGGACCCAAATTAGTCCAGATGCAACCACTTTCCAAGTCTCTCCGACCTTCACAAAAAAAGTTATTCAAGAATATCTCTTTCTCCTATGTGCTTTCATCCCTAACCCTAACCCTAACCCTTCCGAAAGTCGGAGAAGCTCAAGGATGGTACCGATCGATGCGCGCAACCCCATTTAGTGGGGGTAGAGCCTACTTGCAAGTCTCTCCGACCTTCACAAAAAAAGTTATTCAAGAATATCTCCTCAGATTTGGGGGAATTTCGTCGGTCGACCTCTTCCGAAGGTCGTACAAGCTCGGGGATGGTACCAATCGATCCGCAGGACCCAAATTAGTCCAGATGCAACCACTTTCCAAGTCTCTCCGACCTTCACAAAAAAAGTTATTCAAGAATATCTCTTTCTCCTATGTGCTTTCATCCCTAACCCTAACCCTAACCCTTCCGAAAGTCGGAGAAGCTCAAGGATGGTACTGATCGATGCGCGCTACCCCATTTAGTGGGGGTAGAGCCTACTTGCAAGTCTCTCCGACCTTCACAAAAAAAGTTATTCAAGAATATCTCTTTCTCCTATGTGCTTTCATCCCTAACCCTAACCCTAACCCTTCCGAAAGTCGGAGAAGCTCAAGGATGGTACCGATCGATGCGCGCTACCCCATTTAGTGGGGGTAGAGCCTACTTGCAAGTCTCTCCGACCTTCACAAAAAAAGTTATTCAAGAATATCTCTTTCTCCTATGTGCTTTCATCCCTAACCCTAACCCTAACCCTTCCGAAAGTCGTAGAAGCTCAAGGATGGTACCGATCGATGCGCGCTACCCCATTTAGTGGGGGTAGAGCCTACTTGCAAGTCTCTCCGACCTTCACAAAAAAAGTTATTCAAGAATATCTCTTTCTCCTATGTGCTTTCATCCCTAACCCTAACCCTAACCCTTCCAAAAGTCGGAGAAGCTCAAGGATGGTACCGATCGATGTGCGCTACCCCATTTAGTGGGGGTAGAGCCTACTTGCATGTCTCTCCGACCTTCACAAAAAAAGTTATTCAAGAATATCTCCTCAGATTTGGGGGAATTTCGTCGGTCGACCTCTTCCGAAGGTCGTACAAGCTCGGGGATGGCACCAATCGATCCGCAGGACCCAAATTAGTCCAGATGCAACCACTTTCCAAGTCTCTCCGACCTTCACAAAAAAAGTTATTCAAGAATATCTCTTTCTCCTATGTGCTTTCATCCCTAACCCTAACCCTAACCCTTCCGAAAGTCGGAGAAGCTCAAGGATGGTACCGATCGATGCGCGCAACCCCATTTAGTGGGGGTAGAGCCTACTTGCAAGTCTCTCCGACCTTCACAAAAAAAGTTATTCAAGAATATCTCCTCAGATTTGGGGGAATTTCGTCGGTCGACCTCTTCCGAAGGTCGTACAAGCTCGGGGATGGTACCAATCGATCCGCAGGACCCACATTAGTCCAGATGCAACCATTTTCCAAGTCTCTCCGACCTTCACAAAAAAAGTTATTCAAGAATATCTCTTTCTCCTATGTGCTTTCATCCCTAACCCTAACCCTAACCCTTCCGAAAGTCGGAGAAGCTCAAGGATAGTACCGATCGATGCGCGCTACCCCATTTAGTGGGGGTAGAGCCTACTTGCAAGTCTCTCCGACCTTCACAAAAAAAGTTATTCAAGAATATCTCTTTCTCCTATGTGCTTTCATCCCTAACCCTAACCCTAACCCTTCCGAAAGTCGGAGAAGCTCAAGGATGGTACCGATCGATGCGCGCTACCCCATTTAGTGGGGGTAGAGCCTACTTGCAAGTCTCTCCGACCTTCACAAAAAAAGTTATTCAAGAATATCTCTTTCTCCTATGTGCTTTCATCCCTAACCCTAACCCTAACCCTTCCGAAAGTCGTAGAAGCTCAAGGATGGTACCGATCGATGCGCGCTACCCCATTTAGTGGGGGTAGAGCCTACTTGCAAGTCTCTCCGACCTTCACAAAAAAAGTTATTCAAGAATATCTCTTTCTCCTATGTGCTTTCATCCCTAACCCTAACCCTAACCCTTCCAAAAGTCGGAGAAGCTCAAGGATGGTACCGATCGATGTGCGCTACCCCATTTAGTGGGGGTAGAGCCTACTTGCATGTCTCTCCGACCTTCACAAAAAAAGTTATTCAAGAATATCTCCTCAGATTTGGGGGAATTTCGTCGGTCGACCTCTTCCGAAGGTCGTACAAGCTCGGGGATGGCACCAATCGATCCGCAGGACCCAAATTAGTCCAGATGCAACCACTTTCCAAGTCTCTCCGACCTTCACAAAAAAAGTTATTCAAGAATATCTCTTTCTCCTATGTGCTTTCATCCCTAACCCTAACCCTAACCCTTCCGAAAGTCGGAGAAGCTCAGGGATGGTACCGATCGATGCGCGCAACCCCATTTAGTGGGGGTAGAGCCTACTTGCAAGTCTCTCCGACCTTCACAAAAAAAGTTATTCAAGAATATCTCCTCAGATTTGGGGGAATTTCGTCGGTCGACCTCTTCCGAAGGTCGTACAAGCTCAAGGATGGTACCAATCGATCCGCAGGACCCAAATTAGTCCAGATGCAACCATTTTCCAAGTCTCTCCGACCTTCACAAAAAAAGTTATTCAAGAATATCTCTTTCTCCTATGTGCTTTCATCCCTAACCCTAACCCTAACCCTTCCGAAAGTCGGAGAAGCTCAAGGATGGTACCGATCGATGCGCGCTACCCCATTTAGTGGGGGTAGAGCCTACTTGCAAGTCTCTCCGACCTTCACAAAAAAAGTTATTCAAGAATATCTCTTTCTCCTATGTGCTTTCATCCCTAACCCTAACCCTAACCCTTCCGAAAGTCGGAGAAGCTCAAAGATGGTACCGATCGATGCGCGCTACCCCATTTAGTGGGGGTAGAGCCTACTTGCAAGTCTCTCCGACCTTCACAAAAAAAGTTATTCAAGAATATCTCTTTCTCCTATGTGCTTTCATCCCTAACCCTAACCCTAACCCTTCCGAAAGTCGGAGAAGCTCAAGGATGGTACCGATCGATGCGCGCTACCCCATTTAGTGGGGGTAGAGCCTACTTGCAAGTCTCTCCGACCTTCACAAAAAAAGTTATTCAAGAATATCTCTTTCTCCTATGTGCTTTCATCCCTAACCCTAACCCTAACCCTAACCCTTCCAAAAGTCGGAGAAGCTCAAGGATGGTACCGATCGATGCGCGCTACCCCATTTAGTGGGGGTAGAGCCTACTTGCATGTCTCTCCGACCTTCACAAAAAAAGTTATTCAAGAATATCTCCTCAGATTTGGGGGAATTTCGTCGGTCGACCTCTTCCGAAGGTCGTACAAGCTCGGGGATGGTACCAATCGATCCGCAGGACCCAAATTAGTCCAGATGCAACCACTTTCCAAGTCTCTCCGACCTTCACAAAAAAAGTTATTCAAGAATATCTCTTTCTCCTATGTGCTTTCATCCCTAACCCTAACCCTAACCCTTCCGAAAGTCGGAGAAGCTCAAGGATGGTACCGATCGATGCGCGCAACCCCATTTAGTGGGGGTAGAGCCTACTTGCAAGTCTCTCCGACCTTCACAAAAAAAGTTATTCAAGAATATCTCTTTCTCCTATGTGCTTTCATCCCTAACCCTAACCCTAACCCTTCCGAAAGTCGGAGAAGCTCAAGGATGGTACCGATCGATGCGCGCTACCCCATTTAGTGGGGGTAGAGCCTACTTGCAAGTCTCTCCGACCTTCACAAAAAAAGTTATTCAAGAATATCTCTTTCTCCTATGTGCTTTCATCCCTAACCCTAACCCTAACCCTTCCGAAAGTCGGAGAAGCTCAAGGATGGTACCGATCGATGCGCGCTACCCCATTTAGTGGGGGTAGAGCCTACTTGCAAGTCTCTCCGACCTTCACAAAAAAAGTTATTCAAGAATATCTCTTTCTCCTATGTGCTTTCATCCCTAACCCTAACCCTAACCCTTCCAAAAGTCGGAGAAGCTCAAGGATGGTACCGATCGATGCGCGCTACCCCATTTAGTGGGGGTAGAGCCTACTTGCATGTCTCTCCGACCTTCACAAAAAAAGTTATTCAAGAATATCTCCTCAGATTTGGGGGAATTTCGTCGGTCGACCTCTTCCGAAGGTCGTACAAGCTCGGGGATGGTACCAATCGATCCGCAGGACCCAAATTAGTCCAGATGCAACCACTTTCCAAGTCTCTCCGACCTTCACAAAAAAAGTTATTCAAGAATATCTCTTTCTCCTATGTGCTTTCATCCCTAACCCTAACCCTAACCCTTCCGAAAGTCGGAGAAGCTCAAGGATGGTACCGATCGATGCGCGCAACCCCATTTAGTGGGGGTAGAGCCTACTTGCAAGTCTCTCCGACCTTCACAAAAAAAGTTATTCAAGAATATCTCCTCAGATTTGGGGGAATTTCGTCGGTCGACCTCTTCCGAAGGTCGTACAAGCTCGGGGATGGTACCAATCGATCCGCAGGACCCAAATTAGTCCAGATGCAACCACTTTCCAAGTCTCTCCGACCTTCACAAAAAAAGTTATTCAAGAATATCTCTTTCTCCTATGTGCTTTCATCCCTAACCCTAACCCTTTCGAAAGTCGGAGAAGCTCAAGGATGGTACCGATCGATGCGCGCTACCCCATTTAGTGGGGGTAGAGCCTACTTGCAAGTCTCTCCGACCTTCACAAAAAAAGTTATTCAAGAATATCTCTTTCTCCTATGTGCTTTCATCCCTAACCCTAACCCTAACCCTTCCGAAAGTCGGAGAAGCTCAAAGATGGTACCGATCGATGCGCGCTACCCCATTTAGTGGGGGTAGAGCCTACTTGCAAGTCTCTCCGACCTTCACAAAAAAAGTTATTCAAGAATATCTCTTTCTCCTATGTGCTTTCATCCCTAACCCTAACCCTAACCCTTCCGAAAGTCGGAGAAGCTCAAGGATGGTACCGATCGATGCGCGCAACCCCATTTAGTGGGGGTAGAGCCTACTTGCAAGTCTCTCCGACCTTCACAAAAAAAGTTATTCAAGAATATCTCCTCAGATTTGGGGGAATTTCGTCGGTCGACCTCTTCCGAAGGTCGTACAAGCTCGGGGATGGTACCAATCGATCCGCAGGACCCAAATTAGTCCAGATGCAACCACTTTTCAAGTCTCTCCGACCTTCACAAAAAAAGTTATTCAAGAATATCTCTTTCTCCTATGTGCTTTCATCCCTAACCCTAACCCTAACCCTTCCGAAAGTCGGAGAAGCTCAAGGATGGTACCGATCGATGCGCGCTACCCCATTTAGTGGGGGTAGAGCCTACTTGCAAGTCTCTCCGACCTTCACAAAAAAAGTTATTCAAGAATATCTCTTTCTCCTATGTGCTTTCATCCCTAACCCTAACCCTAACCCTTCCGAAAGTCGGAGAAACTCAAGGATGGTACCGATCGATGCGCGCTACCCCATTTAGTGGGGGTAGAGCCTACTTGCAAGTCTCTCCGACCTTCACAAAAAAAGTTATTCAAGAATATCTCTTTCTCCTATGTGCTTTCATCCCTAACCCTAACCCTAACCCTTCCGAAAGTCGGAGAAGCTCAAGGATGGTACCGATCGATGCGCGCTACCCCATTTAGTGGGGGTAGAGCCTACTTGCAAGTCTCTCCGACCTTCACAAAAAAAGTTATTCAAGAATATCTCTTTCTCCTATGTGCTTTCATCCCTAACCCTAACCCTAACCCTTCCGAAAGTCGGAGAAGCTCAAGGATGGTACCGATCGATGCGCGCTACCCCATTTAGTGGGGGTAGAGCCTACTTGCAAGTCTCTCCGACCTTCACAAAAAAAGTTATTCAAGAATATCTCTTTCTCCTATGTGCTTTCATCCCTAACCCTAACCCTAACCCTTCCGAAAGTCGGAGAAGCTCAAGGATGGAACCGATCGATGCGCGCTACCCCATTTAGTGGGGGTAGAGCCTACTTGCAAGTCTCTCCGACCTTCACAAAAAAAGTTATTCAAGAATATCTCCTCAGATTTGGGGGAATTTCGTCGGTCGACCTCTTCCGAAGGTCGTACAAGCTCGGGGATGGTACCAATCGATCCGCAGGACCCAAATTAGTCCAGATGCAACCACTTTCCAAGTCTCTCCGACCTTCACAAAAAAAGTTATTCAAGAATATCTCTTTCTCCTATGTGCTTTCATCCCTAACCCTAACCCTAACCCTTCCGAAAGTCGGAGAAGCTCAAGGATGGTACCGATCGATGCGCGCTACCCCATTTAGTGGGGGTAGAGCCTACTTGCAAGTCTCTCCGACCTTCACAAAAAAAGTTATTCAAGAATATCTCCTCAGATTTGGGGGAATTTCGTCGGTCGACCTCTTCCGAAGGTCGTACAAGCTCGGGGATGGTACCAATCGATCCGCAGGACCCAAATTAGTCCAGATGCAACCACTTTACAAGTCTCTCCGACCTTCACAAAAAAAGTTATTCAAGAATATCTCTTTCTCCTATGTGCTTTCATCCCTAACCCTAACCCTTCCGAAAGTCGGAGAAGCTCAAGGATGGTACCGATCGATGCGCGCTACCCCATTTAGTGGGGGTAGAGCCTACTTGCAAGTCTCTCCGACCTTCACAAAAAAAGTTATTCAAGAATATCTCTTTCTCCTATGTGCTTTCATCCCTAACCCTAACCCTAACCCTTCCAAAAGTCGGAGAAGCTCAAGGATGGTACCGATCGATTTGCGCTACCCCATTTAGTGGGGGTAGAGCCTACTTGCATGTCTCTCCGACCTTCACAAAAAAAGTTATTCAAGAATATCTCCTCAGATTTGGGGGAATTTCGTCGGTCGACCTCTTCCGAAGGTCGTACAAGCTCGGGGATGGCACCAATCGATCCGCAGGACCCAAATTAGTCCAGATGCAACCACTTTCCAAGTCTCTCCGACCTTCACAAAAAAAGTTATTCAAGAATATCTCTTTCTCCTATGTGCTTTCATCCCTAACCCTAACCCTAACCCTTCCGAAAGTCGGAGAAGCTCAGGGATGGTACCGATCGATGCGCGCAACCCCATTTAGTGGGGGTAGAGCCTACTTGCAAGTCTCTCCGACCTTCACAAAAAAAGTTATTCAAGAATATCTCCTCAGATTTGGGGGAATTTCGTCGGTCGACCTCTTCCGAAGGTCGTACAAGCTCAAGGATGGTACCAATCGATCCGCAGGACCCAAATTAGTCCAGATGCAACCATTTTCCAAGTCTCTCCGACCTTCACAAAAAAAGTTATTCAAGAATATCTCTTTCTCCTATGTGCTTTCATCCCTAACCCTAACCCTAACCCTTCCGAAAGTCGGAGAAGCTCAAGGATGGTACCGATCGATGCGCGCTACCCCATTTAGTGGGGGTAGAGCCTACTTGCAAGTCTCTCCGACCTTCACAAAAAAAGTTATTCAAGAATATCTCTTTCTCCTATGTGCTTTCATCCCTAACCCTAACCCTAACCCTTCCGAAAGTCGGAGAAGCTCAAAGATGGTACCGATCGATGCGCGCTACCCCATTTAGTGGGGGTAGAGCCTACTTGCAAGTCTCTCCGACCTTCACAAAAAAAGTTATTCAAGAATATCTCTTTCTCCTATGTGCTTTCATCCCTAACCCTAACCCTAACCCTTCCGAAAGTCGGAGAAGCTCAAGGATGGTACCGATCGATGCGCGCTACCCCATTTAGTGGGGGTAGAGCCTACTTGCAAGTCTGTCCGACCTTCACAAAAAAAGTTATTCAAGAATATCTCTTTCTCCTATGTGCTTTCATCCCTAACCCTAACCCTAACCCTAACCCTTCCAAAAGTCGGAGAAGCTCAAGGATGGTACCGATCGATGCGCGCTACCCCATTTAGTGGGGGTAGAGCCTACTTGCATGTCTCTCCGACCTTCACAAAAAAAGTTATTCAAGAATATCTCCTCAGATTTGGGGGAATTTCGTCGGTCGACCTCTTCCGAAGGTCGTACAAGCTCGGGGATGGTACCAATCGATCCGCAGGACCCAAATTAGTCCAGATGCAACCACTTTCCAAGTCTCTCCGACCTTCACAAAAAAAGTTATTCAAGAATATCTCTTTCTCCTATGTGCTTTCATCCCTAACCCTAACCCTAACCCTTCCGAAAGTCGGAGAAGCTCAAGGATGGTACCGATCGATGCGCGCAACCCCATTTAGTGGGGGTAGAGCCTACTTGCAAGTCTCTCCGACCTTCACAAAAAAAGTTATTCAAGAATATCTCTTTCTCCTATGTGCTTTCATCCCTAACCCTAACCCTAACCCTTCCGAAAGTCGGAGAAGCTCAAGGATGGTACCGATCGATGCGCGCTACCCCATTTAGTGGGGGTAGAGCCTACTTGCAAGTCTCTCCGACCTTCACAAAAAAAGTTATTCAAGAATATCTCTTTCTCCTATGTGCTTTCATCCCTAACCCTAACCCTAACCCTTCCGAAAGTCGGAGAAGCTCAAGGATGGTACCGATCGATGCGCGCTACCCCATTTAGTGGGGGTAGAGCCTACTTGCAAGTCTCTCCGACCTTCACAAAAAAAGTTATTCAAGAATATCTCTTTCTCCTATGTGCTTTCATCCCTAACCCTAACCCTAACCCTTCCAAAAGTCGGAGAAGCTCAAGGATGGTACCGATCGATGCGCGCTACCCCATTTAGTGGGGGTAGAGCCTACTTGCATGTCTCTCCGACCTTCACAAAAAAAGTTATTCAAGAATATCTCCTCAGATTTGGGGGAATTTCGTCGGTCGACCTCTTCCGAAGGTCGTACAAGCTCGGGGATGGTACCAATCGATCCGCAGGACCCAAATTAGTCCAGATGCAACCACTTTCCAAGTCTCTCCGACCTTCACAAAAAAAGTTATTCAAGAATATCTCTTTCTCCTATGTGCTTTCATCCCTAACCCTAACCCTAACCCTTCCGAAAGTCGGAGAAGCTCAAGGATGGTACCGATCGATGCGCGCAACCCCATTTAGTGGGGGTAGAGCCTACTTGCAAGTCTCTCCGACCTTCACAAAAAAAGTTATTCAAGAATATCTCCTCAGATTTGGGGGAATTTCGTCGGTCGACCTCTTCCGAAGGTCGTACAAGCTCGGGGATGGTACCAATCGATCCGCAGGACCCAAATTAGTCCAGATGCAACCACTTTCCAAGTCTCTCCGACCTTCACAAAAAAAGTTATTCAAGAATATCTCTTTCTCCTATGTGCTTTCATCCCTAACCCTAACCCTTTCGAAAGTCGGAGAAGCTCAAGGATGGTACCGATCGATGCGCGCTACCCCATTTAGTGGGGGTAGAGCCTACTTGCAAGTCTCTCCGACCTTCACAAAAAAAGTTATTCAAGAATATCTCTTTCTCCTATGTGCTTTCATCCCTAACCCTAACCCTAACCCTTCCGAAAGTCGGAGAAGCTCAAAGATGGTACCGATCGATGCGCGCTACCCCATTTAGTGGGGGTAGAGCCTACTTGCAAGTCTCTCCGACCTTCACAAAAAAAGTTATTCAAGAATATCTCTTTCTCCTATGTGCTTTCATCCCTAACCCTAACCCTAACCCTTCCGAAAGTCGGAGAAGCTCAAGGATGGTACCGATCGATGCGCGCAACCCCATTTAGTGGGGGTAGAGCCTACTTGCAAGTCTCTCCGACCTTCACAAAAAAAGTTATTCAAGAATATCTCCTCAGATTTGGGGGAATTTCGTCGGTCGACCTCTTCCGAAGGTCGTACAAGCTCGGGGATGGTACCAATCGATCCGCAGGACCCAAATTAGTCCAGATGCAACCACTTTTCAAGTCTCTCCGACCTTCACAAAAAAAGTTATTCAAGAATATCTCTTTCTCCTATGTGCTTTCATCCCTAACCCTAACCCTAACCCTTCCGAAAGTCGGAGAAGCTCAAGGATGGTACCGATCGATGCGCGCTACCCCATTTAGTGGGGGTAGAGCCTACTTGCAAGTCTCTCCGACCTTCACAAAAAAAGTTATTCAAGAATATCTCTTTCTCCTATGTGCTTTCATCCCTAACCCTAACCCTAACCCTTCCGAAAGTCGGAGAAACTCAAGGATGGTACCGATCGATGCGCGCTACCCCATTTAGTGGGGGTAGAGCCTACTTGCAAGTCTCTCCGACCTTCACAAAAAAAGTTATTCAAGAATATCTCTTTCTCCTATGTGCTTTCATCCCTAACCCTAACCCTAACCCTTCCGAAAGTCGGAGAAGCTCAAGGATGGTACCGATCGATGCGCGCTACCCCATTTAGTGGGGGTAGAGCCTACTTGCAAGTCTCTCCGACCTTCACAAAAAAAGTTATTCAAGAATATCTCTTTCTCCTATGTGCTTTCATCCCTAACCCTAACCCTAACCCTTCCGAAAGTCGGAGAAGCTCAAGGATGGTACCGATCGATGCGCGCTACCCCATTTAGTGGGGGTAGAGCCTACTTGCAAGTCTCTCCGACCTTCACAAAAAAAGTTATTCAAGAATATCTCTTTCTCCTATGTGCTTTCATCCCTAACCCTAACCCTAACCCTTCCGAAAGTCGGAGAAGCTCAAGGATGGAACCGATCGATGCGCGCTACCCCATTTAGTGGGGGTAGAGCCTACTTGCAAGTCTCTCCGACCTTCACAAAAAAAGTTATTCAAGAATATCTCCTCAGATTTGGGGGAATTTCGTCGGTCGACCTCTTCCGAAGGTCGTACAAGCTCGGGGATGGTACCAATCGATCCGCAGGACCCAAATTAGTCCAGATGCAACCACTTTCCAAGTCTCTCCGACCTTCACAAAAAAAGTTATTCAAGAATATCTCTTTCTCCTATGTGCTTTCATCCCTAACCCTAACCCTAACCCTTCCGAAAGTCGGAGAAGCTCAAGGATGGTACCGATCGATGCGCGCTACCCCATTTAGTGGGGGTAGAGCCTACTTGCAAGTCTCTCCGACCTTCACAAAAAAAGTTATTCAAGAATATCTCCTCAGATTTGGGGGAATTTCGTCGGTCGACCTCTTCCGAAGGTCGTACAAGCTCGGGGATGGTACCAATCGATCCGCAGGACCCAAATTAGTCCAGATGCAACCACTTTACAAGTCTCTCCGACCTTCACAAAAAAAGTTATTCAAGAATATCTCTTTCTCCTATGTGCTTTCATCCCTAACCCTAACCCTTCCGAAAGTCGGAGAAGCTCAAGGATGGTACCGATCGATGCGCGCTACCCCATTTAGTGGGGGTAGAGCCTACTTGCAAGTCTCTCCGACCTTCACAAAAAAAGTTATTCAAGAATATCTCTTTCTCCTATGTGCTTTCATCCCTAACCCTAACCCTAACCCTTCCGAAAGTCGGAGAAGCTCAAAGATGGTACCGATCGATGCGCGCTACCCCATTTAGTGGGGGTAGAGCCTACTTGCAAGTCTCTCCGACCTTCACAAAAAAAGTTATTCAAGAATATCTCTTTCTCCTATGTGCTTTCATCCCTAACCCTAACCCTAACCCTTCCGAAAGTCGGAGAAGCTCAAGGATGGTACCGATCGATGCGCGCTACCCCATTTAGTGGGGGTAGAGCCTACTTGCAAGTCTCTCCGACCTTCACAAAAAAAGTTATTCAAGAATATCTCTTTCTCCTATGTGCTTTCATCCCTAACCCTAACCCTAACCCTTCCGAAAGTCGGAGAAGCTCAAAGATGGTACCGATCGATGCGCGCTACCCCATTTAGTGGGGGTAGAGCCTACTTGCAAGTCTCTCCGACCTTCACAAAAAAAGTTATTCAAGAATATCTCTTTCTCCTATGTGCTTTCATCCCTAACCCTAACCCTAACCCTAACCCTTCCAAAAGTCGGAGAAGCTCAAGGATGGTACCGATCGATGCGCGCTACCCCATTTAGTGGGGGTAGAGCCTACTTGCATGTCTCTCCGACCTTCACAAAAAAAGTTATTCAAGAATATCTCCTCAGATTTGGGGGAATTTCGTCGGTCGACCTCTTCCGAAGGTCGTACAAGCTCGGGGATGGTACCAATCGATCCGCAGGACCCAAATTAGTCCAGATGCAACCACTTTCCAAGTCTCTCCGACCTTCACAAAAAAAGTTATTCAAGAATATCTCTTTCTCCTATGTGCTTTCATCCCTAACCCTAACCCTAACCCTTCCGAAAGTCGGAGAAGCTCAAGGATGGTACCGATCGATGCGCGCAACCCCATTTAGTGGGGGTAGAGCCTACTTGCAAGTCTCTCCGACCTTCACAAAAAAAGTTATTCAAGAATATCTCTTTCTCCTATGTGCTTTCATCCCTAACCCTAACCCTAACCCTTCCGAAAGTCGGAGAAGCTCAAGGATGGTACCGATCGATGCGCGCTACCCCATTTAGTGGGGGTAGAGCCTACTTGCAAGTCTCTCCGACCTTCACAAAAAAAGTTATTCAAGAATATCTCTTTCTCCTATGTGCTTTCATCCCTAACCCTAACCCTAACCCTTCCGAAAGTCGGAGAAGCTCAAGGATGGTACCGATCGATGCGCGCTACCCCATTTAGTGGGGGTAGAGCCTACTTGCAAGTCTCTCCGACCTTCACAAAAAAAGTTATTCAAGAATATCTCTTTCTCCTATGTGCTTTCATCCCTAACCCTAACCCTAACCCTTCCGAAAGTCGGAGAAGCTCAAGGATGGTACCGATCGATGCGCGCTACCCCATTTAGTGGGGGTAGAGCCTACTTGCAAGTCTCTCCGACCTTCACAAAAAAAGTTATTCAAGAATATCTCTTTCTCCTATGTGCTTTCATCCCTAACCCTAACCCTAACCCTTCCAAAAGTCGGAGAAGCTCAAGGATGGTACCGATCGATGCGCGCTACCCCATTTAGTGGGGGTAGAGCCTACTTGCATGTCTCTCCGACCTTCACAAAAAAAGTTATTCAAGAATATCTCCTCAGATTTGGGGGAATTTCGTCGGTCGACCTCTTCCGAAGGTCATACAAGCTCGGGGATGGTACCAATCGATCCGCAGGACCCAAATTAGTCCAGATGCAACCACTTTCCAAGTCTCTCCGACCTTCACAAAAAAAGTTATTCAAGAATATCTCTTTCTCCTATGTGCTTTCATCCCTAACCCTAACCCTAACCCTTCCGAAAGTCGGAGAAGCTCAAGGATGGTACCGATCGATGCGCGCAACCCCATTTAGTGGGGGTAGAGCCTACTTGCAAGTCTCTCCGACCTTCACAAAAAAAGTTATTCAAGAATATCTCCTCAGATTTGGGGGAATTTCGTCGGTCGACCTCTTCCGAAGGTCGTACAAGCTCGGGGATGGTACCAATCGATCCGCAGGACCCAAATTAGTCCAGATGCAACCACTTTCCAAGTCTCTCCGACCTTCACAAAAAAAGTTATTCAAGAATATCTCTTTCTCCTATGTGCTTTCATCCCTAACCCTAACCCTTTCGAAAGTCGGAGAAGCTCAAGGATGGTACCGATCGATGCGCGCTACCCCATTTAGTGGGGGTAGAGCCTACTTGCAAGTCTCTCCGACCTTCACAAAAAAAGTTATTCAAGAATATCTCTTTCTCCTATGTGCTTTCATCCCTAACCCTAACCCTAACCCTTCCGAAAGTCGGAGAAGCTCAAAGATGGTACCGATCGATGCGCGCTACCCCATTTAGTGGGGGTAGAGCCTACTTGCAAGTCTCTCCGACCTTCACAAAAAAAGTTATTCAAGAATATCTCTTTCTCCTATGTGCTTTCATCCCTAACCCTAACCCTAACCCTTCCGAAAGTCGGAGAAGCTCAAGGATGGTACCGATCGATGCGCGCAACCCCATTTAGTGGGGGTAGAGCCTACTTGCAAGTCTCTCCGACCTTCACAAAAAAAGTTATTCAAGAATATCTCCTCAGATTTGGGGGAATTTCGTCGGTCGACCTCTTCCGAAGGTCGTACAAGCTCGGGGATGGTACCAATCGATCCGCAGGACCCAAATTAGTCCAGATGCAACCACTTTTCAAGTCTCTCCGACCTTCACAAAAAAAGTTATTCAAGAATATCTCTTTCTCCTATGTGCTTTCATCCCTAACCCTAACCCTAACCCTTCCGAAAGTCGGAGAAGCTCAAGGATGGTACCGATCGATGCGCGCTACCCCATTTAGTGGGGGTAGAGCCTACTTGCAAGTCTCTCCGACCTTCACAAAAAAAGTTATTCAAGAATATCTCTTTCTCCTATGTGCTTTCATCCCTAACCCTAACCCTAACCCTTCCGAAAGTCGGAGAAACTCAAGGATGGTACCGATCGATGCGCGCTACCCCATTTAGTGGGGGTAGAGCCTACTTGCAAGTCTCTCCGACCTTCACAAAAAAAGTTATTCAAGAATATCTCTTTCTCCTATGTGCTTTCATCCCTAACCCTAACCCTAACCCTTCCGAAAGTCGGAGAAGCTCAAGGATGGTACCGATCGATGCGCGCTACCCCATTTAGTGGGGGTAGAGCCTACTTGCAAGTCTCTCCGACCTTCACAAAAAAAGTTATTCAAGAATATCTCTTTCTCCTATGTGCTTTCATCCCTAACCCTAACCCTAACCCTTCCGAAAGTCGGAGAAGCTCAAGGATGGTACCGATCGATGCGCGCTACCCCATTTAGTGGGGGTAGAGCCTACTTGCAAGTCTCTCCGACCTTCACAAAAAAAGTTATTCAAGAATATCTCTTTCTCCTATGTGCTTTCATCCCTAACCCTAACCCTAACCCTTCCGAAAGTCGGAGAAGCTCAAGGATGGAACCGATCGATGCGCGCTACCCCATTTAGTGGGGGTAGAGCCTACTTGCAAGTCTCTCCGACCTTCACAAAAAAAGTTATTCAAGAATATCTCCTCAGATTTGGGGGAATTTCGTCGGTCGACCTCTTCCGAAGGTCGTACAAGCTCGGGGATGGTACCAATCGATCCGCAGGACCCAAATTAGTCCAGATGCAACCACTTTCCAAGTCTCTCCGACCTTCACAAAAAAAGTTATTCAAGAATATCTCTTTCTCCTATGTGCTTTCATCCCTAACCCTAACCCTAACCCTTCCGAAAGTCGGAGAAGCTCAAGGATGGTACCGATCGATGCGCGCTACCCCATTTAGTGGGGGTAGAGCCTACTTGCAAGTCTCTCCGACCTTCACAAAAAAAGTTATTCAAGAATATCTCCTCAGATTTGGGGGAATTTCGTCGGTCGACCTCTTCCGAAGGTCGTACAAGCTCGGGGATGGTACCAATCGATCCGCAGGACCCAAATTAGTCCAGATGCAACCACTTTACAAGTCTCTCCGACCTTCACAAAAAAAGTTATTCAAGAATATCTCTTTCTCCTATGTGCTTTCATCCCTAACCCTAACCCTTCCGAAAGTCGGAGAAGCTCAAGGATGGTACCGATCGATGCGCGCTACCCCATTTAGTGGGGGTAGAGCCTACTTGCAAGTCTCTCCGACCTTCACAAAAAAAGTTATTCAAGAATATCTCTTTCTCCTATGTGCTTTCATCCCTAACCCTAACCCTAACCCTTCCGAAAGTCGGAGAAGCTCAAGGATGGTACCGATCGATGCGCGCAACCCCATTTAGTGGGGGTAGAGCCTACTTGCAAGTCTCTCCGACCTTCACAAAAAAAGTTATTCAAGAATATCTCCTCAGATTTGGGGGAATTTCGTCGGTCGACCTCTTCCGAAGGTCGTACAAGCTCGGGGATGGTACCAATCGATCCGCAGGACCCAAATTAGTCCAGATGCAACCACTTTCCAAGTCTCTCCGACCTTCACAAAAAAAGTTATTCAAGAATATCTCTTTCTCCTATGTGCTTTCATCCCTAACCCTAACCCTAACCCTTCCGAAAGTCGGAGAAGCTCAGGGATGGTACCGATCGATGCGCGTTACCCCATTTAGTGGGGGTAGAGCCTACTTGCAAGTCTCTCCGACCTTCACAAAAAAAGTTATTCAAGAATATCTCTTTCTCCTATGTGCTTTCATCCCTAACCCTAACCCTAACCCTTCCGAAAGTCGGAGAAGCTCAAGGATGGTACCGATCGATGTGCGCTACCCCATTTAGTGGGGGTAGAGCCTACTTGCAAGTCTCTCCGACCTTCACAAAAAAGGTTATTCAAGAATATCTCTTTCTCCTATGTGCTTTCATCCCTAACCCTAACCCTAACCCTTCCGAAAGTCGGAGAAGCTCAAGGATGGTACCGATCGATGCGCGCTACCCCATTTAGTGGGGGTAGAGCCTACTTGCAAGTCTCTCCGACCTTCACAAAAAAAGTTATTCAAGAATATCTCCTCAGATTTGGGGGAATTTCGTCGGTCGACCTCTTCCGAAGGTCGTACAAGCTCGGGGATGGTACCAATCGATCCGCAGGACCCAAATTAGTCCAGATGCAACCACTTTCCAAGTCTCTCCGACCTTCACAAAAAAAGTTATTCAAGAATATCTCTTTCTCCTATGTGCTTTCATCCCTAACCCTAACCCTAACCCTTCCGAAAGTCGGAGAAGCTCAAGGATGGTACCGATCGATGCGCGCAACCCCATTTAGTGGGGGTAGAGCCTACTTGCAAGTCTCTCCGACCTTCACAAAAAAAGTTATTCAAGAATATCTCCTCAGATTTGGGGGAATTTCGTCGGTCGACCTCTTCCGAAGGTCGTACAAGCTCGGGGATGGTACCAATCGATCCGCAGGACCCAAATTAGTCCAGATGCAACCACTTTCCAAGTCTCTCCGACCTTCACAAAAAAAGTTATTCAAGAATATCTCTTTCTCCTATGTGCTTTCATCCCTAACCCTAACCCTTCCGAAAGTCGGAGAAGCTCAAGGATGGTACCGATCGATGCGCGCTACCCCATTTAGTGGGGGTAGAGCCTACTTGCAAGTCTCTCCGACCTTCACAAAAAAAGTTATTCAAGAATATCTCTTTCTCCTATGTGCTTTCATCCCTAACCCTAACCCTAACCCTTCCGAAAGTCGGAGAAGCTCAAGGATGGTACCGATCGATGCGCGCTACCCCATTTAGTGGGGGTAGAGCCTACTTGCAAGTCTCTCCGACCTTCACAAAAAACGTTATTCAAGAATATCTCTTTTTCCTATGTGCTTTCATCCCTAACTCTAACCCTAACCCTTCCGAAAGTCGGAGAAGCTCAAGGATGGAACCGATCGATGCGCGCTACCCCATTTAGTGGGGGTAGAGCCTACTTGCAAGTCTCTCCGACCTTCACAAAAAAAGTTATTCAAGAATATCTCCTCAGATTTGGGGGAATTTCGTCGGTCGACCTCTTCCGAAGGTCGTACAAGCTCGGGGATGGTACCAATCGATCCGCAGGACCCAAATTAGTCCAGATGCAACCACTTTCCAAGTCTCTCCGACCTTCACAAAAAAAGTTATTCAAGAATATCTCTTTCTCCTATGTGCTTTCATCCCTAACCCTAACCCTTCCGAAAGTCGGAGAAGCTCAAGGATGGTACCGATCGATGCGCGCTACCCCATTTAGTGGGGGTAGAGCCTACTTGCAAGTCTCTCCGACCTTCACAAAAAAAGTTATTCAAGAATATCTCCTCAGATTTGGGGGAATTTCGTCGGTCGACCTCTTCCGAAGGTCGTACAAGCTCGGGGATGGTACCAATCGATCCGCAGGACCCAAATTAGTCCAGATGCAACCACTTTCCAAGTCTCTCCGACCTTCACAAAAAAAGTTATTCAAGAATATCTCTTTCTCCTATGTGCTTTCATCCCTAACCCTAACCCTAACCCTTCCGAAAGTCGGAGAAGCTCAAGGATGGTACCGATCGATGCGCGCAACCCCATTTAGTGGGGGTAGAGCCTACTTGCAAGTCTCTCCGACCTTCACAAAAAAAGTTATTCAAGAATATCTCCTCAGATTTGGGGGAATTTCGTCGTTCGACCTCTTCCGAAGGTCGTACAAGCTCGGGGATGGTACCAATCGATCCGCAGGACCCAAATTAGTCCAGATGCAACCACTTTACAAGTCTCTCCGACCTTCACAAAAAAAGTTATTCAAGAATATCTCTTTCTCCTATGTGCTTTCATCCCTAACCCTAACCCTTCCGAAAGTCGGAGAAGCTCAAGGATGGTACCGATCGATGCGCGCTACCCCATTTAGTGGGGGTAGAGCCTACTTGCAAGTCTCTCCGACCTTCACAAAAAAAGTTATTCAAGAATATCTCTTTCTCCTATGTGCTTTCATCCCTAACCCTAACCCTAACCCTAACCCTTCCGAAAGTCGGAGAAGCTCAAGGATGGTACCGATCGATGTGCGCAACCCCATTTAGTGGGGGTAGAGCCTACTTGCAAGTCTCTCCGACCTTCACAAAAAAAGTTATTCAAGAATATCTCCTCAGATTTGGGGGAATTTCGTCGGTCGACCTCTTCCGAAGGTCGTACAAGCTCGGGGATGGTACCAATCGATCCGCAGGACCCAAATTAGTCCAGATGCAACCACTTTCCAAGTCTCTCCGACCTTCACAAAAAAAGTTATTCAAGAATATCTCTTTCTCCTATGTGCTTTCATCCCTAACCCTAACCCTAACCCTTCCGAAAGTCGGAGAAGCTCAAGGATGGTACCGATCGATGCGCGCTACCCCATTTAGTGGGGGTAGAGCCTACTTGCAAGTCTCTCCGACCTTCACAAAAAAAGTTATTCAAGAATATCTCTTTCTCCTATGTGCTTTCATCCCTAACCCTAACCCTAACCCTTCCGAAAGTCGGAGAAGCTCAAGGATGGTACCGATCGATGCGCGCAACCCCATTTAGTGGGGGTAGAGCCTACTTGCAAGTCTCTCCGACCTTCACAAAAAAAGTTATTCAAGAATATCTCCTCAGATTTGGGGGAATTTCGTCGGTCGACCTCTTCCGAAGGTCGTACAAGCTCGGGGATGGTACCAATCGATCCGCAGGACCCAAATTAGTCCAGATGCAACCACTTTCCAAGTCTCTCCGACCTTCACAAAAAAAGTTATTCAAGAATATCTCTTTCTCCTATGTGCTTTCATCCCTAACCCTAACCCTAACCCTTCCGAAAGTCGGAGAAGCTCAAGGATGGTACCGATCGATGCGCGCTACCCCATTTAGTGGGGGTAGAGCCTACTTGCAAGTCTCTCCGACCTTCACAAAAAAAGTTATTCAAGAATATCTCTTTCTCCTATGTGCTTTCATCCCTAACCCTAACCCTAACCCTTCCGAAAGTCGGAGAAGCTCAAGGATGGTACCGATCGATGCGCGCTACCCCATTTAGTGGGGGTAGAGCCTACTTGCAAGTCTCTCCGACCTTCACAAAAAAAGTTATTCAAGAATATCTCTTTCTCCTATGTGCTTTCATCCCTAACCCTAACCCTAACCCTTCCGAAAGTCGGAGAAGCTCAAGGATGGAACCGATCGATGCGCGCTACCCCATTTAGTGGGGGTAGAGCCTACTTGCAAGTCTCTCCGACCTTCACAAAAAAAGTTATTCAAGAATATCTCCTCAGATTTGGGGGAATTTCGTCGGTCGACCTCTTCCGAAGGTCGTACAAGCTCGGGGATGGTACCAATCGATCCGCAGGACCCAAATTAGTCCAGATGCAACCACTTTCCAAGTCTCTCCGACCTTCACAAAAAAAGTTATTCAAGAATATCTCTTTCTCCTATGTGCTTTCATCCCTAACCCTAACCCTAACCCTTCCGAAAGTCGGAGAAGCTCAAGGATGGTACCGATCGATGCGCGCTACCCCATTTAGTGGGGGTAGAGCCTACTTGCAAGTCTCTCCGACCTTCACAAAAAAAGTTATTCAAGAATATCTCCTCAGATTTGGGGGAATTTCGTCGGTCGACCTCTTCCGAAGGTCGTACAAGCTCGGGGATGGTACCAATCGATCTGCAGGACCCAAATTAGTCCAGATGCAACCACTTTCCAAGTCTCTCCGACCTTCACAAAAAAAGTTATTCAAGAATATCTCTTTCTCCTATGTGCTTTCATCCCTAACCCTAACCCTAACCCTTCCGAAAGTCGGAGAAGCTCAAGGATGGTACTGATCGATGCGCGCTACCCCATTTAGTGGGGGTAGAGCCTACTTGCAAGTCTCTCCGACCTTCACAAAAAAAGTTATTCAAGAATATCTCTTTCTCCTATGTGCTTTCATCCCTAACCCTAACCCTAACCCTTCCGAAAGTCGGAGAAGCTCAAGGATGGTACCGATCGATGCGCGCTACCCCATTTAGTGGGGGTAGAGCCTACTTGCAAGTCTCTCCGACCTTCACAAAAAACGTTATTCAAGAATATCTCTTTTTCCTATGTGCTTTCATCCCTAACCCTAACCCTAACCCTTCCGAAAGTCGGAGAAGCTCAAGGATGGAACCGATCGATGCGCGCTACCCCATTTAGTGGGGGTAGAGCCTACTTGCAAGTCTCTCCGACCTTCACAAAAAAAGTTATTCAAGAATATCTCCTCAGATTTGGGGGAATTTCGTCGGTCGACCTCTTCCGAAGGTCGTACAAGCTCGGGGATGGTACCAATCGATCCGCAGGACCCAAATTAGTCCAGATGCAACCACTTTCCAAGTCTCTCCGACCTTCACAAAAAAAGTTATTCAAGAATATCTCTTTCTCCTATGTGCTTTCATCCCTAACCCTAACCCTAACCCTTCCGAAAGTCGGAGAAGCTCAAGGATGGTACCGATCGATGCGCGCTACCCCATTTAGTGGGGGTAGAGCCTACTTGCAAGTCTCTCCGACCTTCACAAAAAAAGTTATTCAAGAATATCTCCTCAGATTTGGGGGAATTTCGTCGGTCGACCTCTTCCGAAGGTCGTACAAGCTCGGGGATGGTACCAATCGATCCGCAGGACCCAAATTAGTCCAGATGCAACCACTTTCCAAGTCTCTCCGACCTTCACAAAAAAAGTTATTCAAGAATATCTCTTTCTCCTATGTGCTTTCATCCCTAACCCTAACCCTAACCCTTCCGAAAGTCGGAGAAGCTCAAGGATGGTACCGATCGATGCGCGCAACCCCATTTAGTGGGGGTAGAGCCTACTTGCAAGTCTCTCCGACCTTCACAAAAAAAGTTATTCAAGAATATCTCCTCAGATTTGGGGGAATTTCGTCGTTCGACCTCTTCCGAAGGTCGTACAAGCTCGGGGATGGTACCAATCGATCCGCAGGACCCAAATTAGTCCAGATGCAACCACTTTACAAGTCTCTCCGACCTTCACAAAAAAAGTTATTCAAGAATATCTCTTTCTCCTATGTGCTTTCATCCCTAACCCTAACCCTTCCGAAAGTCGGAGAAGCTCAAGGATGGTACCGATCGATGCGCGCTACCCCATTTAGTGGGGGTAGAGCCTACTTGCAAGTCTCTCCGACCTTCACAAAAAAAGTTATTCAAGAATATCTCTTTCTCCTATGTGCTTTCATCCCTAACCCTAACCCTAACCCTAACCCTTCCGAAAGTCGGAGAAGCTCAAGGATGGTACCGATCGATGCGCGCAACCCCATTTAGTGGGGGTAGAGCCTACTTGCAAGTCTCTCCGACCTTCACAAAAAAAGTTATTCAAGAATATCTCCTCAGATTTGGGGGAATTTCGTCGTTCGACCTCTTCCGAAGGTCGTACAAGCTCGGGGATGGTACCAATCGATCCGCAGGACCCAAATTAGTCCAGATGCAACCACTTTACAAGTCTCTCCGACCTTCACAAAAAAAGTTATTCAAGAATATCTCTTTCTCCTATGTGCTTTCATCCCTAACCCTAACCCTTCCGAAAGTCGGAGAAGCTCAAGGATGGTACCGATCGATGCGCGCTACCCCATTTAGTGGGGGTAGAGCCTACTTGCAAGTCTCTCCGACCTTCACAAAAAAAGTTATTCAAGAATATCTCTTTCTCCTATGTGCTTTCATCCCTAACCCTAACCCTAACCCTAACCCTTCCGAAAGTCGGAGAAGCTCAAGGATGGTACCGATCGATGCGCGCAACCCCATTTAGTGGGGGTAGAGCCTACTTGCAAGTCTCTCCGACCTTCACAAAAAAAGTTATTCAAGAATATCTCCTCAGATTTGGGGGAATTTCGTCGGTCGACCTCTTCCGAAGGTCGTACAAGCTCGGGGATGGTACCAATCGATCCGCAGGACCCAAATTAGTCCAGATGCAACCACTTTCCAAGTCTCTCCGACCTTCACAAAAAAAGTTATTCAAGAATATCTCTTTCTCCTATGTGCTTTCATCCCTAACCCTAACCCTAACCCTTCCGAAAGTCGGAGAAGCTCAAGGATGGTACCGATCGATGCGCGCTACCCCATTTAGTGGGGGTAGAGCCTACTTGCAAGTCTCTCCGACCTTCACAAAAAAAGTTATTCAAGAATATCTCTTTCTCCTATGTGCTTTCATCCCTAACCCTAACCCTAACCCTTCCGAAAGTCGGAGAAGCTCAAGGATGGTACCGATCGATGCGCGCAACCCCATTTAGTGGGGGTAGAGCCTACTTGCAAGTCTCTCCGACCTTCACAAAAAAAGTTATTCAAGAATATCTCCTCAGATTTGGGGGAATTTCGTCGGTCGACCTCTTCCGAAGGTCGTACAAGCTCGGGGATGGTACCAATCGATCCGCAGGACCCAAATTAGTCCAGATGCAACCACTTTACAAGTCTCTCCGACCTTCACAAAAAAAGTTATTCAAGAATATCTCTTTCTCCTATGTGCTTTCATCCCTAACCCTAACCCTAACCCTTCCGAAAGTCGGAGAAGCTCAAGGATGGTACCGATCGATGCGCGCTACCCCATTTAGTGGGGGTAGAGCCTACTTGCAAGTCTCTCCGACCTTCACAAAAAAAGTTATTCAAGAATATCTCTTTCTCCTATGTGCTTTCATCCCTAACCCTAACCCTAACCCTTCCGAAAGTCGGAGAAGCTCAAGGATGGTACCGATCGATGCGCGTTACCCCATTTAGTGGGGGTAGAGCCTACTTGCAAGTCTCTCCGACCTTCACAAAAAAAGTTATTCAAGAATATCTCTTTCTCCTATGTGCTTTCATCCCTAACCCTAACCCTAACCCTTCCGAAAGTCGGAGAAGCTCAAGGATGGAACCGATCGATGCGCGCTACCCCATTTAGTGGGGGTAGAGCCTACTTGCAAGTCTCTCCGACCTTCACAAAAAAAGTTATTCAAGAATATCTCCTCAGATTTGGGGGAATTTCGTCGGTCGACCTCTTCCGAAGGTCGTACAAGCTCGGGGATGGTACCAATCGATCCGCAGGACCCAAATTAGTCCAGATGCAACCACTTTCCAAGTCTCTCCGACCTTCACAAAAAAAGTTATTCAAGAATATCTCTTTCTCCTATGTGCTTTCATCCCTAACCCTAACCCTAACCCTTCCGAAAGTCGGAGAAGCTCAAGGATGGTACCGATCGATGCGCGCTACCCCATTTAGTGGGGGTAAAGCCTACTTGCAAGTCTCTCCGACCTTCACAAAAAAAGTTATTCAAGAATATCTCCTCAGATTTGGGGGAATTTCGTCGGTCGACCTCTTCCGAAGGTCGTACAAGCTCGGGGATGGTACCAATCGATCCGCAGGACCCAAATTAGTCCAGATGCAACCACTTTCCAAGTCTCTCCGACCTTCACAAAAAAAGTTATTCAAGAATATCTCTTTCTCCTATGTGCTTTCATCCCTAACCCTAACCCTAACCCTTCCGAAAGTCGGAGAAGCTCAAGGATGGTACCGATCGATGCGCGCAACCCCATTTAGTGGGGGTAGAGCCTACTTGCAAGTCTCTCCGACCTTCACAAAAAAAGTTATTCAAGAATATCTCCTCAGATTTGGGGGAATTTCGTCGGTCGACCTCTTCCGAAGGTCGTACAAGCTCGGGGATGGTACCAATCGATCCGCAGGACCCAAATTAGTCCAGATGCAACCACTTTCCAAGTCTCTCCGACCTTCACAAAAAAAGTTATTCAAGAATATCTCTTTCTCCTATGTGCTTTCATCCCTAACCCTAACCCTTCCGAAAGTCGGAGAAGCTCAAGGATGGTACCGATCGATGCGCGCTACCCCATTTAGTGGGGGTAGAGCCTACTTGCAAGTCTCTCCGACCTTCACAAAAAAAGTTATTCAAGAATATCTCTTTCTCCTATGTGCTTTCATCCCTAACCCTAACCCTTCCGAAAGTCGGAGAAGCTCAAGGATGGTACCGATCGATGCGCGCAACCCCATTTAGTGGGGGTAGAGCCTACTTGCAAGTCTCTCCGACCTTCACAAAAAAAGTTATTCAAGAATATCTCCTCAGATTTGGGGGAATTTCGTCGGTCGACCTCTTCCGAAGGTCGTACAAGCTCGGGGATGGTACCAATCGATCCGCAGGACCCAAATTAGTCCAGATGCAACCACTTTCCAAGTCTCTCCGACCTTCACAAAAAAAGTTATTCAAGAATATCTCTTTCTCCTATGTGCTTTCATCCCTAACCCTAACCCTAACCCTTCCGAAAGTCGGAGAAGCTCAAGGATGGTACCGATCGATGCGCGCTACCCCATTTAGTGGGGGTAGAGCCTACTTGCAAGTCTCTCCGACCTTCACAAAAAAAGTTATTCAAGAATATCTCTTTCTCCTATGTGCTTTCATCCCTAACCCTAACCCTAACCCTTCCGAAAGTCGGAGAAGCTCAAGGATGGTACCGATCGATGCGCGCTACCCCATTTAGTGGGGGTAGAGCCTACTTGCAAGTCTCTCCGACCTTCACAAAAAAAGTTATTCAAGAATATCTCTTTCTCCTATGTGCTTTCATCCCTAACCCTAACCCTAACCCTTCCGAAAGTCGGAGAAGCTCAAGGATGGAACCGATCGATGCGCGCTACCCCATTTAGTGGGGGTAGAGCCTACTTGCAAGTCTCTCCGACCTTCACAAAAAAAGTTATTCAAGAATATCTCCTCAGATTTGGGGGAATTTCGTCGGTCGACCTCTTCCGAAGGTCGTACAAGCTCGGGGATGGTACCAATCGATCCGCAGGACCCAAATTAGTCCAGATGCAACCACTTTCCAAGTCTCTCCGACCTTCACAAAAAAAGTTATTCAAGAATATCTCTTTCTCCTATGTGCTTTCATCCCTAACCCTAACCCTAACCCTTCCGAAAGTCGGAGAAGCTCAAGGATGGTACCGATCGATGCGCGCTACCCCATTTAGTGGGGGTAGAGCCTACTTGCAAGTCTCTCCGACCTTCACAAAAAAAGTTATTCAAGAATATCTCTTTCTCCTATGTGCTTTCATCCCTAACCCTAACCCTAACCCTTCCGAAAGTCGTAGAAGCTCAAGGATGGTACCGATCGATGCGCGCTACCCCATTTAGTGGGGGTAGAGCCTACTTGCAAGTCTCTCCGACCTTCACAAAAAAAGTTATTCAAGAATATCTCTTTCTCCTATGTGCTTTCATCCCTAACCCTAACCCTAACCCTTCCAAAAGTCGGAGAAGCTCAAGGATGGTACCGATCGATGCGCGCTACCCCATTTAGTGGGGGTAGAGCCTACTTGCATGTCTCTCCGACCTTCACAAAAAAAGTTATTCAAGAATATCTCCTCAGATTTGGGGGAATTTCGTCGGTCGACCTCTTCCGAAGGTCGTACAAGCTCGGGGATGGTACCAATCGATCTGCAGGACCCAAATTAGTCCAGATGCAACCACTTTCCAAGTCTCTCCGACCTTCACAAAAAAAGTTATTCAAGAATATCTCTTTCTCCTATGTGCTTTCATCCCTAACCCTAACCCTAACCCTTCCGAAAGTCGGAGAAGCTCAAGGATGGTACCGATCGATGCGCGCAACCCCATTTAGTGGGGGTAGAGCCTACTTGCAAGTCTCTCCGACCTTCACAAAAAAAGTTATTCAAGAATATCTCTTTCTCCTATGTGCTTTCATCCCTAACCCTAACCCTAACCCTTCCGAAAGTCGGAGAAGCTCAAGGATGGAACCGATCGATGCGCGCTACCCCATTTAGTGGGGGTAGAGCCTACTTGCAAGTCTCTCCGACCTTCACAAAAAAAGTTATTCAAGAATATCTCCTCAGATTTGGGGGAATTTCGTCGGTCGACCTCTTCCGAAGGTCGTACAAGCTCGGGGATGGTACCAATCGATCCGCAGGACCCAAATTAGTCCAGATGCAACCACTTTCCAAGTCTCTCCGACCTTCACAAAAAAAGTTATTCAAGAATATCTCTTTCTCCTATGTGCTTTCATCCCTAACCCTAACCCTAACCCTTCCGAAAGTCGGAGAAGCTCAAGGATGGTACCGATCGATGCGCGCTACCCCATTTAGTGGGGGTAGAGCCTACTTGCAAGTCTCTCCGACCTTCACAAAAAAAGTTATTCAAGAATATCTCTTTCTCCTATGTGCTTTCATCCCTAACCCTAACCCTAACCCTTCCGAAAGTCGTAGAAGCTCAAGGATGGTACCGATCGATGCGCGCTACCCCATTTAGTGGGGGTAGAGCCTACTTGCAAGTCTCTCCGACCTTCACAAAAAAAGTTATTCAAGAATATCTCTTTCTCCTATGTGCTTTCATCCCTAACCCTAACCCTAACCCTTCCAAAAGTCGGAGAAGCTCAAGGATGGTACCGATCGATGCGCGCTACCCCATTTAGTGGGGGTAGAGCCTACTTGCATGTCTCTCCGACCTTCACAAAAAAAGTTATTCAAGAATATCTCCTCAGATTTGGGGGAATTTCGTCGGTCGACCTCTTCCGAAGGTCGTACAAGCTCGGGGATGGTACCAATCGATCTGCAGGACCCAAATTAGTCCAGATGCAACCACTTTCCAAGTCTCTCCGACCTTCACAAAAAAAGTTATTCAAGAATATCTCTTTCTCCTATGTGCTTTCATCCCTAACCCTAACCCTAACCCTTCCGAAAGTCGGAGAAGCTCAAGGATGGTACCGATCGATGCGCGCAACCCCATTTAGTGGGGGTAGAGCCTACTTGCAAGTCTCTCCGACCTTCACAAAAAAAGTTATTCAAGAATATCTCCTCAGATTTGGGGGAATTTCGTCGGTCGACCTCTTCCGAAGGTCGTACAAGCTCGGGGATGGTACCAATCGATCCGCAGGACCCAAATTAGTCCAGATGCAACCACTTTCCAAGTCTCTCCGACCTTCACAAAAAAAGTTATTCAAGAATATCTCTTTCTCCTATGTGCTTTCATCCCTAACCCTAACCCTAACCCTTCCGAAAGTCGGAGAAGCTCAAGGATGGTACCGATCGATGCGCGCTACCCCATTTAGTGGGGGTAGAGCCTACTTGCAAGTCTCTCCGACCTTCACAAAAAAAGTTATTCAAGAATATCTCTTTCTCCTATGTGCTTTCATCCCTAACCCTAACCCTAACCCTTCCGAAAGTCGGAGAAGCTCAAGGATGGTACCGATCGATGCGCGCTACCCCATTTAGTGGGGGTAGAGCCTACTTGCAAGTCTCTCCGACCTTCACAAAAAAAGTTATTCAAGAATATCTCTTTCTCCTATGTGCTTTCATCCCTAACCCTAACCCTAACCCTTCCGAAAGTCGTAGAAGCTCAAGGATGGTACCGATCGATGCGCGCTACCCCATTTAGTGGGGGTAGAGCCTACTTGCAAGTCTCTCCGACCTTCACAAAAAAAGTTATTCAAGAATATCTCTTTCTCCTATGTGCTTTCATCCCTAACCCTAACCCTAACCCTTCCAAAAGTCGGAGAAGCTCAAGGATGGTACCGATCGATGCGCGCTACCCCATTTAGTGGGGGTAGAGCCTACTTGCAAGTCTCTCCGACCTTCACAAAAAAAGTTATTCAAGAATATCTCTTTCTCCTATGTGCTTTCATCCCTAACCCTAACCCTAACCCTTCCGAAAGTCGGAGAAGCTCAAGGATGGTACCGATCGATGCGCGCTACCCCATTTAGTGGGGGTAGAGCCTACTTGCAAGTCTCTCCGACCTTCACAAAAAAAGTTATTCAAGAATATCTCTTTCTCCTATGTGCTTTCATCCCTAACCCTAACCCTAACCCTTCCGAAAGTCGTAGAAGCTCAAGGATGGTACCGATCGATGCGCGCTACCCCATTTAGTGGGGGTAGAGCCTACTTGCAAGTCTCTCCGACCTTCACAAAAAAAGTTATTCAAGAATATCTCTTTCTCCTATGTGCTTTCATCCCTAACCCTAACCCTAACCCTTCCAAAAGTCGGAGAAGCTCAAGGATGGTACCGATCGATGTGCGCTACCCCATTTAGTGGGGGTAGAGCCTACTTGCATGTCTCTCCGACCTTCACAAAAAAAGTTATTCAAGAATATCTCCTCAGATTTGGGGGAATTTCGTCGGTCGACCTCTTCCGAAGGTCGTACAAGCTCGGGGATGGCACCAATCGATCCGCAGGACCCAAATTAGTCCAGATGCAACCACTTTCCAAGTCTCTCCGACCTTCACAAAAAAAGTTATTCAAGAATATCTCTTTCTCCTATGTGCTTTCATCCCTAACCCTAACCCTAACCCTTCCGAAAGTCGGAGAAGCTCAAGGATGGTACCGATCGATGCGCGCAACCCCATTTAGTGGGGGTAGAGCCTACTTGCAAGTCTCTCCGACCTTCACAAAAAAAGTTATTCAAGAATATCTCCTCAGATTTGGGGGAATTTCGTCGGTCGACCTCTTCCGAAGGTCGTACAAGCTCGGGGATGGTACCAATCGATCCGCAGGACCCAAATTAGTCCAGATGCAACCATTTTCCAAGTCTCTCCGACCTTCACAAAAAAAGTTATTCAAGAATATCTCTTTCTCCTATGTGCTTTCATCCCTAACCCTAACCCTAACCCTTCCGAAAGTCGGAGAAGCTCAAGGATGGTACCGATCGATGCGCGCTACCCCATTTAGTGGGGGTAGAGCCTACTTGCAAGTCTCTCCGACCTTCACAAAAAAAGTTATTCAAGAATATCTCTTTCTCCTATGTGCTTTCATCCCTAACCCTAACCCTAACCCTTCCGAAAGTCGGAGAAGCTCAAGGATGGTACCGATCGATGCGCGCTACCCCATTTAGTGGGGGTAGAGCCTACTTGCAAGTCTCTCCGACCTTCACAAAAAAAGTTATTCAAGAATATCTCTTTCTCCTATGTGCTTTCATCCCTAACCCTAACCCTAACCCTTCCGAAAGTCGTAGAAGCTCAAGGATGGTACCGATCGATGCGCGCTACCCCATTTAGTGGGGGTAGAGCCTACTTGCAAGTCTCTCCGACCTTCACAAAAAAAGTTATTCAAGAATATCTCTTTCTCCTATGTGCTTTCATCCCTAACCCTAACCCTAACCCTTCCAAAAGTCGGAGAAGCTCAAGGATGGTACCGATCGATGTGCGCTACCCCATTTAGTGGGGGTAGAGCCTACTTGCATGTCTCTCCGACCTTCACAAAAAAAGTTATTCAAGAATATCTCCTCAGATTTGGGGGAATTTCGTCGGTCGACCTCTTCCGAAGGTCGTACAAGCTCGGGGATGGCACCAATCGATCTGCAGGACCCAAATTAGTCCAGATGCAACCACTTTCCAAGTCTCTCCGACCTTCACAAAAAAAGTTATTCAAGAATATCTCTTTCTCCTATGTGCTTTCATCCCTAACCCTAACCCTAACCCTTCCGAAAGTCGGAGAAGCTCAAGGATGGTACCGATCGATGCGCGCAACCCCATTTAGTGGGGGTAGAGCCTACTTGCAAGTCTCTCCGACCTTCACAAAAAAAGTTATTCAAGAATATCTCCTCAGATTTGGGGGAATTTCGTCGGTCGACCTCTTCCGAAGGTCGTACAAGCTCGGGGATGGTACCAATCGATCCGCAGGACCCAAATTAGTCCAGATGCAACCATTTTCCAAGTCTCTCCGACCTTCACAAAAAAAGTTATTCAAGAATATCTCTTTCTCCTATGTGCTTTCATCCCTAACCCTAACCCTAACCCTTCCGAAAGTCGGAGAAGCTCAAGGATGGTACCGATCGATGCGCGCTACCCCATTTAGTGGGGGTAGAGCCTACTTGCAAGTCTCTCCGACCTTCACAAAAAAAGTTATTCAAGAATATCTCTTTCTCCTATGTGCTTTCATCCCTAACCCTAACCCTAACCCTTCCGAAAGTCGGAGAAGCTCAAGGATGGTACCGATCGATGCGCGCTACCCCATTTAGTGGGGGTAGAGCCTACTTGCAAGTCTCTCCGACCTTCACAAAAAACGTTATTCAAGAATATCTCTTTCTCCTATGTGCTTTCATCCCTAACCCTAACCCTAACCCTTCCGAAAGTCGGAGAAGCTCAAGGATGGTACCGATCGATGCGCGCTACCCCATTTAGTGGGGGTAGAGCCTACTTGCAAGTCTCTCCGACCTTCACAAAAAAAGTTATTCAAGAATATCTCTTTCTCCTATGTGCTTTCATCCCTAACCCTAACCCTTCCAAAAGTCGGAGAAGCTCAAGGATGGTACCGATCGATGCGCGCTACCCCATTTAGTGGGGGTAGAGCCTACTTGCATGTCTCTCCGACCTTCACAAAAAAAGTTATTCAAGAATATCTCCTCAGATTTGGGGGAATTTCGTCGGTCGACCTCTTCCGAAGGTCGTACAAGCTCGGGGATGGTACCAATCGATCCGCAGGACCCAAATTAGTCCAGATGCAACCACTTTCCAAGTCTCTCCGACCTTCACAAAAAAAGTTATTCAAGAATATCTCTTTCTCCTATGTGCTTTCATCCCTAACCCTAACCCTAACCCTTCCGAAAGTCGGAGAAGCTCAAGGATGGTACCGATCGATGCGCGCAACCCCATTTAGTGGGGGTAGAGCCTACTTGCAAGTCTCTCCGACCTTCACAAAAAAAGTTATTCAAGAATATCTCCTCAGATTTGGGGGAATTTCGTCGGTCGACCTCTTCCGAAGGTCGTACAAGCTCGGGGATGGTACCAATCGATCCGCAGGACCCAAATTAGTCCAGATGCAACCACTTTCCAAGTCTCTCCGACCTTCACAAAAAAAGTTATTCAAGAATATCTCTTTCTCCTATGTGCTTTCATCCCTAACCCTAACCCTTTCGAAAGTCGGAGAAGCTCAAGGATGGTACCGATCGATGCGCGCTACCCCATTTAGTGGGGGTAGAGCCTACTTGCAAGTCTCTCCGACCTTCACAAAAAAAGTTATTCAAGAATATCTCTTTCTCCTATGTGCTTTCATCCCTAACCCTAACCCTAACCCTTCCGAAAGTCGGAGAAGCTCAAGGATGATATTGATCGATGCGCGCTACCCCATTTAGTGGGGGTAGAGCCTACTTGCAAGTCTCTCCGACCTTCACAAAAAAAGTTATTCAAGAATATCTCTTTCTCCTATGTGCTTTCATCCCTAACCCTAACCCTAACCCTTCCGAAAGTCGGAGAAGCTCAAGGATGGTACCGATCGATGCGCGCAACCCCATTTAGTGGGGGTAGAGCCTACTTGCAAGTCTCTCCGACCTTCACAAAAAAAGTTATTCAAGAATATCTCCTCAGATTTGGGGGAATTTCGTCGGTCGACCTCTTCCGAAGGTCGTACAAGCTCGGGGATGGTACCAATCGATCCGCAGGACCCAAATTAGTCCAGATGCAACCACTTTCCAAGTCTCTCCGACCTTCACAAAAAAAGTTATTCAAGAATATCTCTTTCTCCTATGTGCTTTCATCCCTAACCCTAACCCTAACCCTTCCGAAAGTCGGAGAAGCTCAAGGATGGTACCGATCGATGTGCGCTACCCCATTTAGTGGGGGTAGAGCCTACTTGCAAGTCTCTCCGACCTTCACAAAAAAAGTTATTCAAGAATATCTCTTTCTCCTATGTGCTTTCATCCCTAACCCTAACCCTAACCCTTCCGAAAGTCGGAGAAGCTCAAGGATGGTACCGATCGATGCGCGCTACCCCATTTAGTGGGGGTAGAGCCTACTTGCAAGTCTCTCCGACCTTCACAAAAAAAGTTATTCAAGAATATCTCTTTCTCCTATGTGCTTTCATCCCTAACCCTAACCCTAACCCTTCCAAAAGTCGGAGAAGCTCAAGGATGGTACCGATCGATGCGCGCTACCCCATTTAGTGGGGGTAGAGCCTACTTGCATGTCTCTCCGACCTTCACAAAAAAAGTTATTCAAGAATATCTCCTCAGATTTGGGGGAATTTCGTCGGTCGACCTCTTCCGAAGGTCGTACAAGCTCGGGGATGGTACCAATCGATCCGCAGGACCCAAATTAGTCCAGATGCAACCACTTTCCAAGTCTCTCCGACCTTCACAAAAAAAGTTATTCAAGAATATCTCTTTCTCCTATGTGCTTTCATCCCTAACCCTAACCCTAACCCTTCCGAAAGTCGGAGAAGCTCAAGGATGGTACCGATCGATGCGCGCAACCCCATTTAGTGGGGGTAGAGCCTACTTGCAAGTCTCTCCGACCTTCACAAAAAAAGTTATTCAAGAATATCTCCTCAGATTTGGGGGAATTTCGTCGGTCGACCTCTTCCGAAGGTCGTACAAGCTCGGGGATGGTACCAATCGATCCGCAGGACCCAAATTAGTCCAGATGCAACCACTTTCCAAGTCTCTCCGACCTTCACAAAAAAAGTTATTCAAGAATATCTCTTTCTCCTATGTGCTTTCATCCCTAACCCTAACCCTTTCGAAAGTCGGAGAAGCTCAAGGATGGTACCGATCGATGCGCGCTACCCCATTTAGTGGGGGTAGAGCCTACTTGCAAGTCTCTCCGACCTTCACAAAAAAAGTTATTCAAGAATATCTCTTTCTCCTATGTGCTTTCATCCCTAACCCTAACCCTAACCCTTCCGAAAGTCGGAGAAGCTCAAGGATGGTACCGATCGATGCGCGCTACCCCATTTAGTGGGGGTAGAGCCTACTTGCAAGTCTCTCCGACCTTCACAAAAAAAGTTATTCAAGAATATCTCTTTCTCCTATGTGCTTTCATCCCTAACCCTAACCCTAACCCTTCCAAAAGTCGGAGAAGCTCAAGGATGGTACCGATCGATGCGCGCTACCCCATTTAGTGGGGGTAGAGCCTACTTGCATGTCTCTCCGACCTTCACAAAAAAAGTTATTCAAGAATATCTCCTCAGATTTGGGGGAATTTCGTCGGTCGACCTCTTCCGAAGGTCGTACAAGCTCGGGGATGGTACCAATCGATCCGCAGGACCCAAATTAGTCCAGATGCAACCACTTTCCAAGTCTCTCCGACCTTCACAAAAAAAGTTATTCAAGAATATCTCTTTCTCCTATGTGCTTTCATCCCTAACCCTAACCCTAACCCTTCCGAAAGTCGGAGAAGCTCAAGGATGGTACCGATCGATGCGCGCAACCCCATTTAGTGGGGGTAGAGCCTACTTGCAAGTCTCTCCGACCTTCACAAAAAAAGTTATTCAAGAATATCTCCTCAGATTTGGGGGAATTTCGTCGGTCGACCTCTTCCGAAGGTCGTACAAGCTCGGGGATGGTACCAATCGATCCGCAGGACCCAAATTAGTCCAGATGCAACCACTTTCCAAGTCTCTCCGACCTTCACAAAAAAAGTTATTCAAGAATATCTCTTTCTCCTATGTGCTTTCATCCCTAACCCTAACCCTAACCCTTCCGAAAGTCGGAGAAGCTCAAGGATGGTACCGATCGATGCGCGCTACCCCATTTAGTGGGGGTAGAGCCTACTTGCAAGTCTCTCCGACCTTCACAAAAAAAGTTATTCAAGAATATCTCTTTCTCCTATGTGCTTTCATCCCTAACCCTAACCCTAACCCTTCCGAAAGTCGGAGAAGCTCAAGGATGGTACCGATCGATGCGCGCTACCCCATTTAGTGGGGGTAGAGCCTACTTGCAAGTCTCTCCGACCTTCACAAAAAAAGTTATTCAAGAATATCTCTTTCTCCTATGTGCTTTCATCCCTAACCCTAACCCTAACCCTTCCGAAAGTCGGAGAAGCTCAAGGATGGTACCGATCGATGTGCGCTACCCCATTTAGTGGGGGTAGAGCCTACTTGCAAGTCTCTCCGACCTTCACAAAAAAAGTTATTCAAGAATATCTCCTCAGATTTGGGGGAATTTCGTCGGTCGACCTCTTCCGAAGGTCGTACAAGCTCGGGGATGGTACCAATCGATCCGCAGGACCCAAATTAGTCCAGATGCAACCACTTTCCAAGTCTCTCCGACCTTCACAAAAAAAGTTATTCAAGAATATCTCTTTCTCCTATGTGCTTTCATCCCTAACCCTAACCCTTTCGAAAGTCGGAGAAGCTCAAGGATGGTACCGATCGATGCGCGCTACCCCATTTAGTGGGGGTAGAGCCTACTTGCAAGTCTCTCCGACCTTCACAAAAAAAGTTATTCAAGAATATCTCTTTCTCCTATGTGCTTTCATCCCTAACCCTAACCATAACCCTTCCGAAAGTCGGAGAAGCTCAAGGATGGTACCGATCGATGCGCGCTACCCCATTTAGTGGGGGTAGAGCCTACTTGCAAGTCTCTCCGACCTTCACAAAAAAAGTTATTCAAGAATATCTCTTTCTCCTATGTGCTTTCATCCCTAACCCTAACCCTAACCCTTCCGAAAGTCGGAGAAGCTCAAGGATGGTACCGATCGATGCGCGCTACCCCATTTAGTGGGGGTAGAGCCTACTTGCAAGTCTCTCCGACCTTCACAAAAAAAGTTATTCAAGAATATCTCTTTCTCCTATGTGCTTTCATCCCTAACCCTAACCCTAACCCTTCCAAAAGTCGGAGAAGCTCAAGGATGGTACCGATCGATGCGCGCTACCCCATTTAGTGGGGGTAGAGCCTACTTGCATGTCTCTCCGACCTTCACAAAAAAAGTTATTCAAGAATATCTCCTCAGATTTGGGGGAATTTCGTCGGTCGACCTCTTCCGAAGGTCGTACAAGCTCGGGGATGGTACCAATCGATCCGCAGGACCCAAATTAGTCCAGATGCAACCACTTTCCAAGTCTCTCCGACCTTCACAAAAAAAGTTATTCAAGAATATCTCTTTCTCCTATGTGCTTTCATCCCTAACCCTAACCCTAACCCTTCCGAAAGTCGGAGAAGCTCAAGGATGGTACCGATCGATGCGCGCAACCCCATTTAGTGGGGGTAGAGCCTACTTGCAAGTCTCTCCGACCTTCACAAAAAAAGTTATTCAAGAATATCTCCTCAGATTTGGGGGAATTTCGTCGGTCGACCTCTTCCGAAGGTCGTACAAGCTCGGGGATGGTACCAATCGATCCGCAGGACCCAAATTAGTCCAGATGCAACCACTTTCCAAGTCTCTCCGACCTTCACAAAAAAAGTTATTCAAGAATATCTCTTTCTCCTATGTGCTTTCATCCCTAACCCTAACCCTAACCCTTCCGAAAGTCGGAGAAGCTCAAGGATGGTACTGATCGATGCGCGCTACCCCATTTAGTGGGGGTAGAGCCTACTTGCAAGTCTCTCCGACCTTCACAAAAAAAGTTATTCAAGAATATCTCTTTCTCCTATGTGCTTTCATCCCTAACCCTAACCCTAACCCTTCCGAAAGTCGGAGAAGCTCAAGGATGGTACCGATCGATGCGCGCTACCCCATTTAGTGGGGGTAGAGCCTACTTGCAAGTCTCTCCGACCTTCACAAAAAAAGTTATTCAAGAATATCTCTTTCTCCTATGTGCTTTCATCCCTAACCCTAACCCTAACCCTTCCAAAAGTCGGAGAAGCTCAAGGATGGTACCGATCGATGCGCGCTACCCCATTTAGTGGGGGTAGAGCCTACTTGCATGTCTCTCCGACCTTCACAAAAAAAGTTATTCAAGAATATCTCCTCAGATTTGGGGGAATTTCGTCGGTCGACCTCTTCCGAAGGTCGTACAAGCTCGGGGATGGTACCAATCGATCCGCAGGACCCAAATTAGTCCAGATGCAACCACTTTCCAAGTCTCTCCGACCTTCACAAAAAAAGTTATTCAAGAATATCTCTTTCTCCTATGTGCTTTCATCCCTAACCCTAACCCTAACCCTTCCGAAAGTCGGAGAAGCTCAAGGATGGTACCGATCGATGCGCGCAACCCCATTTAGTGGGGGTAGAGCCTACTTGCAAGTCTCTCCGACCTTCACAAAAAAAGTTATTCAAGAATATCTCCTCAGATTTGGGGGAATTTCGTCGGTCGACCTCTTCCGAAGGTCGTACAAGCTCGGGGATGGTACCAATCGATCCGCAGGACCCAAATTAGTCCAGATGCAACCACTTTCCAAGTCTCTCCGACCTTCACAAAAAAAGTTATTCAAGAATATCTCTTTCTCCTATGTGCTTTCATCCCTAACCCTAACCCTTTCGAAAGTCGGAGAAGCTCAAGGATGGTACCGATCGATGCGCGCTACCCCATTTAGTGGGGGTAGAGCCTACTTGCAAGTCTCTCCGACCTTCACAAAAAAAGTTATTCAAGAATATCTCTTTCTCCTATGTGCTTTCATCCCTAACCCTAACCCTAACCCTTCCGAAAGTCGGAGAAGCTCAAGGATGGTACCGATCGATGCGCGCTACCCCATTTAGTGGGGGTAGAGCCTACTTGCAAGTCTCTCCGACCTTCACAAAAAAAGTTATTCAAGAATATCTCTTTCTCCTATGTGCTTTCATCCCTAACCCTAACCCTAACCCTTCCAAAAGTCGGAGAAGCTCAAGGATGGTACCGATCGATGCGCGCTACCCCATTTAGTGGGGGTAGAGCCTACTTGCATGTCTCTCCGACCTTCACAAAAAAAGTTATTCAAGAATATCTCCTCAGATTTGGGGGAATTTCGTCGGTCGACCTCTTCCGAAGGTCGTACAAGCTCGGGGATGGTACCAATCGATCCGCAGGACCCAAATTAGTCCAGATGCAACCACTTTCCAAGTCTCTCCGACCTTCACAAAAAAAGTTATTCAAGAATATCTCTTTCTCCTATGTGCTTTCATCCCTAACCCTAACCCTAACCCTTCCGAAAGTCGGAGAAGCTCAAGGATGGTACCGATCGATGTGCGCAACCCCATTTAGTGGGGGTAGAGCCTACTTGCAAGTCTCTCCGACCTTCACAAAAAAAGTTATTCAAGAATATCTCCTCAGATTTGGGGGAATTTCGTCGGTCGACCTCTTCCGAAGGTCGTACAAGCTCGGGGATGGTACCAATCGATCCGCAGGACCCAAATTAGTCCAGATGCAACCACTTTCCAAGTCTCTCCGACCTTCACAAAAAAAGTTATTCAAGAATATCTCTTTCTCCTATGTGCTTTCATCCCTAACCCTAACCCTAACCCTTCCGAAAGTCGGAGAAGCTCAAGGATGGTACCGATCGATGTGCGCAACCCCATTTAGTGGGGGTAGAGCCTACTTGCAAGTCTCTCCGACCTTCACAAAAAAAGTTATTCAAGAATATCTCCTCAGATTTGGGGGAATTTCGTCGGTCGACCTCTTCCGAAGGTCGTACAAGCTCGGGGATGGTACCAATCGATCCGCAGGACCCAAATTAGTCCAGATGCAACCACTTTCCAAGTCTCTCCGACCTTCACAAAAAAAGTTATTCAAGAATATCTCTTTCTCCTATGTGCTTTCATCCCTAACCCTAACCCTTTCGAAAGTCGGAGAAGCTCAAGGATGGTACCGATCGATGCGCGCTACCCCATTTAGTGGGGGTAGAGCCTACTTGCAAGTCTCTCCGACCTTCACAAAAAAAGTTATTCAAGAATATCTCTTTCTCCTATGTGCTTTCATCCCTAACCCTAACCCTAACCCTTCCGAAAGTCGGAGAAGCTCAAGGATGGTACCGATCGATGCGCGCTACCCCATTTAGTGGGGGTAGAGCCTACTTGCAAGTCTCTCCGACCTTCACAAAAAAAGTTATTCAAGAATATCTCTTTCTCCTATGTGCTTTCATCCCTAACCCTAACCCTAACCCTTCCGAAAGTCGGAGAAGCTCAAGGATGGTACCGATCGATGCGCGCAACCCCATTTAGTGGGGGTAGAGCCTACTTGCAAGTCTCTCCGACCTTCACAAAAAAAGTTATTCAAGAATATCTCCTCAGATTTGGGGGAATTTCGTCGGTCGACCTCTTCCGAAGGTCGTACAAGCTCGGGGATGGTACCAATCGATCCGCAGGACCCAAATTAGTCCAGATGCAACCACTTTCCAAGTCTCTCCGACCTTCACAAAAAAAGTTATTCAAGAATATCTCTTTCTCCTATGTGCTTTCATCCCTAACCCTAACCCTAACCCTAACCCTTCCGAAAGTCGGAGAAGCTCAAGGATGGTACCGATCGATGCGCGCTACCCCATTTAGTGGGGGTAGAGCCTACTTGCAAGTCTCTCCGACCTTCACAAAAAAAGTTATTCAAGAATATCTCTTTCTCCTATGTGCTTTCATCCCTAACCCTAACCCTAACCCTTCCGAAAGTCGGAGAAGCTCAAGGATGGTACCGATCGATGCGCGCTACCCCATTTAGTGGGGGTAGAGCCTACTTGCAAGTCTCTCCGACCTTCACAAAAAAAGTTATTCAAGAATATCTCTTTCTCCTATGTGCTTTCATCCCTAACCCTAACCCTAACCCTTCCAAAAGTCGGAGAAGCTCAAGGATGGTACCGATCGATGCGCGCTACCCCATTTAGTGGGGGTAGAGCCTACTTGCATGTCTCTCCGACCTTCACAAAAAAAGTTATTCAAGAATATCTCCTCAGATTTGGGGGAATTTCGTCGGTCGACCTCTTCCGAAGGTCGTACAAGCTCGGGGATGGTACCAATCGATCTGCAGGACCCAAATTAGTCCAGATGCAACCACTTTCCAAGTCTCTCCGACCTTCACAAAAAAAGTTATTCAAGAATATCTCTTTCTCCTATGTGCTTTCATCCCTAACCCTAACCCTAACCCTTCCGAAAGTCGGAGAAGCTCAAGGATGGTACCGATCGATGCGCGCAACCCCATTTAGTGGGGGTAGAGCCTACTTGCAAGTCTCTCCGACCTTCACAAAAAAAGTTATTCAAGAATATCTCCTCAGATTTGGGGGAATTTCGTCGGTCGACCTCTTCCGAAGGTCGTACAAGCTCGGGGATGGTACCAATCGATCCGCAGGACCCAAATTAGTCCAGATGCAACCACTTTCCAAGTCTCTCCGACCTTCACAAAAAAAGTTATTCAAGAATATCTCTTTCTCCTATGTGCTTTCATCCCTAACCCTAACCCTAACCCTTCCGAAAGTCGGAGAAGCTCAAGGATGGTACCGATCGATGCGCGCTACCCCATTTAGTGGGGGTAGAGCCTACTTGCAAGTCTCTCCGACCTTCACAAAAAAAGTTATTCAAGAATATCTCTTTCTCCTATGTGCTTTCATCCCTAACCCTAACCCTAACCCTTCCGAAAGTCGGAGAAGCTCAAGGATGGTACCGATCGATGCGCGCAACCCCATTTAGTGGGGGTAGAGCCTACTTGCAAGTCTCTCCGACCTTCACAAAAAAAGTTATTCAAGAATATCTCCTCAGATTTGGGGGAATTTCGTCGGTCGACCTCTTCCGAAGGTCGTACAAGCTCGGGGATGGTACCAATCGATCCGCAGGACCCAAATTAGTCCAGATGCAACCACTTTCCAAGTCTCTCCGACCTTCACAAAAAAAGTTATTCAAGAATATCTCTTTCTCCTATGTGCTTTCATCCCTAACCCTAACCCTAACCCTTCCGAAAGTCGGAGAAGCTCAAGGATGGTACCGATCGATGCGCGCTACCCCATTTAGTGGGGGTAGAGCCTACTTGCAAGTCTCTCCGACCTTCACAAAAAAAGTTATTCAAGAATATCTCTTTCTCCTATGTGCTTTCATCCCTAACCCTAACCCTAACCCTTCCGAAAGTCGGAGAAGCTCAAGGATGGTACCGATCGATGCGCGCAACCCCATTTAGTGGGGGTAGAGCCTACTTGCAAGTCTCTCCGACCTTCACAAAAAAAGTTATTCAAGAATATCTCCTCAGATTTGGGGGAATTTCGTCGGTCGACCTCTTCCGAAGGTCGTACAAGCTCGGGGATGGTACCAATCGATCCGCAGGACCCAAATTAGTCCAGATGCAACCACTTTCCAAGTCTCTCCGACCTTCACAAAAAAAGTTATTCAAGAATATCTCTTTCTCCTATGTGCTTTCATCCCTAACCCTAACCCTAACCCTTCCGAAAGTCGGAGAAGCTCAAGGATGGTACCGATCGATGCGCGCTACCCCATTTAGTGGGGGTAGAGCCTACTTGCAAGTCTCTCCGACCTTCACAAAAAAAGTTATTCAAGAATATCTCTTTCTCCTATGTGCTTTCATCCCTAACCCTAACCCTTCCGAAAGTCGGAGAAGCTCAAGGATGGTACCGATCGATGCGCGCAACCCCATTTAGTGGGGGTAGAGCCTACTTGCAAGTCTCTCCGACCTTCACAAAAAAAGTTATTCAAGAATATCTCCTCAGATTTGGGGGAATTTCGTCGGTCGACCTCTTCCGAAGGTCGTACAAGCTCGGGGATGGTACCAATCGATCCGCAGGACCCAAATTAGTCCAGATGCAACCACTTTCCAAGTCTCTCCGACCTTCACAAAAAAAGTTATTCAAGAATATCTCTTTCTCCTATGTGCTTTCATCCCTAACCCTAACCCTTTCGAAAGTCGGAGAAGCTCAAGGATGGTACCGATCGATGCGCGCTACCCCATTTAGTGGGGGTAGAGCCTACTTGCAAGTCTCTCCGACCTTCACAAAAAAAGTTATTCAAGAATATCTCTTTCTCCTATGTGCTTTCATCCCTAACCCTAACCCTAACCCTTCCGAAAGTCGGAGAAGCTCAAGGATGGTACCGATCGATGCGCGCTACCCCATTTAGTGGGGGTAGAGCCTACTTGCAAGTCTCTCCGACCTTCACAAAAAAAGTTATTCAAGAATATCTCTTTCTCCTATGTGCTTTCATCCCTAACCCTAACCCTAACCCTTCCGAAAGTCGGAGAAGCTCAAGGATGGTACCGATCGATGCGCGCTACCCCATTTAGTGGGGGTAGAGCCTACTTGCAAGTCTCTCCGACCTTCACAAAAAAAGTTATTCAAGAATATCTCTTTCTCCTATGTGCTTTCATCCCTAACCCTAACCCTAACCCTTCCGAAAGTCGGAGAAGCTCAAGGATGGTACCGATCGATGCGCGCAACCCCATTTAGTGGGGGTAGAGCCTACTTGCAAGTCTCTCCGACCTTCACAAAAAAAGTTATTCAAGAATATCTCCTCAGATTTGGGGGAATTTCGTCGGTCGACCTCTTCCGAAGGTCGTACAAGCTCGGGGATGGTACCAATCGATCCGCAGGACCCAAATTAGTCCAGATGCAACCACTTTCCAAGTCTCTCCGACCTTCACAAAAAAAGTTATTCAAGAATATCTCTTTCTCCTATGTGCTTTCATCCCTAACCCTAACCCTAACCCTTCCGAAAGTCGGAGAAGCTCAAGGATGGTACCGATCGATGCGCGCTACCCCATTTAGTGGGGGTAGAGCCTACTTGCAAGTCTCTCCGACCTTCACAAAAAAAGTTATTCAAGAATATCTCTTTCTCCTATGTGCTTTCATCCCTAACCCTAACCCTAACCCTTCCGAAAGTCGGAGAAGCTCAAAGATGGTACCGATCGATGCGCGCAACCCCATTTAGTGGGGGTAGAGCCTACTTGCAAGTCTCTCCGACCTTCACAAAAAAAGTTATTCAAGAATATCTCCTCAGATTTGGGGGAATTTCGTCGGTCGACCTCTTCCGAAGGTTGTACAAGCTCGGGGATGGTACCAATCGATCCGCAGGACCCAAATTAGTCCAGATGCAACCACTTTCCAAGTCTCTCCGACCTTCACAAAAAAAGTTATTCAAGAATATCTCTTTCTCCTATGTGCTTTCATCCCTAACCCTAACCCTAACCCTTCCGAAAGTCGGAGAAGCTCAAGGATGGTACCGATCGATGTGCGCTACCCCATTTAGTGGGGGTAGAGCCTACTTGCAAGTCTCTCCGACCTTCACAAAAAAAGTTATTCAAGAATATCTCTTTCTCCTATGTGCTTTCATCCCTAACCCTAACCCTAACCCTTCCGAAAGTCGGAGAAGCTCAAGGATGGTACCGATCGATGCGCGCAACCCCATTTAGTGGGGGTAGAGCCTACTTGCAAGTCTCTCCGACCTTCACAAAAAAAGTTATTCAAGAATATCTCCTCAGATTTGGGGGAATTTCGTCGGTCGACCTCTTCCGAAGGTCGTACAAGCTCGGGGATGGTACCAATCGATCCGCAGGACCCAAATTAGTCCAGATGCAACCACTTTCCAAGTCTCTCCGACCTTCACAAAAAAAGTTATTCAAGAATATCTCTTTCTCCTATGTGCTTTCATCCCTAACCCTAACCCTTTCGAAAGTCGGAGAAGCTCAAGGATGGTACCGATCGATGCGCGCTACCCCATTTAGTGGGGGTAGAGCCTACTTGCAAGTCTCTCCGACCTTCACAAAAAAAGTTATTCAAGAATATCTCTTTCTCCTATGTGCTTTCATCCCTAACCCTAACCCTAACCCTTCCGAAAGTCGGAGAAGCTCAAGGATGGTACCGATCGATGCGCGCTACCCCATTTAGTGGGGGTAGAGCCTACTTGCAAGTCTCTCCGACCTTCACAAAAAAAGTTATTCAAGAATATCTCTTTCTCCTATGTGCTTTCATCCCTAACCCTAACCCTAACCCTTCCGAAAGTCGGAGAAGCTCAAAGATGGTACCGATCGATGCGCGCAACCCCATTTAGTGGGGGTAGAGCCTACTTGCAAGTCTCTCCGACCTTCACAAAAAAAGTTATTCAAGAATATCTCCTCAGATTTGGGGGAATTTCGTCGGTCGACCTCTTCCGAAGGTTGTACAAGCTCGGGGATGGTACCAATCGATCCGCAGGACCCAAATTAGTCCAGATGCAACCACTTTCCAAGTCTCTCCGACCTTCACAAAAAAAGTTATTCAAGAATATCTCTTTCTCCTATGTGCTTTCATCCCTAACCCTAACCCTAACCCTTCCGAAAGTCGGAGAAGCTCAAGGATGGTACCGATCGATGTGCGCTACCCCATTTAGTGGGGGTAGAGCCTACTTGCAAGTCTCTCCGACCTTCACAAAAAAAGTTATTCAAGAATATCTCTTTCTCCTATGTGCTTTCATCCCTAACCCTAACCCTAACCCTTCCGAAAGTCGGAGAAGCTCAAGGATGGTACCGATCGATGCGCGCAACCCCATTTAGTGGGGGTAGAGCCTACTTGCAAGTCTCTCCGACCTTCACAAAAAAAGTTATTCAAGAATATCTCCTCAGATTTGGGGGAATTTCGTCGGTCGACCTCTTCCGAAGGTCGTACAAGCTCGGGGATGGTACCAATCGATCCGCAGGACCCAAATTAGTCCAGATGCAACCACTTTCCAAGTCTCTCCGACCTTCACAAAAAAAGTTATTCAAGAATATCTCTTTCTCCTATGTGCTTTCATCCCTAACCCTAACCCTTTCGAAAGTCGGAGAAGCTCAAGGATGGTACCGATCGATGCGCGCTACCCCATTTAGTGGGGGTAGAGCCTACTTGCAAGTCTCTCCGACCTTCACAAAAAAAGTTATTCAAGAATATCTCTTTCTCCTATGTGCTTTCATCCCTAACCCTAACCCTAACCCTTCCGAAAGTCGGAGAAGCTCAAGGATGGTACCGATCGATGCGCGCTACCCCATTTAGTGGGGGTAGAGCCTACTTGCAAGTCTCTCCGACCTTCACAAAAAAAGTTATTCAAGAATATCTCTTTCTCCTATGTGCTTTCATCCCTAACCCTAACCCTAACCCTTCCGAAAGTCGGAGAAGCTCAAGGATGGTACCGATCGATGCGCGCAACCCCATTTAGTGGGGGTAGAGCCTACTTGCAAGTCTCTCCGACCTTCACAAAAAAAGTTATTCAAGAATATCTCCTCAGATTTGGGGGAATTTCGTCGGTCGACCTCTTCCGAAGGTCGTACAAGCTCGGGGATGGTACCAATCGATCCGCAGGACCCAAATTAGTCCAGATGCAACCACTTTCCAAGTCTCTCCGACCTTCACAAAAAAAGTTATTCAAGAATATCTCTTTCTCCTATGTGCTTTCATCCCTAACCCTAACCCTAACCCTTCCGAAAGTCGGAGAAGCTCAAGGATGGTACCGATCGATGCGCGCTACCCCATTTAGTGGGGGTAGAGCCTACTTGCAAGTCTCTCCGACCTTCACAAAAAAAGTTATTCAAGAATATCTCTTTCTCCTATGTGCTTTCATCCCTAACCCTAACCCTAACCCTTCCGAAAGTCGGAGAAGCTCAAGGATGGTACCGATCGATGCGCGCTACCCCATTTAGTGGGGGTAGAGCCTACTTGCAAGTCTCTCCGACCTTCACAAAAAAAGTTATTCAAGAATATCTCTTTCTCCTATGTGCTTTCATCCCTAACCCTAACCCTAACCCTTCCGAAAGTCGTAGAAGCTCAAGGATGGTACCGATCGATGCGCGCTACCCCATTTAGTGGGGGTAGAGCCTACTTGCAAGTCTCTCCGACCTTCACAAAAAAAGTTATTCAAGAATATCTCTTTCTCCTATGTGCTTTCATCCCTAACCCTAACCCTAACCCTTCCAAAAGTCGGAGAAGCTCAAGGATGGTACCGATCGATGCGCGCTACCCCATTTAGTGGGGGTAGAGCCTACTTGCATGTCTCTCCGACCTTCACAAAAAAAGTTATTCAAGAATATCTCCTCAGATTTGGGGGAATTTCGTCGGTCGACCTCTTCCGAAGGTCGTACAAGCTCGGGGATGGTACCAATCGATCCGCAGGACCCAAATTAGTCCAGATGCAACCACTTTCCAAGTCTCTCCGACCTTCACAAAAAAAGTTATTCAAGAATATCTCTTTCTCCTATGTGCTTTCATCCCTAACCCTAACCCTAACCCTTCCGAAAGTCGGAGAAGCTCAAGGATGGTACCGATCGATGCGCGCAACCCCATTTAGTGGGGGTAGAGCCTACTTGCAAGTCTCTCCGACCTTCACAAAAAAAGTTATTCAAGAATATCTCCTCAGATTTGGGGGAATTTCGTCGGTCGACCTCTTCCGAAGGTCGTACAAGCTCGGGGATGGTACCAATCGATCCGCAGGACCCAAATTAGTCCAGATGCAACCACTTTCCAAGTCTCTCCGACCTTCACAAAAAAAGTTATTCAAGAATATCTCTTTCTCCTATGTGCTTTCATCCCTAACCCTAACCCTAACCCTTCCGAAAGTCGGAGAAGCTCAAGGATGGTACCGATCGATGTGCGCTACCCCATTTAGTGGGGGTAGAGCCTACTTGCAAGTCTCTCCGACCTTCACAAAAAAAGTTATTCAAGAATATCTCTTTCTCCTATGTGCTTTCATCCCTAACCCTAACCCTAACCCTTCCGAAAGTCGGAGAAGCTCAAGGATGGTACCGATCGATGCGCGCAACCCCATTTAGTGGGGGTAGAGCCTACTAACAAGTCTCTCCGACCTTCACAAAAAAAGTTATTCAAGAATATCTCCTCAGATTTGGGGGAATTTCGTCGGTCGACCTCTTCCGAAGGTCGTACAAGCTCGGGGATGGTACCAATCGATCCGCAGGACCCAAATTAGTCCAGATGCAACCACTTTTCAAGTCTCTCCGACCTTCACAAAAAAAGTTATTCAAGAATATCTCTTTCTCCTATGTGCTTTCATCCCTAACCCTAACCCTAACCCTTCCGAAAGTCGGAGAAGCTCAAGGATGGTACCGATCGATGCGCGCAACCCCATTTAGTGGGGGTAGAGCCTACTTGCAAGTCTCTCCGACCTTCACAAAAAAAGTTATTCAAGAATATCTCCTCAGATTTGGGGGAATTTCGTCGGTCGACCTCTTCCGAAGGTCGTACAAGCTCGGGGATGGTACCAATCGATCCGCAGGACCCAAATTAGTCCAGATGCAACCACTTTCCAAGTCTCTCCGACCTTCACAAAAAAAGTTATTCAAGAATATCTCTTTCTCCTATGTGCTTTCATCCCTAACCCTAACCCTAACCCTTCCGAAAGTCGGAGAAGCTCAAGGATGGTACCGATCGATGTGCGCTACCCCATTTAGTGGGGGTAGAGCCTACTTGCAAGTCTCTCCGACCTTCACAAAAAAAGTTATTCAAGAATATCTCTTTCTCCTATGTGCTTTCATCCCTAACCCTAACCCTAACCCTTCCGAAAGTCGGAGAAGCTCAAGGATGGTACCGATCGATGCGCGCAACCCCATTTAGTGGGGGTAGAGCCTACTAACAAGTCTCTCCGACCTTCACAAAAAAAGTTATTCAAGAATATCTCCTCAGATTTGGGGGAATTTCGTCGGTCGACCTCTTCCGAAGGTCGTACAAGCTCGGGGATGGTACCAATCGATCCGCAGGACCCAAATTAGTCCAGATGCAACCACTTTCCAAGTCTCTCCGACCTTCACAAAAAAAGTTATTCAAGAATATCTCTTTCTCCTATGTGCTTTCATCCCTAACCCTAACCCTAACCCTTTCAAAAGTCGGAGAAGCTCAAGGATGGTACCGATCGATGCGCGCTACCCCATTTAGTGGGGGTAGAGCCTACTTGCAAGTCTCTCCGACCTTCACAAAAAAAGTTATTCAAGAATATCTCTTTCTCCTATGTGCTTTCATCCCTAACCCTAACCCTAACCCTTCCGAAAGTCGGAGAAGCTCAAGGATGGTACCGATCGATGCGCGCTACCCCATTTAGTGGGGGTAGAGCCTACTTGCAAGTCTCTCCGACCTTCACAAAAAAAGTTATTCAAGAATATCTCTTTCTCCTATGTGCTTTCATCCCTAACCCTAACCCTAACCCTTCCGAAAGTCGGAGAAGCTCAAGGATGGTACCGATCGATGCGCGCTACCCCATTTAGTGGGGGTAGAGCCTACTTGCAAGTCTCTCCGACCTTCACAAAAAAAGTTATTCAAGAATATCTCCTCAGATTTGGGGGAATTTCGTCGGTCGACCTCTTCCGAAGGTCGTACAAGCTCGGGGATGGTACCAATCGATCCGCAGGACCCAAATTAGTCCAGATGCAACCACTTTCCAAGTCTCTCCGACCTTCACAAAAAAAGTTATTCAAGAATATCTCTTTCTCCTATGTGCTTTCATCCCTAACCCTAACCCTAACCCTTCCGAAAGTCGGAGAAGCTCAAGGATGGTACCGATCGATGCGCGCTACCCCATTTAGTGGGGGTAGAGCCTACTTGCAAGTCTCTCCGACCTTCACAAAAAACGTTATTCAAGAATATCTCTTTCTCCTATGTGCTTTCATCCCTAACCCTAACCCTAACCCTTCCGAAAGTCGGAGAAGCTCAAGGATGGTACCAATCGATGCGCGCTACCCCATTTAGTGGGGGTAGAGCCTACTTGCAAGTCTCTCCGACCTTCACAAAAAAAGTTATTCAAGAATATCTCCTCAGATTTGGGGGAATTTCGTCGGTCGACCTCTTCCGAAGGTCGTACAAGCTCGGGGATGGTACCAATCGATCCGCAGGACCCAAATTAGTCCAGATGCAACCACTTTCCAAGTCTCTCCGACCTTCACAAAAAAAGTTATTCAAGAATATCTCTTTCTCCTATGTGCTTTCATCCCTAACCCTAACCCTAACCCTTCCGAAAGTCGGAGAAGCTCAAGGATGGTACCGATCGATGCGCGCTACCCCATTTAGTGGGGGTAGAGCCTACTTGCAAGTCTCTCCGACCTTCACAAAAAAAGTTATTCAAGAATATCTCTTTCTCCTATGTGCTTTCATCCCTAACCCTAACCCTAACCCTTCCGAAAGTCGGAGAAGCTCAAGGATGGTACCGATCGATGCGCGCTACCCCATTTAGTGGGGGTAGAGCCTACTTGCAAGTCTCTCCGACCTTCACAAAAAAAGTTATTCAAGAATATCTCTTTCTCCTATGTGCTTTCATCCCTAACCCTAACCCTAACCCTTCCGAAAGTCGTAGAAGCTCAAGGATGGTACCGATCGATGCGCGCTACCCCATTTAGTGGGGGTAGAGCCTACTTGCAAGTCTCTCCGACCTTCACAAAAAAAGTTATTCAAGAATATCTCTTTCTCCTATGTGCTTTCATCCCTAACCCTAACCCTAACCCTTCCAAAAGTCGGAGAAGCTCAAGGATGGTACCGATCGATGCGCGCTACCCCATTTAGTGGGGGTAGAGCCTACTTACATGTCTCTCCGACCTTCACAAAAAAAGTTATTCAAGAATATCTCCTCAGATTTGGGGGAATTTCGTCGGTCGACCTCTTCCGAAGGTCGTACAAGCTCGGGGATGGTACCAATCGATCCGCAGGACCCAAATTAGTCCAGATGCAACCACTTTCCAAGTCTCTCCGACCTTCACAAAAAAAGTTATTCAAGAATATCTCTTTCTCCTATGTGCTTTCATCCCTAACCCTAACCCTAACCCTTCCGAAAGTCGGAGAAGCTCAAGGATGGTACCGATCGATGCGCGCAACCCCATTTAGTGGGGGTAGAGCCTACTTGCAAGTCTCTCCGACCTTCACAAAAAAAGTTATTCAAGAATATCTCCTCAGATTTGGGGGAATTTCGTCGGTCGACCTCTTCAGAAGGTCGTACAAGCTCGGGGATGGTACCAATCGATCCGCAGGACCCAAATTAGTCCAGATGCAACCACTTTCCAAGTCTCTCCGACCTTCACAAAAAAAGTTATTCAAGAATATCTCTTTCTCCTATGTGCTTTCATCCCTAACCCTAACCCTAACCCTTCCGAAAGTCGGAGAAGCTCAAGGATGGTACCGATCGATGCGCGCTACCCCATTTAGTGGGGGTAGAGCCTACTTGCAAGTCTCTCCGACCTTCACAAAAAAAGTTATTCAAGAATATCTCTTTCTCCTATGTGCTTTCATCCCTAACCCTAACCCTAACCCTTCCGAAAGTCGGAGAAGCTCAAGGATGGTACCGATCGATGCGCGCAACCCCATTTAGTGGGGGTAGAGCCTACTTGCAAGTCTCTCCGACCTTCACAAAAAAAGTTATTCAAGAATATCTCCTCAGATTTGGGGGAATTTCGTCGGTCGACCTCTTCCGAAGGTCGTACAAGCTCGGGGATAGTACCAATCGATCCGCAGGACCCAAATTAGTCCAGATGCAACCACTTTTCAAGTCTCTCCGACCTTCACAAAAAAAGTTATTCAAGAATATCTCTTTCTCCTATGTGCTTTCATCCCTAACCCTAACCCTAACCCTTCCGAAAGTCGGAGAAGCTCAAGGATGGTACCGATCGATGCGCGCTACCCCATTTAGTGGGGGTAGAGCCTACTTGCAAGTCTCTCCGACCTTCACAAAAAAAGTTATTCAAGAATATCTCTTTCTCCTATGTGCTTTCATCCCTAACCCTAACCCTAACCCTTCCGAAAGTCGGAGAAGCTCAAGGATGGTACCGATCGATGCGCGCAACCCCATTTAGTGGGGGTAGAGCCTACTTGCAAGTCTCTCCGACCTTCACAAAAAAAGTTATTCAAGAATATCTCTTTCTCCTATGTGCTTTCATCCCTAACCCTAACCCTAACCCTTCCAAAAGTCGGAGAAGCTCAAGGATGGTACCGATCGATGCGCGCTACCCCATTTAGTGGGGGTAGAGCCTACTTACATGTCTCTCCGACCTTCACAAAAAAAGTTATTCAAGAATATCTCCTCAGATTTGGGGGAATTTCGTCGGTCGACCTCTTCCGAAGGTCGTACAAGCTCGGGGATGGTACCAATCGATCCGCAGGACCCAAATTAGTCCAGATGCAACCACTTTCCAAGTCTCTCCGACCTTCACAAAAAAAGTTATTCAAGAATATCTCTTTCTCCTATGTGCTTTCATCCCTAACCCTAACCCTAACCCTTCCGAAAGTCGGAGAAGCTCAAGGATGGTACCGATCGATGCGCGCAACCCCATTTAGTGGGGGTAGAGCCTACTTGCAAGTCTCTCCGACCTTCACAAAAAAAGTTATTCAAGAATATCTCCTCAGATTTGGGGGAATTTCGTCGGTCGACCTCTTCAGAAGGTCGTACAAGCTCGGGGATGGTACCAATCGATCCGCAGGACCCAAATTAGTCCAGATGCAACCACTTTCCAAGTCTCTCCGACCTTCACAAAAAAAGTTATTCAAGAATATCTCTTTCTCCTATGTGCTTTCATCCCTAACCCTAACCCTAACCCTTCCGAAAGTCGGAGAAGCTCAAGGATGGTACCGATCGATGCGCGCTACCCCATTTAGTGGGGGTAGAGCCTACTTGCAAGTCTCTCCGACCTTCACAAAAAAAGTTATTCAAGAATATCTCTTTCTCCTATGTGCTTTCATCCCTAACCCTAACCCTAACCCTTCCGAAAGTCGGAGAAGCTCAAGGATGGTACCGATCGATGCGCGCAACCCCATTTAGTGGGGGTAGAGCCTACTTGCAAGTCTCTCCGACCTTCACAAAAAAAGTTATTCAAGAATATCTCCTCAGATTTGGGGGAATTTCGTCGGTCGACCTCTTCCGAAGGTCGTACAAGCTCGGGGATAGTACCAATCGATCCGCAGGACCCAAATTAGTCCAGATGCAACCACTTTTCAAGTCTCTCCGACCTTCACAAAAAAAGTTATTCAAGAATATCTCTTTCTCCTATGTGCTTTCATCCCTAACCCTAACCCTAACCCTTCCGAAAGTCGGAGAAGCTCAAGGATGGTACCGATCGATGCGCGCTACCCCATTTAGTGGGGGTAGAGCCTACTTGCAAGTCTCTCCGACCTTCACAAAAAAAGTTATTCAAGAATATCTCTTTCTCCTATGTGCTTTCATCCCTAACCCTAACCCTAACCCTTCCGAAAGTCGGAGAAGCTCAAGGATGGTACCGATCGATGCGCGCAACCCCATTTAGTGGGGGTAGAGCCTACTTGCAAGTCTCTCCGACCTTCACAAAAAAAGTTATTCAAGAATATCTCCTCAGATTTGGGGGAATTTCGTCGGTCGACCTCTTCCGAAGGTCGTACAAGCTCGGGGATGGTACCAATCGATCCGCAGGACCCAAATTAGTCCAGATGCAACCACTTTCCAAGTCTCTCCGACCTTCACAAAAAAAGTTATTCAAGAATATCTCTTTCTCCTATGTGCTTTCATCCCTAACCCTAACCCTTCCGAAAGTCGGAGAAGCTCAAGGATGGTACCGATCGATGCGCGCTACCCCATTTAGTGGGGGTAGAGCCTACTTGCAAGTCTCTCCGACCTTCACAAAAAAAGTTATTCAAGAATATCTCTTTCTCCTATGTGCTTTCATCCCTAACCCTAACCCTAACCCTTCCGAAAGTCGGAGAAGCTCAAGGATGGTACCGATCGATGCGCGCAACCCCATTTAGTGGGGGTAGAGCCTACTAACAAGTCTCTCCGACCTTCACAAAAAAAGTTATTCAAGAATATCTCCTCAGATTTGGGGGAATTTCGTCGGTCGACCTCTTCCGAAGGTCGTACAAGCTCGGGGATGGTACCAATCGATCCGCAGGACCCAAATTAGTCCAGATGCAACCACTTTTCAAGTCTCTCCGACCTTCACAAAAAAAGTTATTCAAGAATATCTCTTTCTCCTATGTGCTTTCATCCCTAACCCTAACCCTAACCCTTCCGAAAGTCGGAGAAGCTCAAGGATGGTACCGATCGATGCGCGCAACCCCATTTAGTGGGGGTAGAGCCTACTTGCAAGTCTCTCCGACCTTCACAAAAAAAGTTATTCAAGAATATCTCCTCAGATTTGGGGGAATTTCGTCGGTCGACCTCTTCCGAAGGTCGTACAAGCTCGGGGATGGTACCAATCGATCCGCAGGACCCAAATTAGTCCAGATGCAACCACTTTCCAAGTCTCTCCGACCTTCACAAAAAAAGTTATTCAAGAATATCTCTTTCTCCTATGTGCTTTCATCCCTAACCCTAACCCTAACCCTTCCGAAAGTCGGAGAAGCTCAAGGATGGTACCGATCGATGTGCGCTACCCCATTTAGTGGGGGTAGAGCCTACTTGCAAGTCTCTCCGACCTTCACAAAAAAAGTTATTCAAGAATATCTCTTTCTCCTATGTGCTTTCATCCCTAACCCTAACCCTAACCCTTCCGAAAGTCGGAGAAGCTCAAGGATGGTACCGATCGATGCGCGCAACCCCATTTAGTGGGGGTAGAGCCTACTAACAAGTCTCTCCGACCTTCACAAAAAAAGTTATTCAAGAATATCTCCTCAGATTTGGGGGAATTTCGTCGGTCGACCTCTTCCGAAGGTCGTACAAGCTCGGGGATGGTACCAATCGATCCGCAGGACCCAAATTAGTCCAGATGCAACCACTTTCCAAGTCTCTCCGACCTTCACAAAAAAAGTTATTCAAGAATATCTCTTTCTCCTATGTGCTTTCATCCCTAACCCTAACCCTAACCCTTTCAAAAGTCGGAGAAGCTCAAGGATGGTACCGATCGATGCGCGCTACCCCATTTAGTGGGGGTAGAGCCTACTTGCAAGTCTCTCCGACCTTCACAAAAAAAGTTATTCAAGAATATCTCTTTCTCCTATGTGCTTTCATCCCTAACCCTAACCCTAACCCTTCCGAAAGTCGGAGAAGCTCAAGGATGGTACCGATCGATGCGCGCTACCCCATTTAGTGGGGGTAGAGCCTACTTGCAAGTCTCTCCGACCTTCACAAAAAAAGTTATTCAAGAATATCTCTTTCTCCTATGTGCTTTCATCCCTAACCCTAACCCTAACCCTTCCGAAAGTCGGAGAAGCTCAAGGATGGTACCGATCGATGCGCGCTACCCCATTTAGTGGGGGTAGAGCCTACTTGCAAGTCTCTCCGACCTTCACAAAAAAAGTTATTCAAGAATATCTCCTCAGATTTGGGGGAATTTCGTCGGTCGACCTCTTCCGAAGGTCGTACAAGCTCGGGGATGGTACCAATCGATCCGCAGGACCCAAATTAGTCCAGATGCAACCACTTTCCAAGTCTCTCCGACCTTCACAAAAAAAGTTATTCAAGAATATCTCTTTCTCCTATGTGCTTTCATCCCTAACCCTAACCCTAACCCTTCCGAAAGTCGGAGAAGCTCAAGGATGGTACCGATCGATGCGCGCTACCCCATTTAGTGGGGGTAGAGCCTACTTGCAAGTCTCTCCGACCTTCACAAAAAACGTTATTCAAGAATATCTCTTTCTCCTATGTGCTTTCATCCCTAACCCTAACCCTAACCCTTCCGAAAGTCGGAGAAGCTCAAGGATGGTACCAATCGATGCGCGCTACCCCATTTAGTGGGGGTAGAGCCTACTTGCAAGTCTCTCCGACCTTCACAAAAAAAGTTATTCAAGAATATCTCCTCAGATTTGGGGGAATTTCGTCGGTCGACCTCTTCCGAAGGTCGTACAAGCTCGGGGATGGTACCAATCGATCCGCAGGACCCAAATTAGTCCAGATGCAACCACTTTCCAAGTCTCTCCGACCTTCACAAAAAAAGTTATTCAAGAATATCTCTTTCTCCTATGTGCTTTCATCCCTAACCCTAACCCTAACCCTTCCGAAAGTCGGAGAAGCTCAAGGATGGTACCGATCGATGCGCGCTACCCCATTTAGTGGGGGTAGAGCCTACTTGCAAGTCTCTCCGACCTTCACAAAAAAAGTTATTCAAGAATATCTCTTTCTCCTATGTGCTTTCATCCCTAACCCTAACCCTAACCCTTCCGAAAGTCGGAGAAGCTCAAGGATGGTACCGATCGATGCGCGCTACCCCATTTAGTGGGGGTAGAGCCTACTTGCAAGTCTCTCCGACCTTCACAAAAAAAGTTATTCAAGAATATCTCTTTCTCCTATGTGCTTTCATCCCTAACCCTAACCCTAACCCTTCCGAAAGTCGTAGAAGCTCAAGGATGGTACCGATCGATGCGCGCTACCCCATTTAGTGGGGGTAGAGCCTACTTGCAAGTCTCTCCGACCTTCACAAAAAAAGTTATTCAAGAATATCTCTTTCTCCTATGTGCTTTCATCCCTAACCCTAACCCTAACCCTTCCAAAAGTCGGAGAAGCTCAAGGATGGTACCGATCGATGCGCGCTACCCCATTTAGTGGGGGTAGAGCCTACTTACATGTCTCTCCGACCTTCACAAAAAAAGTTATTCAAGAATATCTCCTCAGATTTGGGGGAATTTCGTCGGTCGACCTCTTCCGAAGGTCGTACAAGCTCGGGGATGGTACCAATCGATCCGCAGGACCCAAATTAGTCCAGATGCAACCACTTTCCAAGTCTCTCCGACCTTCACAAAAAAAGTTATTCAAGAATATCTCTTTCTCCTATGTGCTTTCATCCCTAACCCTAACCCTAACCCTTCCGAAAGTCGGAGAAGCTCAAGGATGGTACCGATCGATGCGCGCAACCCCATTTAGTGGGGGTAGAGCCTACTTGCAAGTCTCTCCGACCTTCACAAAAAAAGTTATTCAAGAATATCTCCTCAGATTTGGGGGAATTTCGTCGGTCGACCTCTTCAGAAGGTCGTACAAGCTCGGGGATGGTACCAATCGATCCGCAGGACCCAAATTAGTCCAGATGCAACCACTTTCCAAGTCTCTCCGACCTTCACAAAAAAAGTTATTCAAGAATATCTCTTTCTCCTATGTGCTTTCATCCCTAACCCTAACCCTAACCCTTCCGAAAGTCGGAGAAGCTCAAGGATGGTACCGATCGATGCGCGCTACCCCATTTAGTGGGGGTAGAGCCTACTTGCAAGTCTCTCCGACCTTCACAAAAAAAGTTATTCAAGAATATCTCTTTCTCCTATGTGCTTTCATCCCTAACCCTAACCCTAACCCTTCCGAAAGTCGGAGAAGCTCAAGGATGGTACCGATCGATGCGCGCAACCCCATTTAGTGGGGGTAGAGCCTACTTGCAAGTCTCTCCGACCTTCACAAAAAAAGTTATTCAAGAATATCTCCTCAGATTTGGGGGAATTTCGTCGGTCGACCTCTTCCGAAGGTCGTACAAGCTCGGGGATAGTACCAATCGATCCGCAGGACCCAAATTAGTCCAGATGCAACCACTTTTCAAGTCTCTCCGACCTTCACAAAAAAAGTTATTCAAGAATATCTCTTTCTCCTATGTGCTTTCATCCCTAACCCTAACCCTAACCCTTCCGAAAGTCGGAGAAGCTCAAGGATGGTACCGATCGATGCGCGCTACCCCATTTAGTGGGGGTAGAGCCTACTTGCAAGTCTCTCCGACCTTCACAAAAAAAGTTATTCAAGAATATCTCTTTCTCCTATGTGCTTTCATCCCTAACCCTAACCCTAACCCTTCCGAAAGTCGGAGAAGCTCAAGGATGGTACCGATCGATGCGCGCAACCCCATTTAGTGGGGGTAGAGCCTACTTGCAAGTCTCTCCGACCTTCACAAAAAAAGTTATTCAAGAATATCTCCTCAGATTTGGGGGAATTTCGTCGGTCGACCTCTTCCGAAGGTCGTACAAGCTCGGGGATGGTACCAATCGATCCGCAGGACCCAAATTAGTCCAGATGCAACCACTTTCCAAGTCTCTCTGACCTTCACAAAAAAAGTTATTCAAGAATATCTCTTTCTCCTATGTGCTTTCATCCCTAACCCTAACCCTTCCGAAAGTCGGAGAAGCTCAAGGATGGTACCGATCGATGCGCGCTACCCCATTTAGTGGGGGTAGAGCCTACTTGCAAGTCTCTCCGACCTTCACAAAAAAAGTTATTCAAGAATATCTCTTTCTCCTATGTGCTTTCATCCCTAACCCTAACCCTAACCCTTCCGAAAGTCGGAGAAGCTCAAGGATGGTACCGATCGATGCGCGCAACCCCATTTAGTGGGGGTAGAGCCTACTTGCAAGTCTCTCCGACCTTCACAAAAAAAGTTATTCAAGAATATCTCCTCAGATTTGGGGGAATTTCGTTGGTCGACCTCTTCCGAAGGTCGTACAAGCTCGGGGATGGTACCAATCGATCCGCAGGACCCAAATTAGTCCAGATGCAACCACTTTCCAAGTCTCTCCGACCTTCACAAAAAAAGTTATTCAAGAATATCTCTTTCTCCTATGTGCTTTCATCCCTAACCCTAACCCTAACCCTTCCGAAAGTCGGAGAAGCTCAAGGATGGTACCGATCGATGCGCGCTACCCCATTTAGTGGGGGTAGAGCCTACTTGCAAGTCTCTCCGACCTTCACAAAAAAAGTTATTCAAGAATATCTCTTTCTCCTATGTGCTTTCATCCCTAACCCTAACCCTAACCCTTCCGAAAGTCGGAGAAGCTCAAGGATGGTACCGATCGATGTGCGCTACCCCATTTAGTGGGGGTAGAGCCTACTTGCAAGTCTCTCCGACCTTCACAAAAAAAGTTATTCAAGAATATCTCTTTCTCCTATGTGCTATCATCCCTAACCCTAACCCTAACCCTTCCGAAAGTCGGAGAAGCTCAAGGATGGAACCGATCGATGCGCGCTACCCCATTTAGTGGGGGTAGAGCCTACTTGCAAGTCTCTCCGACCTTCACAAAAAAAGTTATTCAAGAATATCTCCTCAGATTTGGGGGAATTTCGTCGGTCGACCTCTTCCGAAGGTCGTACAAGCTCGGGGATGGTACCAATCGATCTGCAGGACCCAAATTAGTCCAGATGCAACCACTTTCCAAGTCTCTCCGACCTTCACAAAAAAAGTTATTCAAGAATATCTCTTTCTCCTATGTGCTTTCATCCCTAACCCTAACCCTTCCGAAAGTCGGAGAAGCTCAAGGATGGTACCGATCGATGCGCGCTACCCCATTTAGTGGGGGTAGAGCCTACTTGCAAGTCTCTCCGACCTTCACAAAAAAAGTTATTCAAGAATATCTCTTTCTCCTATGTGCTTTCATCCCTAACCCTAACCCTAACCCTTCCGAAAGTCGGAGAAGCTCAAGGATGGTACCGATCGATGCGCGCAACCCCATTTAGTGGGGGTAAAGCCTACTTGCAAGTCTCTCCGACCTTCACAAAAAAAGTTATTCAAGAATATCTCCTCAGATTTGGGGGAATTTCGTCGGTCGACCTCTTCCGAAGGTCGTACAAGCTCAGGGATGGTACCAATCGATCCGCAGGACCCAAATTAGTCCAGATGCAACCACTTTCCAAGTCTCTCCGACCTTCACAAAAAAAGTTATTCAAGAATATCTCTTTCTCCTATGTGCTTTCATCCCTAACCCTAACCCTAACCCTTCCGAAAGTCGGAGAAGCTCAAGGATGGTACCGATCGATGCGCGCTACCCCATTTAGTGGGGGTAGAGCCTACTTGCAAGTCTCTCCGACCTTCACAAAAAAAGTTATTCAAGAATATCTCTTTCTCCTATGTGCTTTCATCCCTAACCCTAACCCTAACCCTTCCGAAAGTCGGAGAAGCTCAAGGATGGTACCGATCGATGCGCGCTACCCCATTTAGTGGGGGTAGAGCCTACTTGCAAGTCTCTCCGACCTTCACAAAAAAAGTTATTCAAGAATATCTCTTTCTCCTATGTGCTTTCATCCCTAACCCTAACCCTAACCCTTCCGAAAGTCGGAGAAGCTCAAGGATGGAACCGATCGATGCGCGCTACCCCATTTAGTGGGGGTAGAGCCTACTTGCAAGTCTCTCCGACCTTCACAAAAAAAGTTATTCAAGAATATCTCCTCAGATTTGGGGGAATTTCGTCGGTCGACCTCTTCCGAAGGTCGTACAAGCTCGGGGATGGTACCAATCGATCCGCAGGACCCAAATTAGTCCAGATGCAACCACTTTCCAAGTCTCTCCGACCTTCACAAAAAAAGTTATTCAAGAATATCTCTTTCTCCTATGTGCTTTCATCCCTAACCCTAACCCTAACCCTTCCGAAAGTCGGAGAAGCTCAAGGATGGTACCGATCGATGTGCGCTACCCCATTTAGTGGGGGTAGAGCCTACTTGCAAGTCTCTCCGACCTTCACAAAAAAAGTTATTCAAGAATATCTCTTTCTCCTATGTGCTTTCATCCCTAACCCTAACCCTAACCCTTCCGAAAGTCGGAGAAGCTCAAGGATGGTACTGATCGATGCGCGCTACCCCATTTAGTGGGGGTAGAGCCTACTTGCAAGTCTCTCCGACCTTCACAAAAAAAGTTATTCAAGAATATCTCTTTCTCCTATGTGCTTTCATCCCTAACCCTAACCCTAACCCTTCCGAAAGTCGGAGAAGCTCAAGGATGGTACCGATCGATGCGCGCTACCCCATTTAGTGGGGGTAGAGCCTACTTGCAAGTCTCTCCGACCTTCACAAAAAAAGTTATTCAAGAATATCTCTTTCTCCTATGTGCTTTCATCCCTAACCCTAACCCTAACCCTTCCAAAAGTCGGAGAAGCTCAAGGATGGTACCGATCGATGCGCGCTACCCCATTTAGTGGGGGTAGAGCCTACTTACATGTCTCTCCGACCTTCACAAAAAAAGTTATTCAAGAATATCTCCTCAGATTTGGGGGAATTTCGTCGGTCGACCTCTTCCGAAGGTCGTACAAGCTCGGGGATGGTACCAATCGATCCGCAGGACCCAAATTAGTCCAGATGCAACCACTTTCCAAGTCTCTCCGACCTTCACAAAAAAAGTTATTCAAGAATATCTCTTTCTCCTATGTGCTTTCATCCCTAACCCTAACCCTAACCCTTCCGAAAGTCGGAGAAGCTCAAGGATGGTACCGATCGATGCGCGCAACCCCATTTAGTGGGGGTAGAGCCTACTTGCAAGTCTCTCCGACCTTCACAAAAAAAGTTATTCAAGAATATCTCCTCAGATTTGGGGGAATTTCGTCGGTCGACCTCTTCAGAAGGTCGTACAAGCTCGGGGATGGTACCAATCGATCCGCAGGACCCAAATTAGTCCAGATGCAACCACTTTCCAAGTCTCTCCGACCTTCACAAAAAAAGTTATTCAAGAATATCTCTTTCTCCTATGTGCTTTCATCCCTAACCCTAACCCTAACCCTTCCGAAAGTCGGAGAAGCTCAAGGATGGTACCGATCGATGCGCGCTACCCCATTTAGTGGGGGTAGAGCCTACTTGCAAGTCTCTCCGACCTTCACAAAAAAAGTTATTCAAGAATATCTCTTTCTCCTATGTGCTTTCATCCCTAACCCTAACCCTAACCCTTCCGAAAGTCGGAGAAGCTCAAGGATGGTACCGATCGATGCGCGCTACCCCATTTAGTGGGGGTAGAGCCTACTTGCAAGTCTCTCCGACCTTCACAAAAAAAGTTATTCAAGAATATCTCCTCAGATTTGGGGGAATTTCGTCGGTCGACCTCTTCCGAAGGTCGTACAAGCTCGGGGATAGTACCAATCGATCTGCAGGACCCAAATTAGTCCAGATGCAACCACTTTCCAAGTCTCTCCGACCTTCACAAAAAAAGTTATTCAAGAATATCTCTTTCTCCTATGTGCTTTCATCCCTAACCCTAACCCTAACCCTTCCGAAAGTCGGAGAAGCTCAAGGATGGTACCGATCGATGCGCGCTACCCCATTTAGTGGGGGTAGAGCCTACTTGCAAGTCTCTCCGACCTTCACAAAAAAAGTTATTCAAGAATATCTCTTTCTCCTATGTGCTTTCATCCCTAACCCTAACCCTAACCCTTCCGAAAGTCGGAGAAGCTCAAGGATGGTACCGATCGATGCGCGCAACCCCATTTAGTGGGGGTAGAGCCTACTTGCAAGTCTCTCCGACCTTCACAAAAAAAGTTATTCAAGAATATCTCCTCAGATTTGGGGGAATTTCGTCGGTCGACCTCTTCCGAAGGTCGTACAAGCTCGGGGATGGTACCAATCGATCCGCAGGACCCAAATTAGTCCAGATGCAACCACTTTCCAAGTCTCTCCGACCTTCACAAAAAAAGTTATTCAAGAATATCTCTTTCTCCTATGTGCTTTCATCCCTAACCCTAACCCTTCCGAAAGTCGGAGAAGCTCAAGGATGGTACCGATCGATGCGCGCTACCCCATTTAGTGGGGGTAGAGCCTACTTGCAAGTCTCTCCGACCTTCACAAAAAAAGTTATTCAAGAATATCTCTTTCTCCTATGTGCTTTCATCCCTAACCCTAACCCTTCCGAAAGTCGGAGAAGCTCAAGGATGGTACCGATCGATGCGCGCAACCCCATTTAGTGGGGGTAGAGCCTACTTGCAAGTCTCTCCGACCTTCACAAAAAAAGTTATTCAAGAATATCTCCTCAGATTTGGGGGAATTTCGTTGGTCGACCTCTTCCGAAGGTCGTACAAGCTCGGGGATAGTACCAATCGATCCGCAGGACCCAAATTAGTCCAGATGCAACCACTTTCCAAGTCTCTCCGACCTTCACAAAAAAAGTTATTCAAGAATATCTCTTTCTCCTATGTGCTTTCATCCCTAACCCTAACCCTAACCCTTCCGAAAGTCGGAGAAGCTCAAGGATGGTACCGATCGATGCGCGCTACCCCATTTAGTGGGGGTAGAGCCTACTTGCAAGTCTCTCCGACCTTCACAAAAAAAGTTATTCAAGAATATCTCTTTCTCCTATGTGCTTTCATCCCTAACCCTAACCCTAACCCTTCCGAAAGTCGGAGAAGCTCAAGGATGGTACCGATCGATGTGCGCTACCCCATTTAGTGGGGGTAGAGCCTACTTGCAAGTCTCTCCGACCTTCACAAAAAAAGTTATTCAAGAATATCTCTTTCTCCTATGTGCTATCATCCCTAACCCTAACCCTAACCCTTCCGAAAGTCGGAGAAGCTCAAGGATGGAAACGATCGATGCGCGCTACCCCATTTAGTGGGGGTAGAGCCTACTTGCAAGTCTCTCCGACCTTCACAAAAAAAGTTATTCAAGAATATCTCCTCAGATTTGGGGGAATTTCGTCGGTCGACCTCTTCCGAAGGTCGTACAAGCTCGGGGATGGTACCAATCGATCTGCAGGACCCAAATTAGTCCAGATGCAACCACTTTCCAAGTCTCTCCGACCTTCACAAAAAAAGTTATTCAAGAATATCTCTTTCTCCTATGTGCTTTCATCCCTAACCCTAACCCTTCCGAAAGTCGGAGAAGCTCAAGGATGGTACCGATCGATGCGCGCTACCCCATTTAGTGGGGGTAGAGCCTACTTGCAAGTCTCTCCGACCTTCACAAAAAAAGTTATTCAAGAATATCTCTTTCTCCTATGTGCTTTCATCCCTAACCCTAACCCTAACCCTTCCGAAAGTCGGAGAAGCTCAAGGATGGTACCGATCGATGCGCGCAACCCCATTTAGTGGGGGTAAAGCCTACTTGCAAGTCTCTCCGACCTTCACAAAAAAAGTTATTCAAGAATATCTCCTCAGATTTGGGGGAATTTCGTCGGTCGACCTCTTCCGAAGGTCGTACAAGCTCAGGGATGGTACCAATCGATCCGCAGGACCCAAATTAGTCCAGATGCAACCACTTTCCAAGTCTCTCCGACCTTCACAAAAAAAGTTATTCAAGAATATCTCTTTCTCCTATGTGCTTTCATCCCTAACCCTAACCCTAACCCTTCCGAAAGTCGGAGAAGCTCAAGGATGGTACCGATCGATGCGCGCTACCCCATTTAGTGGGGGTAGAGCCTACTTGCAAGTCTCTCCGACCTTCACAAAAAAAGTTATTCAAGAATATCTCCTCAGATTTGGGGGAATTTCGTCGGTCGACCTCTTCCGAAGGTCGTACAAGCTCGGGGATGGTACCAATCGATCCGCAGGACCCAAATTAGTCCAGATGCAACCACTTTCCAAGTCTCTCCGACCTTCACAAAAAAAGTTATTCAAGAATATCTCTTTCTCCTATGTGCTTTCATCCCTAACCCTAACCCTAACCCTTCCGAAAGTCGGAGAAGCTCAAGGATGGTACCGATCGATGTGCGCAACCCCATTTAGTGGGGGTAGAGCCTACTTGCAAGTCTCTCCGACCTTCACAAAAAAAGTTATTCAAGAATATCTCCTCAGATTTGGGGGAATTTCGTCGTTCGACCTCTTCCGAAGGTCGTACAAGCTCGGGGATGGTACCAATCGATCCGCAGGACCCAAATTAGTCCAGATGCAACCACTTTACAAGTCTCTCCGACCTTCACAAAAAAAGTTATTCAAGAATATCTCTTTCTCCTATGTGCTTTCATCCCTAACCCTAACCCTTCCGAAAGTCGGAGAAGCTCAAGGATGGTACCGATCGATGCGCGCTACCCCATTTAGTGGGGGTAGAGCCTACTTGCAAGTCTCTCCGACCTTCACAAAAAAAGTTATTCAAGAATATCTCTTTCTCCTATGTGCTTTCATCCCTAACCCTAACCCTAACCCTAACCCTTCCGAAAGTCGGAGAAGCTCAAGGATGGTACCGATCGATGCGCGCAACCCCATTTAGTGGGGGTAGAGCCTACTTGCAAGTCTCTCCGACCTTCACAAAAAAAGTTATTCAAGAATATCTCCTCAGATTTGGGGGAATTTCGTCGGTCGACCTCTTCCGAAGGTCGTACAAGCTCGGGGATGGTACTAATCGATCCGCAGGACCCAAATTAGTCCAGATGCAACCACTTTCCAAGTCTCTCCGACCTTCACAAAAAAAGTTATTCAAGAATATCTCTTTCTCCTATGTGCTTTCATCCCTAACCCTAACCCTAACCCTTCCGAAAGTCGGAGAAGCTCAAGGATGGTACCGATCGATGCGCGCTACCCCATTTAGTGGGGGTAGAGCCTACTTGCAAGTCTCTCCGACCTTCACAAAAAAAGTTATTCAAGAATATCTCTTTCTCCTATGTGCTTTCATCCCTAACCCTAACCCTAACCCTTCCGAAAGTCGGAGAAGCTCAAGGATGGTACCGATCGATGCGCGCAACCCCATTTAGTGGGGGTAGAGCCTACTTGCAAGTCTCTCCGACCTTCACAAAAAAAGTTATTCAAGAATATCTCCTCAGATTTGGGGGAATTTCGTCGGTCGACCTCTTCCGAAGGTCGTACAAGCTCGGGGATGGTACCAATCGATCCGCAGGACCCAAATTAGTCCAGATGCAACCACTTTCCAAGTCTCTCCGACCTTCACAAAAAAAGTTATTCAAGAATATCTCTTTCTCCTATGTGCTTTCATCCCTAACCCTAACCCTAACCCTTCCGAAAGTCGGAGAAGCTCAAGGATGGTACCGATCGATGCGCGCTACCCCATTTAGTGGGGGTAGAGCCTACTTGCAAGTCTCTCCGACCTTCACAAAAAAAGTTATTCAAGAATATCTCTTTCTCCTATGTGCTTTCATCCCTAACCCTAACCCTAACCCTTCCGAAAGTCGGAGAAGCTCAAGGATGGTACCGATCGATGCGCGCTACCCCATTTAGTGGGGGTAGAGCCTACTTGCAAGTCTCTCCGACCTTCACAAAAAACGTTATTCAAGAATATCTCTTTCTCCTATGTGCTTTCATCCCTAACCCTAACCCTAACCCTTCCGAAAGTCGGAGAAGCTCAAGGATGGAACCGATCGATGCGCGCTACCCCATTTAGTGGGGGTAGAGCCTACTTGCAAGTCTCTCCGACCTTCACAAAAAAAGTTATTCAAGAATATCTCCTCAGATTTGGGGGAATTTCGTCGGTCGACCTCTTCCGAAGGTCGTACAAGCTCGGGGATGGTACCAATCGATCCGCAGGACCCAAATTAGTCCAGATGCAACCACTTTCCAAGTCTCTCCGACCTTCACAAAAAAAGTTATTCAAGAATATCTCTTTCTCCTATGTGCTTTCATCCCTAACCCTAACCCTAACCCTTCCGAAAGTCGGAGAAGCTCAAGGATGGTACCGATCGATGCGCGCTACCCCATTTAGTGGGGGTAGAGCCTACTTGCAAGTCTCTCCGACCTTCACAAAAAAAGTTATTCAAGAATATCTCCTCAGATTTGGGGGAATTTCGTCGGTCGACCTCTTCCGAAGGTCGTACAAGCTCGGGGATGGTACCAATCGATCCGCAGGACCCAAATTAGTCCAGATGCAACCACTTTCCAAGTCTCTCCGACCTTCACAAAAAAAGTTATTCAAGAATATCTCTTTCTCCTATGTGCTTTCATCCCTAACCCTAACCCTAACCCTTCCGAAAGTCGGAGAAGCTCAAGGATGGTACCGATCGATGTGCGCAACCCCATTTAGTGGGGGTAGAGCCTACTTGCAAGTCTCTCCGACCTTCACAAAAAAAGTTATTCAAGAATATCTCCTCAGATTTGGGGGAATTTCGTCGTTCGACCTCTTCCGAAGGTCGTACAAGCTCGGGGATGGTACCAATCGATCCGCAGGACCCAAATTAGTCCAGATGCAACCACTTTACAAGTCTCTCCGACCTTCACAAAAAAAGTTATTCAAGAATATCTCTTTCTCCTATGTGCTTTCATCCCTAACCCTAACCCTTCCGAAAGTCGGAGAAGCTCAAAGATGGTACCGATCGATGTGCGCTACCCCATTTAGTGGGGGTAGAGCCTACTTGCAAGTCTCTCCGACCTTCACAAAAAAAGTTATTCAAGAATATCTCTTTCTCCTATGTGCTTTCATCCCTAACCCTAACCCTAACCCTTCCGAAAGTCGGAGAAGCTCAAGGATGGTACCGATCGATGCGCGCAACCCCATTTAGTGGGGGTAGAGCCTACTTGCAAGTCTCTCCGACCTTCACAAAAAAAGTTATTCAAGAATATCTCCTCAGATTTGGGGGAATTTCGTCGGTCGACCTCTTCCGAAGGTCGTACAAGCTCGGGGATGGTACCAATCGATCCGCAGGACCCAAATTAGTCCAGATGCAACCACTTTCCAAGTCTCTCCGACCTTCACAAAAAAAGTTATTCAAGAATATCTCTTTCTCCTATGTGCTTTCATCCCTAACCCTAACCCTAACCCTTCCGAAAGTCGGAGAAGCTCAGGGATGGTACCGATCGATGCGCGCTACCCCATTTAGTGGGGGTAGAGCCTACTTGCAAGTCTCTCCGACCTTCACAAAAAAAGTTATTCAAGAATATCTCTTTCTCCTATGTGCTTTCATCCCTAACCCTAACCCTAACCCTTCCGAAAGTCGGAGAAGCTCAAGGATGGTACCGATCGATGTGCGCTACCCCATTTAGTGGGGGTAGAGCCTACTTGCAAGTCTCTCCGACCTTCACAAAAAAGGTTATTCAAGAATATCTCTTTCTCCTATGTGCTTTCATCCCTAACCCTAACCCTAACCCTTCCGAAAGTCGGAGAAGCTCAAGGATGGTACCGATCGATGCGCGCTACCCCATTTAGTGGGGGTAGAGCCTACTTGCAAGTCTCTCCGACCTTCACAAAAAAAGTTATTCAAGAATATCTCCTCAGATTTGGGGGAATTTCGTCGGTCGACCTCTTCCGAAGGTCGTACAAGCTCGGGGATGGTACCAATCGATCCGCAGGACCCAAATTAGTCCAGATGCAACCACTTTCCAAGTCTCTCCGACCTTCACAAAAAAAGTTATTCAAGAATATCTCTTTCTCCTATGTGCTTTCATCCCTAACCCTAACCCTAACCCTTCCGAAAGTCGGAGAAGCTCAAGGATGGTACCGATCGATGCGCGCAACCCCATTTAGTGGGGGTAGAGCCTACTTGCAAGTCTCTCCGACCTTCACAAAAAAAGTTATTCAAGAATATCTCCTCAGATTTGGGGGAATTTCGTCGGTCGACCTCTTCCGAAGGTCGTACAAGCTCGGGGATGGTACCAATCGATCCGCAGGACCCAAATTAGTCCAGATGCAACCACTTTCCAAGTCTCTCCGACCTTCACAAAAAAAGTTATTCAAGAATATCTCTTTCTCCTATGTGCTTTCATCCCTAACCCTAACCCTAACCCTTCCGAAAGTCGGAGAAGCTCAAGGATGGTACCGATCGATGCGCGCTACCCCATTTAGTGGGGGTAGAGCCTACTTGCAAGTCTCTCCGACCTTCACAAAAAAAGTTATTCAAGAATATCTCTTTCTCCTATGTGCTTTCATCCCTAACCCTAACCCTAACCCTTCCGAAAGTCGGAGAAGCTCAAGGATGGTACCGATCGATGCGCGCTACCCCATTTAGTGGGGGTATAGCCTACTTGCAAGTCTCTCCGACCTTCACAAAAAACGTTATTCAAGAATATCTCTTTCTCCTATGTGCTTTCATCCCTAACCCTAACCCTAACCCTTCCGAAAGTCGGAGAAGCTCAAGGATGGAACCGATCGATGCGCGCTACCCCATTTAGTGGGGGTAGAGCCTACTTGCAAGTCTCTCCGACCTTCACAAAAAAAGTTATTCAAGAATATCTCCTCAGATTTGGGGGAATTTCGTCGGTCGACCTCTTCCGAAGGTCGTACAAGCTCGGGGATGGTACCAATCGATCCGCAGGACCCAAATTAGTCCAGATGCAACCACTTTCCAAGTCTCTCCGACCTTCACAAAAAAAGTTATTCAAGAATATCTCTTTCTCCTATGTGCTTTCATCCCTAACCCTAACCCTAACCCTTCCGAAAGTCGGAGAAGCTCAAGGATGGTACCGATCGATGCGCGCTACCCCATTTAGTGGGGGTAGAGCCTACTTGCAAGTCTCTCCGACCTTCACAAAAAAAGTTATTCAAGAATATCTCCTCAGATTTGGGGGAATTTCGTCGGTCGACCTCTTCCGAAGGTCGTACAAGCTCGGGGATGGTACCAATCGATCCGCAGGACCCAAATTAGTCCAGATGCAACCACTTTCCAAGTCTCTCCGACCTTCACAAAAAAAGTTATTCAAGAATATCTCTTTCTCCTATGTGCTTTCATCCCTAACCCTAACCCTAACCCTTCCGAAAGTCGGAGAAGCTCAAGGATGGTACCGATCGATGTGCGCAACCCCATTTAGTGGGGGTAGAGCCTACTTGCAAGTCTCTCCGACCTTCACAAAAAAAGTTATTCAAGAATATCTCCTCAGATTTGGGGGAATTTCGTCGTTCGACCTCTTCCGAAGGTCGTACAAGCTCGGGGATGGTACCAATCGATCCGCAGGACCCAAATTAGTCCAGATGCAACCACTTTACAAGTCTCTCCGACCTTCACAAAAAAAGTTATTCAAGAATATCTCTTTCTCCTATGTGCTTTCATCCCTAACCCTAACCCTTCCGAAAGTCGGAGAAGCTCAAGGATGGTACCGATCGATGCGCGCTACCCCATTTAGTGGGGGTAGAGCCTACTTGCAAGTCTCTCCGACCTTCACAAAAAAAGTTATTCAAGAATATCTCTTTCTCCTATGTGCTTTCATCCCTAACCCTAACCCTAACCCTAACCCTTCCGAAAGTCGGAGAAGCTCAAGGATGGTACCGATCGATGCGCGTAACCCCATTTAGTGGGGGTAGAGCCTACTTGCAAGTCTCTCCGACCTTCACAAAAAAAGTTATTCAAGAATATCTCCTCAGATTTGGGGGAATTTCGTCGGTCGACCTCTTCCGAAGGTCGTACAAGCTCGGGGATGGTACTAATCGATCCGCAGGACCCAAATTAGTCCAGATGCAACCACTTTCCAAGTCTCTCCGACCTTCACAAAAAAAGTTATTCAAGAATATCTCTTTCTCCTATGTGCTTTCATCCCTAACCCTAACCCTAACCCTTCCGAAAGTCGGAGAAGCTCAAGGATGGTACCGATCGATGCGCGCTACCCCATTTAGTGGGGGTAGAGCCTACTTGCAAGTCTCTCCGACCTTCACAAAAAAAGTTATTCAAGAATATCTCTTTCTCCTATGTGCTTTCATCCCTAACCCTAACCCTAACCCTTCCGAAAGTCGGAGAAGCTCAAGGATGGTACCGATCGATGCGCGCAACCCCATTTAGTGGGGGTAGAGCCTACTTGCAAGTCTCTCCGACCTTCACAAAAAAAGTTATTCAAGAATATCTCCTCAGATTTGGGGGAATTTCGTCGGTCGACCTCTTCCGAAGGTCGTACAAGCTCGGGGATGGTACCAATCGATCCGCAGGACCCAAATTAGTCCAGATGCAACCACTTTCCAAGTCTCTCCGACCTTCACAAAAAAAGTTATTCAAGAATATCTCTTTCTCCTATGTGCTTTCATCCCTAACCCTAACCCTTCCGAAAGTCGGAGAAGCTCAAGGATGGTACCGATCGATGCGCGCTACCCCATTTAGTGGGGGTAGAGCCTACTTGCAAGTCTCTCCGACCTTCACAAAAAAAGTTATTCAAGAATATCTCTTTCTCCTATGTGCTTTCATCCCTAACCCTAACCCTAACCCTTCCGAAAGTCGGAGAAGCTCAAGGATGGTACCGATCGATGCGCGCTACCCCATTTAGTGGGGGTAGAGCCTACTTGCAAGTCTCTCCGACCTTCACAAAAAAAGTTATTCAAGAATATCTCTTTCTCCTATGTGCTTTCATCCCTAACCCTAACCCTAACCCTTCCGAAAGTCGGAGAAGCTCAAGGATGGAACCGATCGATGCGCGCTACCCCATTTAGTGGGGGTAGAGCCTACTTGCAAGTCTCTCCGACCTTCACAAAAAAAGTTATTCAAGAATATCTCCTCAGATTTGGGGGAATTTCGTCGGTCGACCTCTTCCGAAGGTCGTACAAGCTCGGGGATGGTACCAATCGATCCGCAGGACCCAAATTAGTCCAGATGCAACCACTTTCCAAGTCTCTCCGACCTTCACAAAAAAAGTTATTCAAGAATATCTCTTTCTCCTATGTGCTTTCATCCCTAACCCTAACCCTAACCCTTCCGAAAGTCGGAGAAGCTCAAGGATGGTACCGATCGATGCGCGCTACCCCATTTAGTGGGGGTAGAGCCTACTTGCAAGTCTCTCCGACCTTCACAAAAAAAGTTATTCAAGAATATCTCCTCAGATTTGGGGGAATTTCGTCGGTCGACCTCTTCCGAAGGTCGTACAAGCTCGGGGATGGTACCAATCGATCCGCAGGACCCAAATTAGTCCAGATGCAACCACTTTCCAAGTCTCTCCGACCTTCACAAAAAAAGTTATTCAAGAATATCTCTTTCTCCTATGTGCTTTCATCCCTAACCCTAACCCTAACCCTTCCGAAAGTCGGAGAAGCTCAAGGATGGTACCGATCGATGCGCGCAACCCCATTTAGTGGGGGTAGAGCCTACTTGCAAGTCTCTCCGACCTTCACAAAAAAAGTTATTCAAGAATATCTCCTCAGATTTGGGGGAATTTCGTCGGTCGACCTCTTCCGAAGGTCGTACAAGCTCGGGGATGGTACCAATCGATCCGCAGGACCCAAATTAGTCCAGATGCAACCACTTTCCAAGTCTCTCCGACCTTCACAAAAAAAGTTATTCAAGAATATCTCTTTCTCCTATGTGCTTTCATCCCTAACCCTAACCCTTCCGAAAGTCGGAGAAGCTCAAGGATGGTACCGATCGATGCGCGCTACCCCATTTAGTGGGGGTAGAGCCTACTTGCAAGTCTCTCCGACCTTCACAAAAAAAGTTATTCAAGAATATCTCTTTCTCCTATGTGCTTTCATCCCTAACCCTAACCCTTCCGAAAGTCGGAGAAGCTCAAGGATGGTACCGATCGATGCGCGCAACCCCATTTAGTGGGGGTAGAGCCTACTTGCAAGTCTCTCCGACCTTCACAAAAAAAGTTATTCAAGAATATCTCCTCAGATTTGGGGGAATTTCGTCGGTCGACCTCTTCCGAAGGTCGTACAAGCTCGGGGATGGTACCAATCGATCCGCAGGACCCAAATTAGTCCAGATGCAACCACTTTCCAAGTCTCTCCGACCTTCACAAAAAAAGTTATTCAAGAATATCTCTTTCTCCTATGTGCTTTCATCCCTAACCCTAACCCTAACCCTTCCGAAAGTCGGAGAAGCTCAAGGATGGTACCGATCGATGCGCGCTACCCCATTTAGTGGGGGTAGAGCCTACTTGCAAGTCTCTCCGACCTTCACAAAAAAAGTTATTCAAGAATATCTCTTTCTCCTATGTGCTTTCATCCCTAACCCTAACCCTAACCCTTCCGAAAGTCGGAGAAGCTCAAGGATGGTACCGATCGATGCGCGCTACCCCATTTAGTGGGGGTAGAGCCTACTTGCAAGTCTCTCCGACCTTCACAAAAAAAGTTATTCAAGAATATCTCTTTCTCCTATGTGCTTTCATCCCTAACCCTAACCCTAACCCTTCCGAAAGTCGGAGAAGCTCAAGGATGGAACCGATCGATGCGCGCTACCCCATTTAGTGGGGGTAGAGCCTACTTGCAAGTCTCTCCGACCTTCACAAAAAAAGTTATTCAAGAATATCTCCTCAGATTTGGGGGAATTTCGTCGGTCGACCTCTTCCGAAGGTCGTACAAGCTCGGGGATGGTACCAATCGATCCGCAGGACCCAAATTAGTCCAGATGCAACCACTTTCCAAGTCTCTCCGACCTTCACAAAAAAAGTTATTCAAGAATATCTCTTTCTCCTATGTGCTTTCATCCCTAACCCTAACCCTTCCGAAAGTCGGAGAAGCTCAAGGATGGTACCGATCGATGCGCGCTACCCCATTTAGTGGGGGTAGAGCCTACTTGCAAGTCTCTCCGACCTTCACAAAAAAAGTTATTCAAGAATATCTCCTCAGATTTGGGGGAATTTCGTCGGTCGACCTCTTCCGAAGGTCGTACAAGCTCGGGGATGGTACCAATCGATCCGCAGGACCCAAATTAGTCCAGATGCAACCACTTTACAAGTCTCTCCGACCTTCACAAAAAAAGTTATTCAAGAATATCTCTTTCTCCTATGTGCTTTCATCCCTAACCCTAACCCTAACCCTTCCGAAAGTCGGAGAAGCTCAAGGATGGTACCGATCGATGCGCGCTACCCCATTTAGTGGGGGTAGAGCCTACTTGCAAGTCTCTCCGACCTTCACAAAAAAAGTTATTCAAGAATATCTCCTCAGATTTGGGGGAATTTCGTCGGTCGACCTCTTCCGAAGGTCGTACAAGCTCGGGGATGGTACCAATCGATCCGCAGGACCCAAATTAGTCCAGATGCAACCACTTTCCAAGTCTCTCCGACCTTCACAAAAAAAGTTATTCAAGAATATCTCTTTCTCCTATGTGCTTTCATCCCTAACCCTAACCCTAACCCTTCCGAAAGTCGGAGAAGCTCAAGGATGGTACCGATCGATGTGCGCTACCCCATTTAGTGGGGGTAGAGCCTACTTGCAAGTCTCTCCGACCTTCACAAAAAAGGTTATTCAAGAATATCTCTTTCTCCTATGTGCTTTCATCCCTAACCCTAACCCTAACCCTTCCGAAAGTCGGAGAAGCTCAAGGATGGTACCGATCGATGCGCGCTACCCCATTTAGTGGGGGTAGAGCCTACTTGCAAGTCTCTCCGACCTTCACAAAAAAAGTTATTCAAGAATATCTCCTCAGATTTGGGGGAATTTCGTCGGTCGACCTCTTCCGAAGGTCGTACAAGCTCGGGGATGGTACCAATCGATCCGCAGGACCCAAATTAGTCCAGATGCAACCACTTTACAAGTCTCTCCGACCTTCACAAAAAAAGTTATTCAAGAATATCTCTTTCTCCTATGTGCTTTCATCCCTAACCCTAACCCTAACCCTTCCGAAAGTCGGAGAAGCTCAAGGATGGTACCGATCGATGCGCGCTACCCCATTTAGTGGGGGTAGAGCCTACTTGCAAGTCTCTCCGACCTTCAAAAAAAAAGTTATTCAAGAATATCTCCTCAGATTTGGGGGAATTTCGTCGGTCGACCTCTTCCGAAGGTCGTACAAGCTCGGGGATGGTACCAATCGATCCGCAGGACCCAAATTAGTCCAGATGCAACCACTTTCCAAGTCTCTCCGACCTTCACAAAAAAAGTTATTCAAGAATATCTCTTTCTCCTATGTGCTTTCATCCCTAACCCTAACCCTAACCCTTCCGAAAGTCGGAGAAGCTCAAGGATGGTACCGATCGATGTGCGCTACCCCATTTAGTGGGGGTAGAGCCTACTTGCAAGTCTCTCCGACCTTCACAAAAAAGGTTATTCAAGAATATCTCTTTCTCCTATGTGCTTTCATCCCTAACCCTAACCCTAACCCTTCCGAAAGTCGGAGAAGCTCAAGGATGGTACCGATCGATGCGCGCTACCCCATTTAGTGGGGGTAGAGCCTACTTGCAAGTCTCTCCGACCTTCACAAAAAAAGTTATTCAAGAATATCTCCTCAGATTTGGGGGAATTTCGTCGGTCGACCTCTTCCGAAGGTCGTACAAGCTCGGGGATGGTACCAATCGATCCGCAGGACCCAAATTAGTCCAGATGCAACCACTTTCCAAGTCTCTCCGACCTTCACAAAAAAAGTTATTCAAGAATATCTCTTTCTCCTATGTGCTTTCATCCCTAACCCTAACCCTAACCCTTCCGAAAGTCGGAGAAGCTCAAGGATGGTACCGATCGATGCGCGCAACCCCATTTAGTGGGGGTAGAGCCTACTTGCAAGTCTCTCCGACCTTCACAAAAAAAGTTATTCAAGAATATCTCCTCAGATTTGGGGGAATTTCGTCGGTCGACCTCTTCCGAAGGTCGTACAAGCTCGGGGATGGTACCAATCGATCCGCAGGACCCAAATTAGTCCAGATGCAACCACTTTCCAAGTCTCTCCGACCTTCACAAAAAAAGTTATTCAAGAATATCTCTTTCTCCTATGTGCTTTCATCCCTAACCCTAACCCTAACCCTTCCGAAAGTCGGAGAAGCTCAAGGATGGTACCGATCGATGCGCGCAACCCCATTTAGTGGGGGTAGAGCCTACTTGCAAGTCTCTCCGACCTTCACAAAAAAAGTTATTCAAGAATATCTCCTCAGATTTGGGGGAATTTCGTCGGTCGACCTCTTCCGAAGGTCGTACAAGCTCGGGGATGGTACCAATCGATCCGCAGGACCCAAATTAGTCCAGATGCAACCACTTTCCAAGTCTCTCCGACCTTCACAAAAAAAGTTATTCAAGAATATCTCTTTCTCCTATGTGCTTTCATCCCTAACCCTAACCCTAACCCTTCCGAAAGTCGGAGAAGCTCAAGGATGGTACCGATCGATGCGCGCTACCCCATTTAGTGGGGGTAGAGCCTACTTGCAAGTCTCTCCGACCTTCACAAAAAAAGTTATTCAAGAATATCTCTTTCTCCTATGTGCTTTCATCCCTAACCCTAACCCTAACCCTTCCGAAAGTCGGAGAAGCTCAAGGATGGTACCGATCGATGCGCGCTACCCCATTTAGTGGGGGTATAGCCTACTTGCAAGTCTCTCCGACCTTCACAAAAAACGTTATTCAAGAATATCTCTTTCTCCTATGTGCTTTCATCCCTAACCCTAACCCTAACCCTTCCGAAAGTCGGAGAAGCTCAAGGATGGAACCGATCGATGCGCGCTACCCCATTTAGTGGGGGTAGAGCCTACTTGCAAGTCTCTCCGACCTTCACAAAAAAAGTTATTCAAGAATATCTCCTCAGATTTGGGGGAATTTCGTCGGTCGACCTCTTCCGAAGGTCGTACAAGCTCGGGGATGGTACCAATCGATCCGCAGGACCCAAATTAGTCCAGATGCAACCACTTTCCAAGTCTCTCCGACCTTCACAAAAAAAGTTATTCAAGAATATCTCCTCAGATTTGGGGGAATTTCGTCGGTCGACCTCTTCCGAAGGTCGTACAAGCTCGGGGATGGTACCAATCGATCCGCAGGACCCAAATTAGTCCAGATGCAACCACTTTCCAAGTCTCTCCGACCTTCACAAAAAAAGTTATTCAAGAATATCTCTTTCTCCTATGTGCTTTCATCCCTAACCCTAACCCTAACCCTTCCGAAAGTCGGAGAAGCTCAAGGATGGTACCGATCGATGCGCGCAACCCCATTTAGTGGGGGTAGAGCCTACTTGCAAGTCTCTCCGACCTTCACAAAAAAAGTTATTCAAGAATATCTCCTCAGATTTGGGGGAATTTCGTCGGTCGACCTCTTCCGAAGGTCGTACAAGCTCGGGGATGGTACCAATCGATCCGCAGGACCCAAATTAGTCCAGATGCAACCACTTTCCAAGTCTCTCCGACCTTCACAAAAAAAGTTATTCAAGAATATCTCTTTCTCCTATGTGCTTTCATCCCTAACCCTAACCCTAACCCTTCCGAAAGTCGGAGAAGCTCAAGGATGGTACCGATCGATGCGCGCTACCCCATTTAGTGGGGGTAGAGCCTACTTGCAAGTCTCTCCGACCTTCACAAAAAAAGTTATTCAAGAATATCTCTTTCTCCTATGTGCTTTCATCCCTAACCCTAACCCTAACCCTTCCGAAAGTCGGAGAAGCTCAAGGATGGTACCGATCGATGCGCGCTACCCCATTTAGTGGGGGTATAGCCTACTTGCAAGTCTCTCCGACCTTCACAAAAAACGTTATTCAAGAATATCTCTTTCTCCTATGTGCTTTCATCCCTAACCCTAACCCTAACCCTTCCGAAAGTCGGAGAAGCTCAAGGATGGAACCGATCGATGCGCGCTACCCCATTTAGTGGGGGTAGAGCCTACTTGCAAGTCTCTCCGACCTTCACAAAAAAAGTTATTCAAGAATATCTCCTCAGATTTGGGGGAATTTCGTCGGTCGACCTCTTCCGAAGGTCGTACAAGCTCGGGGATGGTACCAATCGATCCGCAGGACCCAAATTAGTCCAGATGCAACCACTTTCCAAGTCTCTCCGACCTTCACAAAAAAAGTTATTCAAGAATATCTCTTTCTCCTATGTGCTTTCATCCCTAACCCTAACCCTAACCCTTCCGAAAGTCGGAGAAGCTCAAGGATGGTACCGATCGATGCGCGCTACCCCATTTAGTGGGGGTAGAGCCTACTTGCAAGTCTCTCCGACCTTCACAAAAAAAGTTATTCAAGAATATCTCCTCAGATTTGGGGGAATTTCGTCGGTCGACCTCTTCCGAAGGTCGTACAAGCTCGGGGATGGTACCAATCGATCCGCAGGACCCAAATTAGTCCAGATGCAACCACTTTCCAAGTCTCTCCGACCTTCACAAAAAAAGTTATTCAAGAATATCTCTTTCTCCTATGTGCTTTCATCCCTAACCCTAACCCTAACCCTTCCGAAAGTCGGAGAAGCTCAAGGATGGTACCGATCGATGTGCGCAACCCCATTTAGTGGGGGTAGAGCCTACTTGCAAGTCTCTCCGACCTTCACAAAAAAAGTTATTCAAGAATATCTCCTCAGATTTGGGGGAATTTCGTCGTTCGACCTCTTCCGAAGGTCGTACAAGCTCGGGGATGGTACCAATCGATCCGCAGGACCCAAATTAGTCCAGATGCAACCACTTTACAAGTCTCTCCGACCTTCACAAAAAAAGTTATTCAAGAATATCTCTTTCTCCTATGTGCTTTCATCCCTAACCCTAACCCTTCCGAAAGTCGTAGAAGCTCAAGGATGGTACCGATCGATGCGCGCTACCCCATTTAGTGGGGGTAGAGCCTACTTGCAAGTCTCTCCGACCTTCACAAAAAAAGTTATTCAAGAATATCTCTTTCTCCTATGTGCTTTCATCCCTAACCCTAACCCTAACCCTAACCCTTCCGAAAGTCGGAGAAGCTCAAGGATGGTACCGATCGATGCGCGCAACCCCATTTAGTGGGGGTAGAGCCTACTTGCAAGTCTCTCCGACCTTCACAAAAAAAGTTATTCAAGAATATCTCCTCAGATTTGGGGGAATTTCGTCGGTCGACCTCTTCCGAAGGTCGTACAAGCTCGGGGATGGTACTAATCGATCCGCAGGACCCAAATTAGTCCAGATGCAACCACTTTCCAAGTCTCTCCGACCTTCACAAAAAAAGTTATTCAAGAATATCTCTTTCTCCTATGTGCTTTCATCCCTAACCCTAACCCTAACCCTTCCGAAAGTCGGAGAAGCTCAAGGATGGTACCGATCGATGCGCGCTACCCCATTTAGTGGGGGTAGAGCCTACTTGCAAGTCTCTCCGACCTTCACAAAAAAAGTTATTCAAGAATATCTCTTTCTCCTATGTGCTTTCATCCCTAACCCTAACCCTAACCCTTCCGAAAGTCGGAGAAGCTCAAGGATGGTACCGATCGATGCGCGCAACCCCATTTAGTGGGGGTAGAGCCTACTTGCAAGTCTCTCCGACCTTCACAAAAAAAGTTATTCAAGAATATCTCCTCAGATTTGGGGGAATTTCGTCGGTCGACCTCTTCCGAAGGTCGTACAAGCTCGGGGATGGTACCAATCGATCCGCAGGACCCAAATTAGTCCAGATGCAACCACTTTCCAAGTCTCTCCGACCTTCACAAAAAAAGTTATTCAAGAATATCTCTTTCTCCTATGTGCTTTCATCCCTAACCCTAACCCTAACCCTTCCGAAAGTCGGAGAAGCTCAAGGATGGTACCGATCGATGCGCGCTACCCCATTTAGTGGGGGTAGAGCCTACTTGCAAGTCTCTCCGACCTTCACAAAAAAAGTTATTCAAGAATATCTCTTTCTCCTATGTGCTTTCATCCCTAACCCTAACCCTAACCCTTCCGAAAGTCGGAGAAGCTCAAGGATGGTACCGATCGATGCGCGCTACCCCATTTAGTGGGGGTAGAGCCTACTTGCAAGTCTCTCCGACCTTCACAAAAAAAGTTATTCAAGAATATCTCTTTCTCCTATGTGCTTTCATCCCTAACCCTAACCCTAACCCTTCCGAAAGTCGGAGAAGCTCAAGGATGGAACCGATCGATGCGCGCTACCCCATTTAGTGGGGGTAGAGCCTACTTGCAAGTCTCTCCGACCTTCACAAAAAAAGTTATTCAAGAATATCTCCTCAGATTTGGGGGAATTTCGTCGGTCGACCTCTTCCGAAGGTCGTACAAGCTCGGGGATGGTACCAATCGATCCGCAGGACCCAAATTAGTCCAGATGCAACCACTTTCCAAGTCTCTCCGACCTTCACAAAAAAAGTTATTCAAGAATATCTCTTTCTCCTATGTGCTTTCATCCCTAACCCTAACCCTAACCCTTCCGAAAGTCGGAGAAGCTCAAGGATGGTACCGATCGATGCGCGCTACCCCATTTAGTGGGGGTAAGGCCTACTTGCAAGTCTCTCCGACCTTCACAAAAAAAGTTATTCAAGAATATCTCCTCAGATTTGGGGGAATTTCGTCGGTCGACCTCTTCCGAAGGTCGTACAAGCTCGGGGATGGTACCAATCGATCCGCAGGACCCAAATTAGTCCAGATGCAACCACTTTCCAAGTCTCTCCGACCTTCACAAAAAAAGTTATTCAAGAATATCTCTTTCTCCTATGTGCTTTCATCCCTAACCCTAACCCTAACCCTTCCGAAAGTCGGAGAAGCTCAAGGATGGTACCGATCGATGCGCGCAACCCCATTTAGTGGGGGTAGAGCCTACTTGCAAGTCTCTCCGACCTTCACAAAAAAAGTTATTCAAGAATATCTCCTCAGATTTGGGGGAATTTCGTCGGTCGACCTCTTCCGAAGGTCGTACAAGCTCGGGGATGGTACCAATCGATCCGCAGGACCCAAATTAGTCCAGATGCAACCACTTTCCAAGTCTCTCCGACCTTCACAAAAAAAGTTATTCAAGAATATCTCTTTCTCCTATGTGCTTTCATCCCTAACCCTAACCCTTCCGAAAGTCGGAGAAGCTCAAGGATGGTACCGATCGATGCGCGCTACCCCATTTAGTGGGGGTAGAGCCTACTTGCAAGTCTCTCCGACCTTCACAAAAAAAGTTATTCAAGAATATCTCTTTCTCCTATGTGCTTTCATCCCTAACCCTAACCCTTCCGAAAGTCGGAGAAGCTCAAGGATGGTACCGATCGATGCGCGCAACCCCATTTAGTGGGGGTAGAGCCTACTTGCAAGTCTCTCCGACCTTCACAAAAAAAGTTATTCAAGAATATCTCCTCAGATTTGGGGGAATTTCGTCGGTCGACCTCTTCCGAAGGTCGTACAAGCTCGGGGATGGTACCAATCGATCTGCAGGACCCAAATTAGTCCAGATGCAACCACTTTCCAAGTCTCTCCGACCTTCACAAAAAAAGTTATTCAAGAATATCTCTTTCTCCTATGTGCTTTCATCCCTAACCCTAACCCTAACCCTTCCGAAAGTCGGAGAAGCTCAAGGATGGAACCGATCGATGCGCGCTACCCCATTTAGTGGGGGTAGAGCCTACTTGCAAGTCTCTCCGACCTTCACAAAAAAAGTTATTCAAGAATATCTCCTCAGATTTGGGGGAATTTCGTCGGTCGACCTCTTCCGAAGGTCGTACAAGCTCGGGGATGGTACCAATCGATCCGCAGGACCCAAATTAGTCCAGATGCAACCACTTTCCAAGTCTCTCCGACCTTCACAAAAAAAGTTATTCAAGAATATCTCTTTCTCCTATGTGCTTTCATCCCTAACCCTAACCCTAACCCTTCCGAAAGTCGGAGAAGCTCAAGGATGGTACCGATCGATGCGCGCTACCCCATTTAGTGGGGGTAAGGCCTACTTGCAAGTCTCTCCGACCTTCACAAAAAAAGTTATTCAAGAATATCTCCTCAGATTTGGGGGAATTTCGTCGGTCGACCTCTTCCGAAGGTCGTACAAGCTCGGGGATGGTACCAATCGATCCGCAGGACCCAAATTAGTCCAGATGCAACCACTTTCCAAGTCTCTCCGACCTTCACAAAAAAAGTTATTCAAGAATATCTCTTTCTCCTATGTGCTTTCATCCCTAACCCTAACCCTAACCCTTCCGAAAGTCGGAGAAGCTCAAGGATGGTACCGATCGATGCGCGCAACCCCATTTAGTGGGGGTAGAGCCTACTTGCAAGTCTCTCCGACCTTCACAAAAAAAGTTATTCAAGAATATCTCTTTCTCCTATGTGCTTTCATCCCTAACCCTAACCCTAACCCTTCCGAAAGTCGGAGAAGCTCAAGGATGGTACCGATCGATGCGCGCTACCCCATTTAGTGGGGGTAGAGCCTACTTGCAAGTCTCTCCGACCTTCACAAAAAAAGTTATTCAAGAATATCTCTTTCTCCTATGTGCTTTCATCCCTAACCCTAACCCTAACCCTTCCGAAAGTCGGAGAAGCTCAAGGATGGAACCGATCTATGCGCGCTACCCCATTTAGTGGGGGTAGAGCCTACTTGCAAGTCTCTCCGACCTTCACAAAAAAAGTTATTCAAGAATATCTCCTCAGATTTGGGGGAATTTCGTCGGTCGACCTCTTCCGAAGGTCGTACAAGCTCGGGGATGGTACCAATCGATCCGCAGGACCCAAATTAGTCCAGATGCAACCACTTTCCAAGTCTCTCCGACCTTCACAAAAAAAGTTATTCAAGAATATCTCTTTCTCCTATGTGCTTTCATCCCTAACCCTAACCCTAACCCTTCCGAAAGTCGGAGAAGCTCAAGGATGGTACCGATCGATGCGCGCTACCCCATTTAGTGGGGGTAGAGCCTACTTGCAAGTCTCTCCGACCTTCACAAAAAAAGTTATTCAAGAATATCTCCTCAGATTTGGGGGAATTTCGTCGGTCGACCTCTTCCGAAGGTCGTACAAGCTCGGGGATGGTACCAATCGATCCGCAGGACCCAAATTAGTCCAGATGCAACCACTTTACAAGTCTCTCCGACCTTCACAAAAAAAGTTATTCAAGAATATCTCTTTCTCCTATGTGCTTTCATCCCTAACCCTAACCCTAACCCTTCCGAAAGTCGGAGAAGCTCAAGGATGGTACCGATCGATGCGCGCTACCCCATTTAGTGGGGGTAGAGCCTACTTGCAAGTCTCTCCGACCTTCACAAAAAAAGTTATTCAAGAATATCTCCTCAGATTTGGGGGAATTTCGTCGGTCGACCTCTTCCGAAGGTCGTACAAGCTCGGGGATGGTACCAATCGATCCGCAGGACCCAAATTAGTCCAGATGCAACCACTTTCCAAGTCTCTCCGACCTTCACAAAAAAAGTTATTCAAGAATATCTCTTTCTCCTATGTGCTTTCATCCCTAACCCTAACCCTAACCCTTCCGAAAGTCGGAGAAGCTCAAGGATGGTACCGATCGATGCGCGCAACCCCATTTAGTGGGGGTAGAGCCTACTTGCAAGTCTCTCCGACCTTCACAAAAAAAGTTATTCAAGAATATCTCCTCAGATTTGGGGGAATTTCGTCGGTCGACCTCTTCCGAAGGTCGTACAAGCTCGGGGATGGTACCAATCGATCCGCAGGACCCAAATTAGTCCAGATGCAACCACTTTCCAAGTCTCTCCGACCTTCACAAAAAAAGTTATTCAAGAATATCTCTTTCTCCTATGTGCTTTCATCCCTAACCCTAACCCTTCCGAAAGTCGGAGAAGCTCAAAGATGGTACCGATCGATGCGCGCTACCCCATTTAGTGGGGGTAGAGCCTACTTGCAAGTCTCTCCGACCTTCACAAAAAAAGTTATTCAAGAATATCTCTTTCTCCTATGTGCTTTCATCCCTAACCCTAACCCTTCCGAAAGTCGGAGAAGCTCAAGGATGGTACCGATCGATGCGCGCAACCCCATTTAGTGGGGGTAGAGCCTACTTGCAAGTCTCTCCGACCTTCACAAAAAAAGTTATTCAAGAATATCTCCTCAGATTTGGGGGAATTTCGTCGGTCGACCTCTTCCGAAGGTCGTACAAGCTCGGGGATGGTACCAATCGATCCGCAGGACCCAAATTAGTCCAGATGCAACCACTTTCCAAGTCTCTCCGACCTTCACAAAAAAAGTTATTCAAGAATATCTCTTTCTCCTATGTGCTTTCATCCCTAACCCTAACCCTAACCCTTCCGAAAGTCGGAGAAGCTCAAGGATGGTACCGATCGATGCGCGCTACCCCATTTAGTGGGGGTAGAGCCTACTTGCAAGTCTCTCCGACCTTCACAAAAAAAGTTATTCAAGAATATCTCTTTCTCCTATGTGCTTTCATCCCTAACCCTAACCCTAACCCTTCCGAAAGTCGGAGAAGCTCAAGGATGGTACCGATCGATGCGCGCTACCCCATTTAGTGGGGGTAGAGCCTACTTGCAAGTCTCTCCGACCTTCACAAAAAAAGTTATTCAAGAATATCTCTTTCTCCTATGTGCTTTCATCCCTAACCCTAACCCTAACCCTTCCGAAAGTCGGAGAAGCTCAAGGATGGAACCGATCGATGCGCGCTACCCCATTTAGTGGGGGTAGAGCCTACTTGCAAGTCTCTCCGACCTTCACAAAAAAAGTTATTCAAGAATATCTCCTCAGATTTGGGGGAATTTCGTCGGTCGACCTCTTCCGAAGGTCGTACAAGCTCGGGGATGGTACCAATCGATCTGCAGGACCCAAATTAGTCCAGATGCAACCACTTTTCAAGTCTCTCCGACCTTCACAAAAAAAGTTATTCAAGAATATCTCTTTCTCCTATGTGCTTTCATCCCTAACCCTAACCCTAACCCTTCCGAAAGTCGGAGAAGCTCAAGGATGGTACCGATCGATGCGCGCTACCCCATTTAGTGGGGGTAGAGCCTACTTGCAAGTCTCTCCGACCTTCACAAAAAAAGTTATTCAAGAATATCTCTTTCTCCTATGTGCTTTCATCCCTAACCCTAACCCTAACCCTTCCGAAAGTCGTAGAAGCTCAAGGATGGTACCGATCGATGCGCGCTACCCCATTTAGTGGGGGTAGAGCCTACTTGCAAGTCTCTCCGACCTTCACAAAAAAAGTTATTCAAGAATATCTCTTTCTCCTATGTGCTTTCATCCCTAACCCTAACCCTAACCCTTCCAAAAGTCGGAGAAGCTCAAGGATGGTACCGATCGATGTGCGCTACCCCATTTAGTGGGGGTAGAGCCTACTTGCATGTCTCTCCGACCTTCACAAAAAAAGTTATTCAAGAATATCTCCTCAGATTTGGGGGAATTTCGTCGGTCGACCTCTTCCGAAGGTCGTACAAGCTCGGGGATGGCACCAATCGATCCGCAGGACCCAAATTAGTCCAGATGCAACCACTTTCCAAGTCTCTCCGACCTTCACAAAAAAAGTTATTCAAGAATATCTCTTTCTCCTATGTGCTTTCATCCCTAACCCTAACCCTAACCCTTCCGAAAGTCGGAGAAGCTCAAGGATGGTACCGATCGATGCGCGCAACCCCATTTAGTGGGGGTAGAGCCTACTTGCAAGTCTCTCCGACCTTCACAAAAAAAGTTATTCAAGAATATCTCCTCAGATTTGGGGGAATTTCGTCGGTCGACCTCTTCCGAAGGTCGTACAAGCTCGGGGATGGTACCAATCGATCCGCAGGACCCAAATTAGTCCAGATGCAACCATTTTCCAAGTCTCTCCGACCTTCACAAAAAAAGTTTTTCAAGAATATCTCTTTCTCCTATGAGCTTTCATCCCTAACCCTAACCCTAACCCTTCCGAAAGTCGGAGAAGCTCAAGGATAGTACCGATCGATGCGCGCTACCCCATTTAGTGGGGGTAGAGCCTACTTGCAAGTCTCTCCGACCTTCACAAAAAAAGTTATTCAAGAATATCTCTTTCTCCTATGTGCTTTCATCCCTAACCCTAACCCTAACCCTTCCGAAAGTCGGAGAAGCTCAAGGATGGTACCGATCGATGCGCGCTACCCCATTTAGTGGGGGTAGAGCCTACTTGCAAGTCTCTCCGACCTTCACAAAAAAAGTTATTCAAGAATATCTCTTTCTCCTATGTGCTTTCATCCCTAACCCTAACCCTAACCCTTCCGAAAGTCGTAGAAGCTCAAGGATGGTACCGATCGATGCGCGCTACCCCATTTAGTGGGGGTAGAGCCTACTTGCAAGTCTCTCCGACCTTCACAAAAAAAGTTATTCAAGAATATCTCTTTCTCCTATGTGCTTTCAGCCCTAACCCTAACCCTAACCCTTCCAAAAGTCGGAGAAGCTCAAGGATGGTACCGATCGATGTGCGCTACCCCATTTAGTGGGGGTAGAGCCTACTTGCATGTCTCTCCGACCTTCACAAAAAAAGTTATTCAAGAATATCTCCTCAGATTTGGGGGAATTTCGTCGGTCGACCTCTTCCGAAGGTCGTACAAGCTCGGGGATGGCACCAATCGATCCGCAGGACCCAAATTAGTCCAGATGCAACCACTTTCCAAGTCTCTCCGACCTTCACAAAAAAAGTTATTCAAGAATATCTCTTTCTCCTATGTGCTTTCATCCCTAACCCTAACCCTAACCCTTCCGAAAGTCGGAGAAGCTCAAAGATGGTACCGATCGATGCGCGCAACCCCATTTAGTGGGGGTAGAGCCTACTTGCAAGTCTCTCCGACCTTCACAAAAAAAGTTATTCAAGAATATCTCCTCAGATTTGGGGGAATTTCGTCGGTCGACCTCTTCCGAAGGTCGTACAAGCTCAAGGATGGTACCAATCGATCCGCAGGACCCAAATTAGTCCAGATGCAACCATTTTCCAAGTCTCTCCGACCTTCACAAAAAAAGTTATTCAAGAATATCTCTTTCTCCTATGTGCTTTCATCCCTAACCCTAACCCTAACCCTTCCGAAAGTCGGAGAAGCTCAAGGATGGTACCGATCGATGCGCGCTACCCCATTTAGTGGGGGTAGAGCCTACTTGCAAGTCTCTCCGACCTTCACAAAAAAAGTTATTCAAGAATATCTCTTTCTCCTATGTGCTTTCATCCCTAACCCTAACCCTAACCCTTCCGAAAGTCGGAGAAGCTCAAGGATGGTACCGATCGATGCGCGCTACCCCATTTAGTGGGGGTAGAGCCTACTTGCAAGTCTCTCCGACCTTCACAAAAAAAGTTATTCAAGAATATCTCTTTCTCCTATGTGCTTTCATCCCTAACCCTAACCCTAACCCTTCCAAAAGTCGGAGAAGCTCAAGGATGGTACCGATCGATGCGCGCTACCCCATTTAGTGGGGGTAGAGCCTACTTGCATGTCTCTCCGACCTTCACAAAAAAAGTTATTCAAGAATATCTCCTCAGATTTGGGGGAATTTCGTCGGTCGACCTCTTCCGAAGGTCGTACAAGCTCGGGGATGGTACCAATCGATCCGCAGGACCCAAATTAGTCCAGATGCAACCACTTTCCAAGTCTCTCCGACCTTCACAAAAAAAGTTATTCAAGAATATCTCTTTCTCCTATGTGCTTTCATCCCTAACCCTAACCCTAACCCTTCCGAAAGTCGGAGAAGCTCAAGGATGGTACCGATCGATGCGCGCAACCCCATTTAGTGGGGGTAGAGCCTACTTGCAAGTCTCTCCGACCTTCACAAAAAAAGTTATTCAAGAATATCTCTTTCTCCTATGTGCTTTCATCCCTAACCCTAACCCTAACCCTTCCGAAAGTCGGAGAAGCTCAAAGATGGTACCGATCGATGCGCGCTACCCCATTTAGTGGGGGTAGAGCCTACTTGCAAGTCTCTCCGACCTTCACAAAAAAAGTTATTCAAGAATATCTCTTTCTCCTATGTGCTTTCATCCCTAACCCTAACCCTAACCCTTCCGAAAGTCGGAGAAGCTCAAGGATGGTACCGATCGATGCGCGCAACCCCATTTAGTGGGGGTAGAGCCTACTTGCAAGTCTCTCCGACCTTCACAAAAAAAGTTATTCAAGAATATCTCCTCAGATTTGGGGGAATTTCGTCGGTCGACCTCTTCCGAAGGTCGTACAAGCTCGGGGATGGTACCAATCGATCCGCAGGACCCAAATTAGTCGAGATGCAACCACTTTCCAAGTCTCTCCGACCTTCACAAAAAAAGTTATTCAAGAATATCTCTTTCTCCTATGTGCTTTCATCCCTAACCCTAACCCTAACCCTTCCGAAAGTCGGAGAAGCTCAAGGATGGTACCGATCGATGCGCGCAACCCCATTTAGTGGGGGTAGAGCCTACTTGCAAGTCTCTCCGACCTTCACAAAAAAAGTTATTCAAGAATATCTCCTCAGATTTGGGGGAATTTCGTCGGTCGACCTCTTCCGAAGGTCGTACAAGCTCGGGGATGGTACCAATCGATCCGCAGGACCCAAATTAGTCCAGATGCAACCACTTTCCAAGTCTCTCCGACCTTCACAAAAAAAGTTATTCAAGAATATCTCTTTCTCCTATGTGCTTTCATCCCTAACCCTAACCCTTCCGAAAGTCGGAGAAGCTCAAGGATGGTACCGATCGATGCGCGCTACCCCATTTAGTGGGGGTAGAGCCTACTTGCAAGTCTCTCCGACCTTCACAAAAAAAGTTATTCAAGAATATCTCTTTCTCCTATGTGCTTTCATCCCTAACCCTAACCCTAACCCTTCCGAAAGTCGGAGAAGCTCAAGGATGGTACCGATCGATGCGCGCAACCCCATTTAGTGGGGGTAGAGCCTACTTGCAAGTCTCTCCGACCTTCACAAAAAAAGTTATTCAAGAATATCTCCTCAGATTTGGGGGAATTTCGTCGGTCGACCTCTTCCGAAGGTCGTACAAGCTCGGGGATGGTACCAATCGATCCGCAGGACCCAAATTAGTCCAGATGCAACCACTTTCCAAGTCTCTCCGACCTTCACAAAAAAAGTTATTCAAGAATATCTCTTTCTCCTATGTGCTTTCATCCCTAACCCTAACCCTAACCCTTCCGAAAGTCGGAGAAGCTCAAAGATGGTACCGATCGATGCGCGCTACCCCATTTAGTGGGGGTAGAGCCTACTTGCAAGTCTCTCCGACCTTCACAAAAAAAGTTATTCAAGAATATCTCTTTCTCCTATGTGCTTTCATCCCTAACCCTAACCCTAACCCTTCCGAAAGTCGGAGAAGCTCAAGGATGGTACCGATCGATGCGCGCAACCCCATTTAGTGGGGGTAGAGCCTACTTGCAAGTCTCTCCGACCTTCACAAAAAAAGTTATTCAAGAATATCTCCTCAGATTTGGGGGAATTTCGTCGGTCGACCTCTTCCGAAGGTCGTACAAGCTCGGGGATGGTACCAATCGATCCGCAGGACCCAAATTAGTCGAGATGCAACCACTTTCCAAGTCTCTCCGACCTTCACAAAAAAAGTTATTCAAGAATATCTCTTTCTCCTATGTGCTTTCATCCCTAACCCTAACCCTAACCCTTCCGAAAGTCGGAGAAGCTCAAGGATGGTACCGATCGATGCGCGCAACCCCATTTAGTGGGGGTAGAGCCTACTTGCAAGTCTCTCCGACCTTCACAAAAAAAGTTATTCAAGAATATCTCCTCAGATTTGGGGGAATTTCGTCGGTCGACCTCTTCCGAAGGTCGTACAAGCTCGGGGATGGTACCAATCGATCCGCAGGACCCAAATTAGTCCAGATGCAACCACTTTCCAAGTCTCTCCGACCTTCACAAAAAAAGTTATTCAAGAATATCTCTTTCTCCTATGTGCTTTCATCCCTAACCCTAACCCTTCCGAAAGTCGGAGAAGCTCAAGGATGGTACCGATCGATGCGCGCTACCCCATTTAGTGGGGGTAGAGCCTACTTGCAAGTCTCTCCGACCTTCACAAAAAAAGTTATTCAAGAATATCTCTTTCTCCTATGTGCTTTCATCCCTAACCCTAACCCTAACCCTTCCGAAAGTCGGAGAAGCTCAAGGATGGTACCGATCGATGCGCGCAACCCCATTTAGTGGGGGTAGAGCCTACTTGCAAGTCTCTCCGACCTTCACAAAAAAAGTTATTCAAGAATATCTCCTCAGATTTGGGGGAATTTCGTCGGTCGACCTCTTCCGAAGGTCGTACAAGCTCGGGGATGGTACCAATCGATCCGCAGGACCCAAATTAGTCCAGATGCAACCACTTTCCAAGTCTCTCCGACCTTCACAAAAAAAGTTATTCAAGAATATCTCTTTCTCCTATGTGCTTTCATCCCTAACCCTAACCCTAACCCTTCCGAAAGTCGGAGAAGCTCAAAGATGGTACCGATCGATGCGCGCTACCCCATTTAGTGGGGGTAGAGCCTACTTGCAAGTCTCTCCGACCTTCACAAAAAAAGTTATTCAAGAATATCTCTTTCTCCTATGTGCTTTCATCCCTAACCCTAACCCTAACCCTTCCGAAAGTCGGAGAAGCTCAAGGATGGTACCGATCGATGCGCGCTACCCCATTTAGTGGGGGTAGAGCCTACTTGCAAGTCTCTCCGACCTTCACAAAAAAAGTTATTCAAGAATATCTCCTCAGATTTGGGGGAATTTCGTCGGTCGACCTCTTCCGAAGGTCGTACAAGCTCGGGGATGGTACCAATCGATCCGCAGGACCCAAATTAGTCCAGATGCAACCACTTTCCAAGTCTCTCCGACCTTCACAAAAAAAGTTATTCAAGAATATCTCTTTCTCCTATGTGCTTTCATCCCTAACCCTAACCCTAACCCTTCCGAAAGTCGGAGAAGCTCAAGGATGGTACCGATCGATGCGCGCTACCCCATTTAGTGGGGGTAGAGCCTACTTGCAAGTCTCTCCGACCTTCACAAAAAAAGTTATTCAAGAATATCTCTTTCTCCTATGTGCTTTCATCCCTAACCCTAACCCTAACCCTTCCGAAAGTCGTAGAAGCTCAAGGATGGTACCGATCGATGCGCGCTACCCCATTTAGTGGGGGTAGAGCCTACTTGCAAGTCTCTCCGACCTTCACAAAAAAAGTTATTCAAGAATATCTCTTTCTCCTATGTGCTTTCATCCCTAACCCTAACCCTAACCCTTCCGAAAGTCGGAGAAGCTCAAAGATGGTACCGATCGATGCGCGCTACCCCATTTAGTGGGGGTAGAGCCTACTTGCAAGTCTCTCCGACCTTCACAAAAAAAGTTATTCAAGAATATCTCTTTCTCCTATGTGCTTTCATCCCTAACCCTAACCCTAACCCTTCCGAAAGTCGGAGAAGCTCAAGGATGGTACCGATCGATGCGCGCTACCCCATTTAGTGGGGGTAGAGCCTACTTGCAAGTCTCTCCGACCTTCACAAAAAAAGTTATTCAAGAATATCTCCTCAGATTTGGGGGAATTTCGTCGGTCGACCTCTTCCGAAGGTCGTACAAGCTCGGGGATGGTACCAATCGATCCGCAGGACCCAAATTAGTCCAGATGCAACCACTTTCCAAGTCTCTCCGACCTTCACAAAAAAAGTTATTCAAGAATATCTCTTTCTCCTATGTGCTTTCATCCCTAACCCTAACCCTAACCCTTCCGAAAGTCGGAGAAGCTCAAGGATGGTACCGATCGATGCGCGCTACCCCATTTAGTGGGGGTAGAGCCTACTTGCAAGTCTCTCCGACCTTCACAAAAAAAGTTATTCAAGAATATCTCTTTCTCCTATGTGCTTTCATCCCTAACCCTAACCCTAACCCTTCCGAAAGTCGTAGAAGCTCAAAGATGGTACCGATCGATGCGCGCTACCCCATTTAGTGGGGGTAGAGCCTACTTGCAAGTCTCTCCGACCTTCACAAAAAAAGTTATTCAAGAATATCTCTTTCTCCTATGTGCTTTCATCCCTAACCCTAACCCTAACCCTTCCAAAAGTCGGAGAAGCTCAAGGATGGTACCGATCGATGCGTGCTACCCCATTTAGTGGGGGTAGAGCCTACTTGCATGTCTCTCCGACCTTCACAAAAAAAGTTATTCAAGAATATCTCCTCAGATTTGGGGGAATTTCGTCGGTCGACCTCTTCCGAAGGTCGTACAAGCTCGGGGATGGTACCAATCGATCCGCAGGACCCAAATTAGTCCAGATGCAACCACTTTCCAAGTCTCTCCGACCTTCACAAAAAAAGTTATTCAAGAATATCTCTTTCTCCTATGTGCTTTCATCCCTAACCCTAACCCTAACCCTTCCGAAAGTCGGAGAAGCTCAAGGATGGTACCGATCGATGCGCGCTACCCCATTTAGTGGGGGTAGAGCCTACTTGCAAGTCTCTCCGACCTTCACAAAAAAAGTTATTCAAGAATATCTCCTCAGATTTGGGGGAATTTCGTCGGTCGACCTCTTCCGAAGGTCGTACAAGCTCGGGGATGGTACCAATCGATTTGCAGGACCCAAATTAGTCCAGATGCAACCACTTTCCAAGTCTCTCCGACCTTCACAAAAAAAGTTATTCAAGAATATCTCTTTCTCCTATGTGCTTTCATCCCTAACCCTAACCCTAACCCTTCCGAAAGTCGGAGAAGCTCAAGGATGGTACCGATCGATGCGCGCAACCCCATTTAGTGGGGGTAGAGCCTACTTGCAAGTCTCTCCGACCTTCACAAAAAAAGTTATTCAAGAATATCTCTTTCTCCTATGTGCTTTCATCCCTAACCCTAACCCTAACCCTTCCGAAAGTCGGAAAAGCTCAAGGATGGTACCGATCGATGCGCGCTACCCTATTTAGTGGGGGTAGAGCCTACTTGCAAGTCTCTTCGACCTTCACAAAAAAAGTTATTCAAGAATATCTCTTTCTCCTATGTGCTTTCATCCCTAACCCTAACCCTAACCCTTCCGAAAGTCGTAGAAGCTCAAGGATGGTACCGATCGATGCGCGCTACCCCATTTAGTGGGGGTAGAGCCTACTTGCAAGTCTCTCCGACCTTCACAAAAAAAGTTATTCAAGAATATCTCTTTCTCCTATGTGCTTTCATCCCTAACCCTAACCCTAACCCTTCCAAAAGTCGGAGAAGCTCAAGGATGGTACCGATCGATGTGCGCTACCCCATTTAGTGGGGGTAGAGCCTACTTGCATGTCTCTCCGACCTTCACAAAAAAAGTTATTCAAGAATATCTCCTCAGATTTGGGGGAATTTCGTCGGTCGACCTCTTCCGAAGGTCGTACAAGCTCGGGGATGGTACCAATCGATCTGCAGGACCCAAATTAGTCCAGATGCAACCACTTTCCAAGTCTCTCCGACCTTCACAAAAAAAGTTATTCAAGAATATCTCTTTCTCCTATGTGCTTTCATCCCTAACCCTAACCCTAACCCTTCCGAAAGTCGGAGAAGCTCAAGGATGGTACCGATCGATGCGCGCTACCCCATTTAGTGGGGGTAGAGCCTACTTGCAAGTCTCTCCGACCTTCACAAAAAAAGTTATTCAAGAATATCTCTTTCTCCTATGTGCTTTCATCCCTAACCCTAACCCTAACCCTTCCGAAAGTCGGAAAAGCTCAAGGATGGTACCGATCGATGCGCGCTACCCCATTTAGTGGGGGTAGAGCCTACTTGCAAGTCTCTCCGACCTTCACAAAAAAAGTTATTCAAGAATATCTCTTTCTCCTATGTGCTTTCATCCCTAACCCTAACCCTAACCCTTCCGAAAGTCGTAGAAGCTCAAGGATGGTACCGATCGATGCGCGCTACCCCATTTAGTGGGGGTAGAGCCTACTTGCAAGTCTCTCCGACCTTCACAAAAAAAGTTATTCAAGAATATCTCTTTCTCCTATGTGCTTTCATCCCTAACCCTAACCCTAACCCTTCCAAAAGTCGGAGAAGCTCAAGGATGGTACCGATCGATGCGCGCTACCCCATTTAGTGGGGGTAGAGCCTACTTGCATGTCTCTCCGACCTTCACAAAAAAAGTTATTCAAGAATATCTCCTCAGATTTGGGGGAATTTCGTCGGTCGACCTCTTCCGAAGGTCGTACAAGCTCGGGGATGGTACCAATCGATCCGCAGGACCCAAATTAGTCCAGATGCAACCACTTTCCAAGTCTCTCCGACCTTCACAAAAAAAGTTATTCAAGAATATCTCTTTCTCCTATGTGCTTTCATCCCTAACCCTAACCCTAACCCTTCCGAAAGTCGGAGAAGCTCAAGGATGGTACCGATCGATGCGCGCTACCCCATTTAGTGGGGGTAGAGCCTACTTGCAAGTCTCTCCGACCTTCACAAAAAACGTTATTCAAGAATATCTCTTTCTCCTATGTGCTTTCATCCCTAACCCTAACCCTAACCCTTCCGAAAGTCGGAGAAGCTCAAGGATGGTACCGATCGATGCGCGCTACCCCATTTAGTGGGGGTAGAGCCTACTTGCAAGTCTCTCCGACCTTCACAAAAAAAGTTATTCAAGAATATCTCCTCAGATTTGGGGGAATTTCGTCGGTCGACCTCTTCCGAAGGTCGTACAAGCTCGGGGATGGTACCAATCGATCCGCAGGACCCAAATTAGTCCAGATGCAACCACTTTCCAAGTCTCTCCGACCTTCACAAAAAAAGTTATTCAAGAATATCTCTTTCTCCTATGTGCTTTCATCCCTAACCCTAACCCTAACCCTTCCGAAAGTCGGAGAAGCTCAAGGATGGTACCGATCGATGCGCGCAACCCCATTTAGTGGGGGTAGAGCCTACTTGCAAGTCTCTCCGACCTTCACAAAAAAAGTTATTCAAGAATATCTCCTCAGATTTGGGGGAATTTCGTCGGTCGACCTCTTCCGAAGGTCGTACAAGCTCGGGGATGGTACCAATCGATCCGCAGGACCCAAATTAGTCCAGATGCAACCACTTTCCAAGTCTCTCCGACCTTCACAAAAAAAGTTATTCAAGAATATCTCTTTCTCCTATGTGCTTTCATCCCTAACCCTAACCCTAACCCTTCCGAAAGTCGGAGAAGCTCAAGGATGGTACCGATCGATGCGCGCTACCCCATTTAGTGGGGGTAGAGCCTACTTGCAAGTCTCTCCGACCTTCACAAAAAAAGTTATTCAAGAATATCTCTTTCTCCTATGTGCTTTCATCCCTAACCCTAACCCTAACCCTTCCGAAAGTCGGAGAAGCTCAAGGATGGTACCGATCGATGCGCGCTACTCCATTTAGTGGGGGTAGAGCCTACTTGCAAGTCTCTCCGACCTTCACAAAAAAAGTTATTCAAGAATATCTCCTCAGATTTGGGGGAATTTCGTCGGTCGACCTCTTCCGAAGGTCGTACAAGCTCGGGGATGGTACCAATCGATCCGCAGGACCCAAATTAGTCCAGATGCAACCACTTTCCAAGTCTCTCCGACCTTCACAAAAAAAGTTATTCAAGAATATCTCTTTCTCCTATGTGCTTTCATCCCTAACCCTAACCCTAACCCTTCCGAAAGTCGGAGAAGCTCAAGGATGGTACCGATCGATGCGCGCTACCCCATTTAGTGGGGGTAGAGCCTACTTGCAAGTCTCTCCGACCTTCACAAAAAAAGTTATTCAAGAATATCTCTTTCTCCTATGTGCTTTCATCCCTAACCCTAACCCTAACCCTTCCGAAAGTCGGAGAAGCTCAAGGATGGTACCGATCGATGCGCGCTACCCCATTTAGTGGGGGTAGAGCCTACTTGCAAGTCTCTCCGACCTTCACAAAAAAAGTTATTCAAGAATATCTCTTTCTCCTATGTGCTTTCATCCCTAACCCTAACCCTAACCCTTCCGAAAGTCGTAGAAGCTCAAGGATGGTACCGATCGATGCGCGCTACCCCATTTAGTGGGGGTAGAGCCTACTTGCAAGTCTCTCCGACCTTCACAAAAAAAGTTATTCAAGAATATCTCTTTCTCCTATGTGCTTTCATCCCTAACCCTAACCCTTCCAAAAGTCGGAGAAGCTCAAAGATGGTACCGATCGATGCGCGCTACCCCATTTAGTGGGGGTAGAGCCTACTTGCATGTCTCTCCGACCTTCACAAAAAAAGTTATTCAAGAATATCTCCTCAGATTTGGGGGAATTTCGTCGGTCGACCTCTTCCGAAGGTCGTACAAGCTCGGGGATGGTACCAATCGATCTGCAGGACCCAAATTAGTCCAGATGCAACCACTTTCCAAGTCTCTCCGACCTTCACAAAAAAAGTTATTCAAGAATATCTCTTTCTCCTATGTGCTTTCATCCCTAACCCTAACCCTAACCCTTCCGAAAGTCGGAGAAGCTCAAGGATGGTACCGATCGATGCGCGCAACCCCATTTAGTGGGGGTAGAGCCTACTTGCAAGTCTCTCCGACCTTCACAAAAAAAGTTATTCAAGAATATCTCCTCAGATTTGGGGGAATTTCGTCGGTCGACCTCTTCCGAAGGTCGTACAAGCTCGGGGATGGTACCAATCGATCCGCAGGACCCAAATTAGTCCAGATGCAACCACTTTCCAAGTCTCTCCGACCTTCACAAAAAAAGTTATTCAAGAATATCTCTTTCTCCTATGTGCTTTCATCCCTAACCCTAACCCTAACCCTTCCGAAAGTCGGAGAAGCTCAAGGATGGTACCGATCGATGCGCGCAACCCCATTTAGTGGGGGTAGAGCCTACTTGCAAGTCTCTCCGACCTTCACAAAAAAAGTTATTCAAGAATATCTCCTCAGATTTGGGGGAATTTCGTCGGTCGACCTCTTCCGAAGGTCGTACAAGCTCGGGGATGGTACCAATCGATTTGCAGGACCCAAATTAGTCCAGATGCAACCACTTTCCAAGTCTCTCCGACCTTCACAAAAAAAGTTATTCAAGAATATCTCTTTCTCCTATGTGCTTTCATCCCTAACCCTAACCCTAACCCTTCCGAAAGTCGGAGAAGCTCAAGGATGGTACCGATCGATGTGCGCTACCCCATTTAGTGGGGGTAGAGCCTACTTGCAAGTCTCTCCGACCTTCACAAAAAAAGTTATTCAAGAATATCTCTTTCTCCTATGTGCTTTCATCCCTAACCCTAACCCTAACCCTTCCGAAAGTCGGAGAAGCTCAAGGATGGTACCGATCGATGCGCGCTACTCCATTTAGTGGGGGTAGAGCCTACTTGCAAGTCTCTCCGACCTTCACAAAAAAAGTTATTCAAGAATATCTCCTCAGATTTGGGGGAATTTCGTCGGTCGACCTCTTCCGAAGGTCGTACAAGCTCGGGGATCGTACCAATCGATCCGCAGGACCCAAATTAGTCCAGATGCAACCACTTTCCAAGTCTCTCCGACCTTCACAAAAAAAGTTATTCAAGAATATCTCTTTCTCCTATGTGCTTTCATCCCTAACCCTAACCCTAACCCTTCCGAAAGTCGGAGAAGCTCAAGGATGGTACCGATCGATGCGCGCTACCCCATTTAGTGGGGGTAGAGCCTACTTGCAAGTCTCTCCGACCTTCACAAAAAAAGTTATTCAAGAATATCTCTTTCTCCTATGTGCTTTCATCCCTAACCCTAACCCTAACCCTTCCGAAAGTCGGAGAAGCTCAAGGATGGTACCGATCGATGCGCGCTACCCCATTTAGTGGGGGTAGAGCCTACTTGCAAGTCTCTCCGACCTTCACAAAAAAAGTTATTCAAGAATATCTCTTTCTCCTATGTGCTTTCATCCCTAACCCTAACCCTAACCCTTCCGAAAGTCGTAGAAGCTCAAGGATGGTACCGATCGATGCGCGCTACCCCATTTAGTGGGGGTAGAGCCTACTTGCAAGTCTCTCCGACCTTCACAAAAAAAGTTATTCAAGAATATCTCTTTCTCCTATGTGCTTTCATCCCTAACCCTAACCCTAACCCTTCCAAAAGTCGGAGAAGCTCAAGGATGGTACCGATCGATGCGCGCTACCCCATTTAGTGGGGGTAGAGCCTACTTGCGTGTCTCTCCGACCTTCACAAAAATGTTATTCAAGAATATCTCCTCAGATTTGGGGGAATTTCGTCGGTCGACCTCTTCCGAAGGTCGTACAAGCTCGGGGATGGTACCAATCGATCCGCAGGACCCAAATTAGTCCAGATGCAACCACTTTCCAAGTCTCTCCGACCTTCACAAAAAAAGTTATTCAAGAATATCTCTTTCTCCTATGTGCTTTCATCCCTAACCCTAACCCTAACCCTTCCGAAAGTCGGAGAAGCTCAAGGATGGTACCGATCGATGCGCGCAACCCCATTTAGTGGGGGTAGAGCCTACTTGCAAGTCTCTCCGACCTTCACAAAAAAAGTTATTCAAGAATATCTCCTCAGATTTGGGGGAATTTCGTCGGTCGACCTCTTTCGAAGGTCGTACAAGCTCGGGGATGGTACCAATCGATCCGCAGGACCCAAATTAGTCCAGATGCAACCACTTTCCAAGTCTCTCCGACCTTCACAAAAAAAGTTATTCAAGAATATCTCTTTCTCCTATGTGCTTTCATCCCTAACCCTAACCCTAACCCTTCCGAAAGTCGGAGAAGCTCAAGGATGGTACCGATCGATGCGCGCTACCCCATTTAGTGGGGGTAGAGCCTACTTGCAAGTCTCTCCGACCTTCACAAAAAAAGTTATTCAAGAATATCTCCTCAGATTTGGGGGAATTTCGTCGGTCGACCTCTTCCGAAGGTCGTACAAGCTCGGGGATGGTACCAATCGATCCGCAGGACCCAAATTAGTCCAGATGCAACCACTTTCCAAGTCTCTCCGACCTTCACAAAAAAAGTTATTCAAGAATATCTCTTTCTCCTATGTGCTTTCATCCCTAACTCTAACCCTAACCCTTCCGAAAGTCGGAGAAGCTCAAGGATGGTACCGATCGATGCGCGCAACCCCATTTAGTGGGGGTAGAGCCTACTTGCAAGTCTCTCCGACCTTCACAAAAAAAGTTATTCAAGAATATCTCCTCAGATTTGGGGGAATTTCGTCGGTCGACCTCTTCCGAAGGTCGTACAAGCTCGGGGATGGTACCAATCGATCCGCAGGACCCAAATTAGTCCAGATGCAACCACTTTCCAAGTCTCTCCGACCTTCACAAAAAAAGTTATTCAAGAATATCTCTTTCTCCTATGTGCTTTCATCCCTAACCCTAACCCTTCCGAAAGTCGGAGAAGCTCAAGGATGGTACCGATCGATGCGCGTTACCCCATTTAGTGGGGGTAGAGCCTACTTGCAAGTCTCTCCGACCTTCACAAAAAAAGTTATTCAAGAATATCTCTTTCTCCTATGTGCTTTCATCCCTAACCCTAACCCTAACCCTTCCGAAAGTCGGAGAAGCTCAAGGATGGTACCGATCGATGCGCGCAACCCCATTTAGTGGGGGTAGAGCCTACTTGCAAGTCTCTCCGACCTTCACAAAAAAAGTTATTCAAGAATATCTCCTCAGATTTGGGGGAATTTCGTCGGTCGACCTCTTCAGAAGGTCGTACAAGCTCAGGGATGGTACCAATCGATCCGCAGGACCCAAATTAGTCCAGATGCAACCACTTTCCAAGTCTCTCCGACCTTCACAAAAAAAGTTATTCAAGAATATCTCTTTCTCCTATGTGCTTTCATCCCTAACCCTAACCCTAACCCTTCCGAAAGTCGGAGAAGCTCAAGGATGGTACCGATCGATGTGCGCTACCCCATTTAGTGGGGGTAGAGCCTACTTGCAAGTCTCTCCGACCTTCACAAAAAAAGTTATTCAAGAATATCTCTTTCTCCTATGTGCTTTCATCCCTAACCCTAACCCTAACCCTTCCGAAAGTCGGAGAAGCTCAAGGATGGTACCGATCGATGCGCGCTACTCCATTTAGTGGGGGTAGAGCCTACTTGCAAGTCTCTCCGACCTTCACAAAAAAAGTTATTCAAGAATATCTCCTCAGATTTGGGGGAATTTCGTCGGTCGACCTCTTCCGAAGGTCGTACAAGCTCGGGGATGGTACCAATCGATCCGCAGGACCCAAATTAGTCCAGATGCAACCACTTTCCAAGTCTCTCCGACCTTCACAAAAAAAGTTATTCAAGAATATCTCTTTCTCCTATGTGCTTTCATCCCTAACCCTAACCCTAACCCTTCCGAAAGTCGGAGAAGCTCAAGGATGGTACCGATCGATGCGCGCTACCCCATTTAGTGGGGGTAGAGCCTACTTGCAAGTCTCTCCGACCTTCACAAAAAAAGTTATTCAAGAATATCTCTTTCTCCTATGTGCTTTCATCCCTAACCCTAACCCTAACCCTTCCGAAAGTCGGAGAAGCTCAAGGATGGTACCGATCGATGCGCGCTACCCCATTTAGTGGGGGTAGAGCCTACTTGCAAGTCTCTCCGACCTTCACAAAAAAAGTTATTCAAGAATATCTCTTTCTCCTATGTGCTTTCATCCCTAACCCTAACCCTAACCCTTCCGAAAGTCGTAGAAGCTCAAGGATGGTACCGATCGATGCGCGCTACCCCATTTAGTGGGGGTAGAGCCTACTTGCAAGTCTCTCCGACCTTCACAAAAAAAGTTATTCAAGAATATCTCTTTCTCCTATGTGCTTTCATCCCTAACCCTAACCCTAACCCTTCCAAAAGTCGGAGAAGCTCAAGGATGGTACCGATCGATGCGCGCTACCCCATTTAGTGGGGGTAGAGCCTACTTGCGTGTCTCTCCGACCTTCACAAAAATGTTATTCAAGAATATCTCCTCAGATTTGGGGGAATTTCGTCGGTCGACCTCTTCCGAAGGTCGTACAAGCTCGGGGATGGTACCAATCGATCCGCAGGACCCAAATTAGTCCAGATGCAACCACTTTCCAAGTCTCTCCGACCTTCACAAAAAAAGTTATTCAAGAATATCTCTTTCTCCTATGTGCTTTCATCCCTAACCCTAACCCTAACCCTTCCGAAAGTCGGAGAAGCTCAAGGATGGTACCGATCGATGCGCGCAACCCCATTTAGTGGGGGTAGAGCCTACTTGCAAGTCTCTCCGACCTTCACAAAAAAAGTTATTCAAGAATATCTCCTCAGATTTGGGGGAATTTCGTCGGTCGACCTCTTTCGAAGGTCGTACAAGCTCGGGGATGGTACCAATCGATCCGCAGGACCCAAATTAGTCCAGATGCAACCACTTTCCAAGTCTCTCCGACCTTCACAAAAAAAGTTATTCAAGAATATCTCTTTCTCCTATGTGCTTTCATCCCTAACCCTAACCCTAACCCTTCCGAAAGTCGGAGAAGCTCAAGGATGGTACCGATCGATGCGCGCTACCCCATTTAGTGGGGGTAGAGCCTACTTGCAAGTCTCTCCGACCTTCACAAAAAAAGTTATTCAAGAATATCTCCTCAGATTTGGGGGAATTTCGTCGGTCGACCTCTTCCGAAGGTCGTACAAGCTCGGGGATGGTACCAATCGATCCGCAGGACCCAAATTAGTCCAGATGCAACCACTTTCCAAGTCTCTCCGACCTTCACAAAAAAAGTTATTCAAGAATATCTCTTTCTCCTATGTGCTTTCATCCCTAACTCTAACCCTAACCCTTCCGAAAGTCGGAGAAGCTCAAGGATGGTACCGATCGATGCGCGCAACCCCATTTAGTGGGGGTAGAGCCTACTTGCAAGTCTCTCCGACCTTCACAAAAAAAGTTATTCAAGAATATCTCCTCAGATTTGGGGGAATTTCGTCGGTCGACCTCTTCCGAAGGTCGTACAAGCTCGGGGATGGTACCAATCGATCCGCAGGACCCAAATTAGTCCAGATGCAACCACTTTCCAAGTCTCTCCGACCTTCACAAAAAAAGTTATTCAAGAATATCTCTTTCTCCTATGTGCTTTCATCCCTAACCCTAACCCTTCCGAAAGTCGGAGAAGCTCAAGGATGGTACCGATCGATGCGCGTTACCCCATTTAGTGGGGGTAGAGCCTACTTGCAAGTCTCTCCGACCTTCACAAAAAAAGTTATTCAAGAATATCTCTTTCTCCTATGTGCTTTCATCCCTAACCCTAACCCTAACCCTTCCGAAAGTCGGAGAAGCTCAAGGATGGTACCGATCGATGCGCGCAACCCCATTTAGTGGGGGTAGAGCCTACTTGCAAGTCTCTCCGACCTTCACAAAAAAAGTTATTCAAGAATATCTCCTCAGATTTGGGGGAATTTCGTCGGTCGACCTCTTCAGAAGGTCGTACAAGCTCAGGGATGGTACCAATCGATCCGCAGGACCCAAATTAGTCCAGATGCAACCACTTTCCAAGTCTCTCCGACCTTCACAAAAAAAGTTATTCAAGAATATCTCTTTCTCCTATGTGCTTTCATCCCTAACCCTAACCCTAACCCTTCCGAAAGTCGGAGAAGCTCAAGGATGGTACCGATCGATGTGCGCTACCCCATTTAGTGGGGGTAGAGCCTACTTGCAAGTCTCTCCGACCTTCACAAAAAAAGTTATTCAAGAATATCTCTTTCTCCTATGTGCTTTCATCCCTAACCCTAACCCTAACCCTTCCGAAAGTCGGAGAAGCTCAAGGATGGTACCGATCGATGCGCGCTACTCCATTTAGTGGGGGTAGAGCCTACTTGCAAGTCTCTCCGACCTTCACAAAAAAAGTTATTCAAGAATATCTCCTCAGATTTGGGGGAATTTCGTCGGTCGACCTCTTCCGAAGGTCGTACAAGCTCGGGGATGGTACCAATCGATCCGCAGGACCCAAATTAGTCCAGATGCAACCACTTTCCAAGTCTCTCCGACCTTCACAAAAAAAGTTATTCAAGAATATCTCTTTCTCCTATGTGCTTTCATCCCTAACCCTAACCCTAACCCTTCCGAAAGTCGGAGAAGCTCAAGGATGGTACCGATCGATGCGCGCTACCCCATTTAGTGGGGGTAGAGCCTACTTGCAAGTCTCTCCGACCTTCACAAAAAAAGTTATTCAAGAATATCTCTTTCTCCTATGTGCTTTCATCCCTAACCCTAACCCTAACCCTTCCGAAAGTCGGAGAAGCTCAAGGATGGTACCGATCGATGCGCGCTACCCCATTTAGTGGGGGTAGAGCCTACTTGCAAGTCTCTCCGACCTTCACAAAAAAAGTTATTCAAGAATATCTCTTTCTCCTATGTGCTTTCATCCCTAACCCTAACCCTAACCCTTCCGAAAGTCGTAGAAGCTCAAGGATGGTACCGATCGATGCGCGCTACCCCATTTAGTGGGGGTAGAGCCTACTTGCAAGTCTCTCCGACCTTCACAAAAAAAGTTATTCAAGAATATCTCTTTCTCCTATGTGCTTTCATCCCTAACCCTAACCCTAACCCTTCCAAAAGTCGGAGAAGCTCAAGGATGGTACCGATCGATGCGCGCTACCCCATTTAGTGGGGGTAGAGCCTACTTGCGTGTCTCTCCGACCTTCACAAAAATGTTATTCAAGAATATCTCCTCAGATTTGGGGGAATTTCGTCGGTCGACCTCTTCCGAAGGTCGTACAAGCTCGGGGATGGTACCAATCGATCCGCAGGACCCAAATTAGTCCAGATGCAACCACTTTCCAAGTCTCTCCGACCTTCACAAAAAAAGTTATTCAAGAATATCTCTTTCTCCTATGTGCTTTCATCCCTAACCCTAACCCTAACCCTTCCGAAAGTCGGAGAAGCTCAAGGATGGTACCGATCGATGCGCGCAACCCCATTTAGTGGGGGTAGAGCCTACTTGCAAGTCTCTCCGACCTTCACAAAAAAAGTTATTCAAGAATATCTCCTCAGATTTGGGGGAATTTCGTCGGTCGACCTCTTTCGAAGGTCGTACAAGCTCGGGGATGGTACCAATCGATCCGCAGGACCCAAATTAGTCCAGATGCAACCACTTTCCAAGTCTCTCCGACCTTCACAAAAAAAGTTATTCAAGAATATCTCTTTCTCCTATGTGCTTTCATCCCTAACTCTAACCCTAACCCTTCCGAAAGTCGGAGAAGCTCAAGGATGGTACCGATCGATGCGCGCAACCCCATTTAGTGGGGGTAGAGCCTACTTGCAAGTCTCTCCGACCTTCACAAAAAAAGTTATTCAAGAATATCTCCTCAGATTTGGGGGAATTTCGTCGGTCGACCTCTTCCGAAGGTCGTACAAGCTCGGGGATGGTACCAATCGATCCGCAGGACCCAAATTAGTCCAGATGCAACCACTTTCCAAGTCTCTCCGACCTTCACAAAAAAAGTTATTCAAGAATATCTCTTTCTCCTATGTGCTTTCATCCCTAACCCTAACCCTTCCGAAAGTCGGAGAAGCTCAAGGATGGTACCGATCGATGCGCGTTACCCCATTTAGTGGGGGTAGAGCCTACTTGCAAGTCTCTCCGACCTTCACAAAAAAAGTTATTCAAGAATATCTCTTTCTCCTATGTGCTTTCATCCCTAACCCTAACCCTAACCCTTCCGAAAGTCGGAGAAGCTCAAGGATGGTACCGATCGATGCGCGCAACCCCATTTAGTGGGGGTAGAGCCTACTTGCAAGTCTCTCCGACCTTCACAAAAAAAGTTATTCAAGAATATCTCCTCAGATTTGGGGGAATTTCGTCGGTCGACCTCTTCAGAAGGTCGTACAAGCTCAGGGATGGTACCAATCGATCCGCAGGACCCAAATTAGTCCAGATGCAACCACTTTCCAAGTCTCTCCGACCTTCACAAAAAAAGTTATTCAAGAATATCTCTTTCTCCTATGTGCTTTCATCCCTAACCCTAACCCTAACCCTTCCGAAAGTCGGAGAAGCTCAAGGATGGTACCGATCGATGCGCGCTACCCCATTTAGTGGGGGTAGAGCCTACTTGCAAGTCTCTCCGACCTTCACAAAAAAAGTTATTCAAGAATATCTCTTTCTCCTATGTGCTTTCATCCCTAACCCTAACCCTAACCCTTCCGAAAGTCGTAGAAGCTCAAGGATGGTACCGATCGATGCGCGCTACCCCATTTAGTGGGGGTAGAGCCTACTTGCAAGTCTCTCCGACCTTCACAAAAAAAGTTATTCAAGAATATCTCTTTCTCCTATGTGCTTTCATCCCTTACCCTAACCCTAACCCTTCCAAAAGTCGGAGAAGCTCAAGGATGGTACCGATCGATGTGCGCTACCCCATTTAGTGGGGGTAGAGCCTACTTGCATGTCTCTCCGACCTTCACAAAAAAAGTTATTCAAGAATATCTCCTCAGATTTGGGGGAATTTCGTCGGTCGACCTCTTCCGAAGGTCGTACAAGCTCGGGGATGGTACCAATCGATCCGCAGGACCCAAATTAGTCCAGATGCAACCACTTTCCAAGTCTCTCCGACCTTCACAAAAAAAGTTATTCAAGAATATCTCTTTCTCCTATGTGCTTTCATCCCTAACCCTAACCCTAACCCTTCCGAAAGTCGGAGAAGCTCAAGGATGGTACCGATCGATGCGCGCAACCCCATTTAGTGGGGGTAGAGCCTACTTGCAAGTCTCTCCGACCTTCACAAAAAAAGTTATTCAAGAATATCTCCTCAGATTTGGGGGAATTTCGTCGGTCGACCTCTTCCGAAGGTCGTACAAGCTCGGGGATGGTACCAATCGATCCGCAGGACCCAAATTAGTCCAGATGCAACCACTTTCCAAGTCTCTCCGACCTTCACAAAAAAAGTTATTCAAGAATATCTCTTTCTCCTATGTGCTTTCATCCCTAACCCTAACCCTAACCCTTCCGAAAGTCGGAGAAGCTCAAGGATGGTACCGATCGATGCGTGCAACCCCATTTAGTGGGGGTAGAGCCTACTTGCAAGTCTCTCCGACCTTCACAAAAAAAGTTATTCAAGAATATCTCCTCAGATTTGGGGGAATTTCGTCGGTCGACCTCTTCCGAAGGTCGTACAAGCTCGAGGATGGTACCAATCGATCCGCAGGACCCAAATTAGTCCAGATGCAACCACTTTCCAAGTCTCTCCGACCTTCACAAAAAAAGTTATTCAAGAATATCTCCTCAGATTTGGGGGAATTTCGTCGGTCGACCTCTACCGAAGGTCGTACAAGCTCGGGGATGGTACCAATCGATCCGCAGGACCCAAATTAGTCCAGATGCAACCACTTTCCAAGTCTCTCCGACCTTCACAAAAAAAGTTATTCAAGAATATTTCTTTCTCCTATGTGCTTTCATCCCTAACTCTAACCCTAACCCTTCCGAAAGTCGGAGAAGCTCAAAGATGGTACCGATCGATGCGCGCAACCCCATTTAGTGGGGGTAGAGCCTACTTGCAAGTCTCTCCGACCTTCACAAAAAAAGTTATTCAAGAATATCTCCTCAGATTTGGGGGAATTTCGTCGGTCGACCTCTTCCGAAGGTCGTACAAGCTCGGGGATGGTACCAATCGATCCGCAGGACCCAAATTAGTCCAGATGCAACCACTTTCCAAGTCTCTCCGACCTTCACAAAAAAAGTTATTCAAGAATATCTCTTTCTCCTATGTGCTTTCATCCCTAACCCTAACCCTTCTGAAAGTCGGAGAAGCTCAAGGATGGTACCGATCGATGCGCGTTACCCCATTTAGTGGGGGTAGAGCCTACTTGCAAGTCTCTCCGACCTTCACAAAAAAAGTTATTCAAGAATATCTCTTTCTCCTATGTGCTTTCATCCCTAACCCTAACCCTAACCCTTCCGAAAGTCGGAGAAGCTCAAGGATGGTACCGATCGATGCGCGCATCCCCATTTAGTGGGGGTAGAGCCTACTTGCAAGTCTCTCCGACCTTCACAAAAAAAGTTATTCAAGAATATCTCCTCAGATTTGGGGGAATTTCGTCGGTCGACCTCTTCCGAAGGTCGTACAAGCTCGGGGATGGTACCAATCGATCCGCAGGACCCAAATTAGTCCAGATGCAACCACTTTCCAAGTCTCTCCGACCTTCACAAAAAAAGTTATTCAAGAATATCTCTTTCTCCTATGTGCTTTCATCCCTAACCCTAACCCTAACCCTTCCGAAAGTCGGAGAAGCTCAAGGATGGTACCGATCGATGCGCGCTACCCCATTTAGTGGGGGTAGAGCCTACTTGCAAGTCTCTCCGACCTTCACAAAAAAAGTTATTCAAGAATATCTCTTTCTCCTATGTGCTTTCATCCCTAACCCTAACCCTAACCCTTCCGAAAGTCGTAGAAGCTCAAGGATGGTACCGATCGATGCGCGCTACCCCATTTAGTGGGGGTAGAGCCTACTTGCAAGTCTCTCCGACCTTCACAAAAAAAGTTATTCAAGAATATCTCTTTCTCCTATGTGCTTTCATCCCTTACCCTAACCCTAACCCTTCCAAAAGTCGGAGAAGCTCAAAGATGGTACCGATCGATGCGCGCTACCCCATTTAGTGGGGGTAGAGCCTACTTGCATGTCTCTCCGACCTTCACAAAAAAAGTTATTCAAGAATATCTCCTCAGATTTGGGGGAATTTCGTCGGTCGACCTCTTCCGAAGGTCGTACAAGCTCGGGGATGGTACCAATCGATCCGCAGGACCCAAATTAGTCCAGATGCAACCACTTTCCAAGTCTCTCCGACCTTCACAAAAAAAGTTATTCAAGAATATCTCTTTCTCCTATGTGCTTTCATCCCTAACCCTAACCCTAACCCTTCCGAAAGTCGGAGAAGCTCAAGGATGGTACCGATCGATGCGCGCAACCCCATTTAGTGGGGGTAGAGCCTACTTGCAAGTCTCTCCGACCTTCACAAAAAAAGTTATTCAAGAATATCTCCTCAGATTTGGGGGAATTTCGTCGGTCGACCTCTTCCGAAGGTCGTACAAGCTCGGGGATGGTACCAATCGATCCGCAGGACCCAAATTAGTCCAGATGCAACCACTTTCCAAGTCTCTCCGACCTTCACAAAAAAAGTTATTCAAGAATATCTCTTTCTCCTATGTGCTTTCATCCCTAACCCTAACCCTAACCCTTCCGAAAGTCGGAGAAGCTCAAGGATGGTACCGATCGATGCGCGCAACCCCATTTAGTGGGGGTAGAGCCTACTTGCAAGTCTCTCCGACCTTCACAAAAAAAGTTATTCAAGAATATCTCCTCAGATTTGGGGGAATTTCGTCGGTCGACCTCTTCCGAAGGTCGTACAAGCTCGAGGATGGTACCAATCGATCCGCAGGACCCAAATTAGTCCAGATGCAACCACTTTCCAAGTCTCTCCGACCTTCACAAAAAAAGTTATTCAAGAATATCTCTTTCTCCTATGTGCTTTCATCCCTAACCCTAACCCTTCCGAAAGTCGGAGAAGCTCAAGGATGGTACCGATCGATGCGCGCTACCCCATTTAGTGGGGGTAGAGCCTACTTGCAAGTCTCTCCGACCTTCACAAAAAAAGTTATTCAAGAATATCTCTTTCTCCTATGTGCTTTCATCCCTAACCCTAACCCTAACCCTTCCGAAAGTCGGAGAAGCTCAAGGATGGTACCGATCGATGCGCGCAACCCCATTTAGTGGGGGTAGAGCCTACTTGCAAGTCTCTCCGACCTTCACAAAAAAAGTTATTCAAGAATATCTCCTCAGATTTGGGGGAATTTCGTCGGTCGACCTCTTCCGAAGGTCGTACAAGCTCGGGGATGGTACCAATCGATCCGCAGGACCCAAATTAGTCGAGATGCAACCACTTTCCAAGTCTCTCCGACCTTCACAAAAAAAGTTATTCAAGAATATCTCTTTCTCCTATGTGCTTTCATCCCTAACCCTAACCCTAACCCTTCCGAAAGTCGGAGAAGCTCAAGGATGGTACCGATCGATGCGCGCAACCCCATTTAGTGGGGGTAGAGCCTACTTGCAAGTCTCTCCGACCTTCACAAAAAAAGTTATTCAAGAATATCTCCTCAGATTTGGGGGAATTTCGTCGGTCGACCTCTTCCGAAGGTCGTACAAGCTCGGGGATGGTACCAATCGATCCGCAGGACCCAAATTAGTCCAGATGCAACCACTTTCCAAGTCTCTCCGACCTTCACAAAAAAAGTTATTCAAGAATATCTCTTTCTCCTATGTGCTTTCATCCCTAACCCTAACCCTTCCGAAAGTCGGAGAAGCTCAAGGATGGTACCGATCGATGCGCGCTACCCCATTTAGTGGGGGTAGAGCCTACTTGCAAGTCTCTCCGACCTTCACAAAAAAAGTTATTCAAGAATATCTCTTTCTCCTATGTGCTTTCATCCCTAACCCTAACCCTAACCCTTCCGAAAGTCGGAGAAGCTCAAGGATGGTACCGATCGATGCGCGCAACCCCATTTAGTGGGGGTAGAGCCTACTTGCAAGTCTCTCCGACCTTCACAAAAAAAGTTATTCAAGAATATCTCTTTCTCCTATGTGCTTTCATCCCTAACCCTAACCCTAACCCTTCCGAAAGTCGGAGAAGCTCAAGGATGGTACCGATCGATGCGCGCTACCCCATTTAGTGGGGGTAGAGCCTACTTGCAAGTCTCTCCGACCTTCACAAAAAAAGTTATTCAAGAATATCTCTTTCTCCTATGTGCTTTCATCCCTAACCCTAACCCTAACCCTTCCGAAAGTCGGAGAAGCTCAAGGATGGTACCGATCGATGCGCGCTACTCCATTTAGTGGGGGTAGAGCCTACTTGCAAGTCTCTCCGACCTTCACAAAAAAAGTTATTCAAGAATATCTCCTCAGATTTGGGGGAATTTCGTCGGTCGACCTCTTCCGAAGGTCGTACAAGCTCGGGGATGGTACCAATCGATCCGCAGGACCCAAATTAGTCCAGATGCAACCACTTTCCAAGTCTCTCCGACCTTCACAAAAAAAGTTATTCAAGAATATCTCTTTCTCCTATGTGCTTTCATCCCTAACCCTAACCCTAACCCTTCCGAAAGTCGGAGAAGCTCAAGGATGGTACCGATCGATGCGTGCTACCCCATTTAGTGGGGGTAGAGCCTACTTGCAAGTCTCTCCGACCTTCACAAAAAAAGTTATTCAAGAATATCTCTTTCTCCTATGTGCTTTCATCCCTAACCCTAACCCTAACCCTTCCGAAAGTCGGAGAAGCTCAAGGATGGTACCGATCGATGCGCGCTACCCCATTTAGTGGGGGTAGAGCCTACTTGCAAGTCTCTCCGATCTTCACAAAAAAAGTTATTCAAGAATATCTCTTTCTCCTATGTGCTTTCATCCCTAACCCTAACCCTAACCCTTCCGAAAGTCGTAGAAGCTCAAGGATGGTACCGATCGATGCGCGCTACCCCATTTAGTGGGGGTAGAGCCTACTTGCAAGTCTCTCCGACCTTCACAAAAAAAGTTATTCAAGAATATCTCTTTCTCCTATGTGCTTTCATCCCTAACCCTAACCCTAACCCTTCCAAAAGTCGGAGAAGCTCAAGGATGGTACCGATCGATGCGCGCTACCCCATTTAGTGGGGGTAGAGCCTACTTGCGTGTCTCTCCGACCTTCACAAAAAAAGTTATTCAAGAATATCTCCTCAGATTTGGGGGAATTTCGTCGGTCGACCTCTTCCGAAGGTCGTACAAGCTCGGGGATGGTACCAATCGATCCGCAGGACCCAAATTAGTCCAGATGCAACCACTTTCCAAGTCTCTCCGACCTTCACAAAAAAAGTTATTCAAGAATATCTCTTTCTCCTATGTGCTTTCATCCCTAACCCTAACCCTAACCCTTCCGAAAGTCGGAGAAGCTCAAGGATGGTACCGATCGATGCGCGCAACCCCATTTAGTGGGGGTAGAGCCTACTTGCAAGTCTCTCCGACCTTCACAAAAAAAGTTATTCAAGAATATCTCCTCAGATTTGGGGGAATTTCGTCGGTCGACCTCTTTCGAAGGTCGTACAAGCTCGGGGATGGTACCAATCGATCCGCAGGACCCAAATTAGTCCAGATGCAACCACTTTCCAAGTCTCTCCGACCTTCACAAAAAAAGTTATTCAAGAATATCTCTTTCTCCTATGTGCTTTCATCCCTAACCCTAACCCTAACCCTTCCGAAAGTCGGAGAAGCTCAAGGATGGTACCGATCGATGCGCGCTACCCCATTTAGTGGGGGTAGAGCCTACTTGCAAGTCTCTCCGACCTTCACAAAAAAAGTTATTCAAGAATATCTCCTCAGATTTGGGGGAATTTCGTCGGTCGACCTCTTCCGAAGGTCGTACAAGCTCGGGGATGGTACCAATCGATCCGCAGGACCCAAATTAGTCCAGATGCAACCACTTTCCAAGTCTCTCCGACCTTCACAAAAAAAGTTATTCAAGAATATCTCTTTCTCCTATGTGCTTTCATCCCTAACTCTAACCCTAACCCTTCCGAAAGTCGGAGAAGCTCAAGGATGGTACCGATCGATGCGCGCAACCCCATTTAGTGGGGGTAGAGCCTACTTGCAAGTCTCTCCGACCTTCACAAAAAAAGTTATTCAAGAATATCTCCTCAGATTTGGGGGAATTTCGTCGGTCGACCTCTTCCGAAGGTCGTACAAGCTCGGGGATGGTACCAATCGATCCGCAGGACCCAAATTAGTCCAGATGCAACCACTTTCCAAGTCTCTCCGACCTTCACAAAAAAAGTTATTCAAGAATATCTCTTTCTCCTATGTGCTTTCATCCCTAACCCTAACCCTTCCGAAAGTCGGAGAAGCTCAAGGATGGTACCGATCGATGCGCGTTACCCCATTTAGTGGGGGTAGAGCCTACTTGCAAGTCTCTCCGACCTTCACAAAAAAAGTTATTCAAGAATATCTCTTTCTCCTATGTGCTTTCATCCCTAACCCTAACCCTAACCCTTCCGAAAGTCGGAGAAGCTCAAGGATGGTACCGATCGATGCGCGCAACCCCATTTAGTGGGGGTAGAGCCTACTTGCAAGTCTCTCCGACCTTCACAAAAAAAGTTATTCAAGAATATCTCCTCAGATTTGGGGGAATTTCGTCGGTCGACCTCTTACGAAGGTCGTACAAGCTCGGGGATGGTACCAATCGATCCGCAGGACCCAAATTAGTCCAGATGCAACCACTTTCCAAGTCTCTCCGACCTTCACAAAAAAAGTTATTCAAGAATATCTCTTTCTCCTATGTGCTTTCATCCCTAACCCTAACCCTAACCCTTCCGAAAGTCGGAGAAGCTCAAGGATGGTACCGATCGATGCGCGCTACCCCATTTAGTGGGGGTAGAGCCTACTTGCAAGTCTCTCCAACCTTCACAAAAAAAGTTATTCAAGAATATCTCTTTCTCCTATGTGCTTTCATCCCTAACCCTAACCCTAACCCTTCCGAAAGTCGTAGAAGCTCAAGGATGGTACCGATCGATGCGCGCTACCCCATTTAGTGGGGGTAGAGCCTACTTGCAAGTCTCTCCGACCTTCACAAAAAAAGTTATTCAAGAATATCTCTTTCTCCTATGTGCTTTCATCCCTAACTCTAACCCTAACCCTTCCGAAAGTCGGAGAAGCTCAAGGATGGTACCGATCGATGCGCGCAACCCCATTTAGTGGGGGTAGAGCCTACTTGCAAGTCTCTCCGACCTTCACAAAAAAAGTTATTCAAGAATATCTCCTCAGATTTGGGGGAATTTCGTCGGTCGACCTCTTCCGAAGGTCGTACAAGCTCGGGGATAGTACCAATCGATCCGCAGGACCCAAATTAGTCCAGATGCAACCACTTTCCAAGTCTCTCCGACCTTCACAAAAAAAGTTATTCAAGAATATCTCTTTCTCCTATGTGCTTTCATCCCTAACCCTAACCCTTCCGAAAGTCGGAGAAGCTCAAGGATGGTACCGATCGATGCGCGTTACCCCATTTAGTGGGGGTAGAGCCTACTTGCAAGTCTCTCCGACCTTCACAAAAAAAGTTATTCAAGAATATCTCTTTCTCCTATGTGCTTTCATCCCTAACCCTAACCCTAACCCTTCCGAAAGTCGGAGAAGCTCAAGGATGGTACCGATCGATGCGCGCAACCCCATTTAGTGGGGGTAGAGCCTACTTGCAAGTCTCTCCGACCTTCACAAAAAAAGTTATTCAAGAATATCTCCTCAGATTTGGGGGAATTTCGTCGGTCGACCTCTTACGAAGGTCGTACAAGCTCGGGGATGGTACCAATCGATCCGCAGGACCCAAATTAGTCCAGATGCAACCACTTTCCAAGTCTCTCCGACCTTCACAAAAAAAGTTATTCAAGAATATCTCTTTCTCCTATGTGCTTTCATCCCTAACCCTAACCCTAACCCTTCCGAAAGTCGGAGAAGCTCAAGGATGGTACCGATCGATGCGCGCTACCCCATTTAGTGGGGGTAGAGCCTACTTGCAAGTCTCTCCAACCTTCACAAAAAAAGTTATTCAAGAATATCTCTTTCTCCTATGTGCTTTCATCCCTAACCCTAACCCTAACCCTTCCGAAAGTCGTAGAAGCTCAAGGATGGTACCGATCGATGCGCGCTACCCCATTTAGTGGGGGTAGAGCCTACTTGCAAGTCTCTCCGACCTTCACAAAAAAAGTTATTCAAGAATATCTCTTTCTCCTATGTGCTTTCATCCCTTACCCTAACCCTAACCCTTCCAAAAGTCGGAGAAGCTCAAGGATGGTACCGATCGATGCGCGCTACCCCATTTAGTGGGGGTAGAGCCTACTTGCATGTCTCTCCGACCTTCACAAAAAAAGTTATTCAAGAATATCTCCTCAGATTTGGGGGAATTTCGTCGGTCGACCTCTTCCGAAGGTCGTACAAGCTCGGGGATGGTACCAATCGATCCGCAGGACCCAAATTAGTCCAGATGCAACCACTTTCCAAGTCTCTCCGACCTTCACAAAAAAAGTTATTCAAGAATATCTCTTTCTCCTATGTGCTTTCATCCCTAACCCTAACCCTAACCCTTCCGAAAGTCGGAGAAGCTCAAGGATGGTACCGATCGATGCGCGCAACCCCATTTAGTGGGGGTAGAGCCTACTTGCAAGTCTCTCCGACCTTCACAAAAAAAGTTATTCAAGAATATCTCCTCAGATTTGGGGGAATTTCGTCGGTCGACCTCTTCCGAAGGTCGTACAAGCTCGGGGATGGTACCAATCGATCCGCAGGACCCAAATTAGTCCAGATGCAACCACTTTCCAAGTCTCTCCGACCTTCACAAAAAAAGTTATTCAAGAATATCTCTTTCTCCTATGTGCTTTCATCCCTAACCCTAACCCTAACCCTTCCGAAAGTCGGAGAAGCTCAAGGATGGTACCGATCGATGCGCGCAACCCCATTTAGTGGGGGTAGAGCCTACTTGCAAGTCTCTCCGACCTTCACAAAAAAAGTTATTCAAGAATATCTCCTCAGATTTGGGGGAATTTCGTCGGTCGACCTCTTCCGAAGGTCGTACAAGCTCGAGGATGGTACCAATCGATCCGCAGGACCCAAATTAGTCCAGATGCAACCACTTTCCAAGTCTCTCCGACCTTCACAAAAAAAGTTATTCAAGAATATCTCCTCAGATTTGGGGGAATTTCGTCGGTCGACCTCTTCCGAAGGTCGTACAAGCTCGGGGATGGTACCAATCGATCCGCAGGACCCAAATTAGTCCAGATGCAACCACTTTCCAAGTCTCTCCGACCTTCACAAAAAAAGTTATTCAAGAATATCTCTTTCTCCTATGTGCTTTCATCCCTAACTCTAACCCTAACCCTTCCGAAAGTCGGAGAAGCTCAAGGATGGTACCGATCGATGCGCGCAACCCCATTTAGTGGGGGTAGAGCCTACTTGCAAGTCTCTCCGACCTTCACAAAAAAAGTTATTCAAGAATATCTCCTCAGATTTGGGGGAATTTCGTCGGTCGACCTCTTCCGAAGGTTGTACAAGCTCGGGGATGGTACCAATCGATCCGCAGGACCCAAATTAGTCCAGATGCAACCACTTTCCAAGTCTCTCCGACCTTCACAAAAAAAGTTATTCAAGAATATCTCTTTCTCCTATGTGCTTTCATCCCTAACCCTAACCCTTCCGAAAGTCGGAGAAGCTCAAGGATGGTACCGATCGATGCGCGTTACCCCATTTAGTGGGGGTAGAGCCTACTTGCAAGTCTCTCCGACCTTCACAAAAAAAGTTATTCAAGAATATCTCTTTCTCCTATGTGCTTTCATCCCTAACCCTAACCCTAACCCTTCCGAAAGTCGGAGAAGCTCAAGGATGGTACCGATCGATGCGCGCAACCCCATTTAGTGGGGGTAGAGCCTACTTGCAAGTCTCTCCGACCTTCACAAAAAAAGTTATTCAAGAATATCTCCTCAGATTTGGGGGAATTTCGTCGGTCGACCTCTTCCGAAGGTCGTACAAGCTCGGGGATGGTACCAATCGATCCGCAGGACCCAAATTAGTCCAGATGCAACCACTTTCCAAGTCTCTCCGACCTTCACAAAAAAAGTTATTCAAGAATATCTCTTTCTCCTATGTGCTTTCATCCCTAACCCTAACCCTAACCCTTCCGAAAGTCGGAGAAGCTCAAGGATGGTACCGATCGATGCGCGCTACCCCATTTAGTGGGGGTAGAGCCTACTTGCAAGTCTCTCCGACCTTCACAAAAAAAGTTATTCAAGAATATCTCTTTCTCCTATGTGCTTTCATCCCTAACCCTAACCCTAACCCTTCCGAAAGTCGTAGAAGCTCAAGGATGGTACCGATCGATGCGCGCTACCCCATTTAGTGGGGGTAGAGCCTACTTGCAAGTCTCTCCGACCTTCACAAAAAAAGTTATTCAAGAATATCTCTTTCTCCTATGTGCTTTCATCCCTTACCCTAACCCTAACCCTTCCAAAAGTCGGAGAAGCTCAAGGATGGTACCGATCGATGCGCGCTACCCCATTTAGTGGGGGTAGAGCCTACTTGCATGTCTCTCCGACCTTCACAAAAAAAGTTATTCAAGAATATCTCCTCAGATTTGGGGGAATTTCGTCGGTCGACCTCTTCCGAAGGTCGTACAAGCTCGGGGATGGTACCAATCGATCCGCAGGACCCAAATTAGTCCAGATGCAACCACTTTCCAAGTCTCTCCGACCTTCACAAAAAAAGTTATTCAAGAATATCTCTTTCTCCTATGTGCTTTCATCCCTAACCCTAACCCTAACCCTTCCGAAAGTCGGAGAAGCTCAAGGATGGTACCGATCGATGCGCGCAACCCCATTTAGTGGGGGTAGAGCCTACTTGCAAGTCTCTCCGACCTTCACAAAAAAAGTTATTCAAGAATATCTCCTCAGATTTGGGGGAATTTCGTCGGTCGACCTCTTCCGAAGGTCGTACAAGCTCGGGGATGGTACCAATCGATCCGCAGGACCCAAATTAGTCCAGATGCAACCACTTTTCAAGTCTCTCCGACCTTCACAAAAAAAGTTATTCAAGAATATCTCTTTCTCCTATGTGCTTTCATCCCTAACCCTAACCCTAACCCTTCCGAAAGTCGGAGAAGCTCAAATATGGTACCGATCGATGCGCGCAACCCCATTTAGTGGGGGTAGAGCCTACTTGCAAGTCTCTCCGACCTTCACAAAAAAAGTTATTCAAGAATATCTCCTCAGATTTGGGGGAATTTCGTCGGTCGACCTCTTCCGAAGGTCGTACAAGCTCGAGGATGGTACCAATCGATCCGCAGGACCCAAATTAGTCCAGATGCAACCACTTTCCAAGTCTCTCCGACCTTCACAAAAAAAGTTATTCAAGAATATCTCTTTCTCCTATGTGCTTTCATCCCTAACCCTAACCCTTCCGAAAGTCGGAGAAGCTCAAGGATGGTACCGATCGATGCGCGCTACCCCATTTAGTGGGGGTAGAGCCTACTTGCAAGTCTGTCCGACCTTCACAAAAAAAGTTATTCAAGAATATCTCTTTCTCCTATGTGCTTTCATCCCTAACCCTAACCCTAACCCTTCCGAAAGTCGGAGAAGCTCAAGGATGGTACCGATCGATGCGCGCAACCCCATTTAGTGGGGGTAGAGCCTACTTGCAAGTCTCTCCGACCTTCACAAAAAAAGTTATTCAAGAATATCTCCTCAGATTTGGGGGAATTTCGTCGGTCGACCTCTTCCGAAGGTCGTACAAGCTCGGGGATGGTACCAATCGATCCGCAGGACCCAAATTAGTCGAGATGCAACCACTTTCCAAGTCTCTCCGACCTTCACAAAAAAAGTTATTCAAGAATATCTCTTTCTCCTATGTGCTTTCATCCCTAACCCTAACCCTAACCCTTCCGAAAGTCGGAGAAGCTCAAGGATGGTACCGATCGATGCGCGCAACCCCATTTAGTGGGGGTAGAGCCTACTTGCAAGTCTCTCCGACCTTCACAAAAAAAGTTATTCAAGAATATCTCCTCAGATTTGGGGGAATTTCGTCGGTCGACCTCTTCCGAAGGTCGTACAAGCTCGGGGATGGTACCAATCGATCCGCAGGACCCAAATTAGTCCAGATGCAACCACTTTCCAAGTCTCTCCGACCTTCACAAAAAAAGTTATTCAAGAATATCTCTTTCTCCTATGTGCTTTCATCCCTAACCCTAACCCTTCCGAAAGTCGGAGAAGCTCAAGGATGGTACCGATCGATGCGCGCTACCCCATTTAGTGGGGGTAGAGCCTACTTGCAAGTCTCTCCGACCTTCACAAAAAAAGTTATTCAAGAATATCTCTTTCTCCTATGTGCTTTCATCCCTAACCCTAACCCTAACCCTTCCGAAAGTCGGAGAAGCTCAAGGATGGTACCGATCGATGCGCGCAACCCCATTTAGTGGGGGTAGAGCCTACTTGCAAGTCTCTCCGACCTTCACAAAAAAAGTTATTCAAGAATATCTCCTCAGATTTGGGGGAATTTCGTCGGTCGACCTCTTCCGAAGGTCGTACAAGCTCGGGGATGGTACCAATCGATCCGCAGGACCCAAATTAGTCCAGATGCAACCACTTTCCAAGTCTCTCCGACCTTCACAAAAAAAGTTATTCAAGAATATCTCTTTCTCCTATGTGCTTTCATCCCTAACCCTAACCCTAACCCTTCCGAAAGTCGGAGAAGCTCAAGGATGGTACCGATCGATGCGCGCTACCCCATTTAGTGGGGGTAGAGCCTACTTGCAAGTCTCTCCGACCTTCACAAAAAAAGTTATTCAAGAATATCTCTTTCTCCTATGTGCTTTCATCCCTAACCCTAACCCTAACCCTTCCGAAAGTCGTAGAAGCTCAAGGATGGTACCGATCGATGCGCGCTACCCCATTTAGTGGGGGTAGAGCCTACTTGCAAGTCTCTCCGACCTTCACAAAAAAAGTTATTCAAGAATATCTCTTTCTCCTATGTGCTTTCATCCCTTACCCTAACCCTAACCCTTCCAAAAGTCGGAGAAGCTCAAGGATGGTACCGATCGATGCGCGCTACCCCATTTAGTGGGGGTAGAGCCTACTTGCATGTCTCTCCGACCTTCACAAAAAAAGTTATTCAAGAATATCTCCTCAGATTTGGGGGAATTTCGTCGGTCGACCTCTTCCGAAGGTCGTACAAGCTCGGGGATGGTACCAATCGATCCGCAGGACCCAAATTAGTCCAGATGCAACCACTTTCCAAGTCTCTCCGACCTTCACAAAAAAAGTTATTCAAGAATATCTCTTTCTCCTATGTGCTTTCATCCCTAACCCTAACCCTAACCCTTCCGAAAGTCGGAGAAGCTCAAGGATGGTACCGATCGATGCGCGCAACCCCATTTAGTGGGGGTAGAGCCTACTTGCAAGTCTCTCCGACCTTCACAAAAAAAGTTATTCAAGAATATCTCCTCAGATTTGGGGGAATTTCGTCGGTCGACCTCTTCCGAAGGTCGTACAAGCTCGGGGATGGTACCAATCGATCCGCAGGACCCAAATTAGTCCAGATGCAACCACTTTCCAAGTCTCTCCGACCTTCACAAAAAAAGTTATTCAAGAATATCTCTTTCTCCTATGTGCTTTCATCCCTAACCCTAACCCTTCCGAAAGTCGGAGAAGCTCAAGGATGGTACCGATCGATGCGCGCTACCCCATTTAGTGGGGGTAGAGCCTACTTGCAAGTCTCTCCGACCTTCACAAAAAAAGTTATTCAAGAATATCTCTTTCTCCTATGTGCTTTCATCCCTAACCCTAACCCTAACCCTTCCGAAAGTCGGAGAAGCTCAAGGATGGTACCGATCGATGCGCGCAACCCCATTTAGTGGGGGTAGAGCCTACTTGCAAGTCTCTCCGACCTTCACAAAAAAAGTTATTCAAGAATATCTCCTCAGATTTGGGGGAATTTCGTCGGTCGACCTCTTCCGAAGGTCGTACAAGCTCGGGGATGGTACCAATCGATCCGCAGGACCCAAATTAGTCCAGATGCAACCACTTTCCAAGTCTCTCCGACCTTCACAAAAAAAGTTATTCAAGAATATCTCTTTCTCCTATGTGCTTTCATCCCTAACCCTAACCCTAACCCTTCCGAAAGTCGGAGAAGCTCAAGGATGGTACCGATCGATGCGCGCTACCCCATTTAGTGGGGGTAGAGCCTACTTGCAAGTCTCTCCGACCTTCACAAAAAAAGTTATTCAAGAATATCTCTTTCTCCTATGTGCTTTCATCCCTAACCCTAACCCTAACCCTTCCGAAAGTCGTAGAAGCTCAAGGATGGTACCGATCGATGCGCGCTACCCCATTTAGTGGGGGTAGAGCCTACTTGCAAGTCTCTCCGACCTTCACAAAAAAAGTTATTCAAGAATATCTCTTTCTCCTATGTGCTTTCATCCCTTACCCTAACCCTAACCCTTCCAAAAGTCGGAGAAGCTCAAGGATGGTACCGATCGATGCGCGCTACCCCATTTAGTGGGGGTAGAGCCTACTTGCATGTCTCTCCGACCTTCACAAAAAAAGTTATTCAAGAATATCTCCTCAGATTTGGGGGAATTTCGTCGGTCGACCTCTTCCGAAGGTCGTACAAGCTCGGGGATGGTACCAATCGATCCGCAGGACCCAAATTAGTCCAGATGCAACCACTTTCCAAGTCTCTCCGACCTTCACAAAAAAAGTTATTCAAGAATATCTCTTTCTCCTATGTGCTTTCATCCCTAACCCTAACCCTAACCCTTCCGAAAGTCGGAGAAGCTCAAGGATGGTACCGATCGATGCGCGCAACCCCATTTAGTGGGGGTAGAGCCTACTTGCAAGTCTCTCCGACCTTCACAAAAAAAGTTATTCAAGAATATCTCCTCAGATTTGGGGGAATTTCGTCGGTCGACCTCTTCCGAAGGTCGTACAAGCTCGGGGATGGTACCAATCGATCCGCAGGACCCAAATTAGTCCAGATGCAACCACTTTTCAAGTCTCTCCGACCTTCACAAAAAAAGTTATTCAAGAATATCTCTTTCTCCTATGTGCTTTCATCCCTAACCCTAACCCTAACCCTTCCGAAAGTCGGAGAAGCTCAAATATGGTACCGATCGATGCGCGCAACCCCATTTAGTGGGGGTAGAGCCTACTTGCAAGTCTCTCCGACCTTCACAAAAAAAGTTATTCAAGAATATCTCCTCAGATTTGGGGGAATTTCGTCGGTCGACCTCTTCCGAAGGTCGTACAAGCTCGAGGATGGTACCAATCGATCCGCAGGACCCAAATTAGTCCAGATGCAACCACTTTCCAAGTCTCTCCGACCTTCACAAAAAAAGTTATTCAAGAATATCTCTTTCTCCTATGTGCTTTCATCCCTAACCCTAACCCTTCCGAAAGTCGGAGAAGCTCAAGGATGGTACCGATCGATGCGCGCTACCCCATTTAGTGGGGGTAGAGCCTACTTGCAAGTCTGTCCGACCTTCACAAAAAAAGTTATTCAAGAATATCTCTTTCTCCTATGTGCTTTCATCCCTAACCCTAACCCTAACCCTTCCGAAAGTCGGAGAAGCTCAAGGATGGTACCGATCGATGCGCGCAACCCCATTTAGTGGGGGTAGAGCCTACTTGCAAGTCTCTCCGACCTTCACAAAAAAAGTTATTCAAGAATATCTCCTCAGATTTGGGGGAATTTCGTCGGTCGACCTCTTCCGAAGGTCGTACAAGCTCGGGGATGGTACCAATCGATCCGCAGGACCCAAATTAGTCGAGATGCAACCACTTTCCAAGTCTCTCCGACCTTCACAAAAAAAGTTATTCAAGAATATCTCTTTCTCCTATGTGCTTTCATCCCTAACCCTAACCCTAACCCTTCCGAAAGTCGGAGAAGCTCAAGGATGGTACCGATCGATGCGCGCAACCCCATTTAGTGGGGGTAGAGCCTACTTGCAAGTCTCTCCGACCTTCACAAAAAAAGTTATTCAAGAATATCTCCTCAGATTTGGGGGAATTTCGTCGGTCGACCTCTTCCGAAGGTCGTACAAGCTCGGGGATGGTACCAATCGATCCGCAGGACCCAAATTAGTCCAGATGCAACCACTTTCCAAGTCTCTCCGACCTTCACAAAAAAAGTTATTCAAGAATATCTCTTTCTCCTATGTGCTTTCATCCCTAACCCTAACCCTTCCGAAAGTCGGAGAAGCTCAAGGATGGTACCGATCGATGCGCGCTACCCCATTTAGTGGGGGTAGAGCCTACTTGCAAGTCTCTCCGACCTTCACAAAAAAAGTTATTCAAGAATATCTCTTTCTCCTATGTGCTTTCATCCCTAACCCTAACCCTAACCCTTCCGAAAGTCGGAGAAGCTCAAGGATGGTACCGATCGATGCGCGCAACCCCATTTAGTGGGGGTAGAGCCTACTTGCAAGTCTCTCCGACCTTCACAAAAAAAGTTATTCAAGAATATCTCCTCAGATTTGGGGGAATTTCGTCGGTCGACCTCTTCCGAAGGTCGTACAAGCTCGGGGATGGTACCAATCGATCCGCAGGACCCAAATTAGTCCAGATGCAACCACTTTCCAAGTCTCTCCGACCTTCACAAAAAAAGTTATTCAAGAATATCTCTTTCTCCTATGTGCTTTCATCCCTAACCCTAACCCTAACCCTTCCGAAAGTCGGAGAAGCTCAAGGATGGTACCGATCGATGCGCGCTACCCCATTTAGTGGGGGTAGAGCCTACTTGCAAGTCTCTCCGACCTTCACAAAAAAAGTTATTCAAGAATATCTCTTTCTCCTATGTGCTTTCATCCCTAACCCTAACCCTAACCCTTCCGAAAGTCGGAGAAGCTCAAGGATGGTACCGATCGATGCGCGCTACCCCATTTAGTGGGGGTAGAGCCTACTTGCAAGTCTCTCCGACCTTCACAAAAAAAGTTATTCAAGAATATCTCTTTCTCCTATGTGCTTTCATCCCTAACCCTAACCCTAACCCTTCCGAAAGTCGGAGAAGCTCAAGGATGGTACCGATCGATGCGCGCTACCCCATTTAGTGGGGGTAGAGCCTACTTGCAAGTCTCTCCGACCTTCACAAAAAAAGTTATTCAAGAATATCTCCTCAGATTTGGGGGAATTTCGTCGGTCGACCTCTTCCGAAGGTCGTACAAGCTCGGGGATGGTACCAATCGATCCGCAGGACCCGAATTAGTCCAGATGCAACCACTTTCCAAGTCTCTCCGACCTTCACAAAAAAAGTTATTCAAGAATATCTCTTTCTCCTATGTGCTTTCATCCCTAACCCTAACCCTAACCCTTCCGAAAGTCGGAGAAGCTCAAGGATGGTACCGATCGATGCGCGCTACCCCATTTAGTGGGGGTAGAGCCTACTTGCAAGTCTCTCCGACCTTCACAAAAAAAGTTATTCAAGAATATCTCTTTCTCCTATGTGCTTTCATCCCTAACCCTAACCCTAACCCTTCCGAAAGTCGTAGAAGCTCAAAGATGGTACCGATCGATGCGCGCTACCCCATTTAGTGGGGGTAGAGCCTACTTGCAAGTCTCTCCGACCTTCACAAAAAAAGTTATTCAAGAATATCTCTTTCTCCTATGTGCTTTCATCCCTAACCCTAACCCTAACCCTTCCAAAAGTCGGAGAAGCTCAAGGATGGTACCGATCGATGCGTGCTACCCCATTTAGTGGGGGTAGAGCCTACTTGCATGTCTCTCCGACCTTCACAAAAAAAGTTATTCAAGAATATCTCCTCAGATTTGGGGGAATTTCGTCGGTCGACCTCTTCCGAAGGTCGTACAAGCTCGGGGATGGTACCAATCGATCCGCAGGACCCAAATTAGTCCAGATGCAACCACTTTCCAAGTCTCTCCGACCTTCACAAAAAAAGTTATTCAAGAATATCTCTTTCTCCTATGTGCTTTCATCCCTAACCCTAACCCTAACCCTTCCGAAAGTCGGAGAAGCTCAAGGATGGTACCGATCGATGCGCGCAACCCCATTTAGTGGGGGTAGAGCCTACTTGCAAGTCTCTCCGACCTTCACAAAAAAAGTTATTCAAGAATATCTCCTCAGATTTGGGGGAATTTCGTCGGTCGACCTCTTCCGAAGGTCGTACAAGCTCGGGGATGGTACCAATCGATCCGCAGGACCCAAATTAGTCCAGATGCAACCACTTTCCAAGTCTCTCCGACCTTCACAAAAAAAGTTATTCAAGAATATCTCTTTCTCCTATGTGCTTTCATCCCTAACCCTAACCCTAACCCTTCCGAAAGTCGGAGAAGCTCAAGGATGGTACCGATCGATGCGCGCTACCCCATTTAGTGGGGGTAGAGCCTACTTGCAAGTCTCTCCGACCTTCACAAAAAAAGTTATTCAAGAATATCTCTTTCTCCTATGTGCTTTCAACCCTAACCCTAACCCTAACCCTTCCGAAAGTCGGAGAAGCTCAAGAATGGTACAGATCGATGCGCGCTACCCCATTTAGTGGGGGTAGAGCCTACTTGCAAGTCTCTCCGACCTTCACAAAAAAAGTTATTCAAGAATATCTCTTTCTCCTATGTGCTTTCATCCCTAACCCTAACCCTAACCCTTTCGAAAGTCGTAGAAGCTCAAGGATGGTACCGATCGATGCGCGCTACCCCATTTAGTGGGGGTAGAGCCTACTTGCAAGTCTCTCCGACCTTCACAAAAAAAGTTATTCAAGAATATCTCTTTCTCCTATGTGCTTTCATCCCTAACCCTAACCCTAACCCTTCCAAAAGTCGGAGAAGCTCAAGGATGGTACCGATCGATGCGCGCTACCCCATTTAGTGGGGGTAGAGCCTACTTGCATGTCTCTCCGACCTTCACAAAAAAAGTTATTCAAGAATATCTCCTCAGATTTGGGGGAATTTCGTCGGTCGACCTCTTCCGAAGGTCGTACAAGCTCGGGGATGGTACCAATCGATCCGCAGGACCCAAATTAGTCCAGATGCAACCACTTTCCAAGTCTCTCCGACCTTCACAAAAAAAGTTATTCAAGAATATCTCTTTCTCCTATGTGCTTTCATCCCTAACCCTAACCCTAACCCTTCCGAAAGTCGGAGAAGCTCAAGGATGGTACCGATCGATGCGCGCAACCCCATTTAGTGGGGGTAGAGCCTACTTGCAAGTCTCTCCGACCTTCACAAAAAAAGTTATTCAAGAATATCTCCTCAGATTTGGGGGAATTTCGTCGGTCGACCTCTTCCGAAGGTCGTACAAGCTCGGGGATGGTACCAATCGATCCGCAGGACCCAAATTAGTCCAGATGCAACCACTTTCCAAGTCTCTCCGACCTTCACAAAAAAAGTTATTCAAGAATATCTCTTTCTCCTATGTGCTTTCATCCCTAACCCTAACCCTAACCCTTCCGAAAGTCGGAGAAGCTCAAGGATGGTACCGATCGATGCGCGCTACCCCATTTAGTGGGGGTAGAGCCTACTTGCAAGTCTCTCCGACCTTCACAAAAAAAGTTATTCAAGAATATCTCTTTCTCCTATGTGCTTTCATCCCTAACCCTAACCCTTCCGAAAGTCGGAGAAGCTCAAGGATGGTACCGATCGATGCGCGCAACCCCATTTAGTGGGGGTAGAGCCTACTTGCAAGTCTCTCCGACCTTCACAAAAAAAGTTATTCAAGAATATCTCCTCAGATTTGGGGGAATTTCGTCGGTCGACCTCTTCCGAAGGTCGTACAAGCTCGGGGATGGTACCAATCGATCCACAGGACCCAAATTAGTCCAGATGCAACCACTTTCCAAGTCTCTCCGACCTTCACAAAAAAAGTTATTCAAGAATATCTCTTTCTCCTATGTGCTTTCATCCCTAACCCTAACCCTAACCCTTCCGAAAGTCGGAGAAGCTCAAGGATGGTACCGATCGATGCGCGCTACCCCATTTAGTGGGGGTAGAGCCTACTTGCAAGTCTCTCCGACCTTCACAAAAAAAGTTATTCAAGAATATCTCCTCAGATTTGGGGGAATTTCGTCGGTCGACCTCTTCCGAAGGTCGTACAAGCTCGGGGATGGTACCAATCGATCCGCAGGACCCAAATTAGTCCAGATGCAACCACTTTCCAAGTCTCTCCGACCTTCACAAAAAAAGTTATTCAAGAATATCTCTTTCTCCTATGTGCTTTCATCCCTAACCCTAACCCTAACCCTTCCGAAAGTCGGAGAAGCTCAAGGATGGTACCGATCGATGCGCGCTACCCCATTTAGTGGGGGTAGAGCCTACTTGCAAGTCTCTCCGACCTTCACAAAAAAAGTTATTCAAGAATATCTCTTTCTCCTATATGCTTTCATCCCTAACCCTAACCCTTCCGAAAGTCGGAGAAGCTCAAGGATGGTACAGATCGATGCGCGCTACCCCATTTAGTGGGGGTAGAGCCTACTTGCAAGTCTCTCCGACCTTCACAAAAAAAGTTATTCAAGAATATCTCTTTCTCCTATGTGCTTTCATCCCTAACCCTAACCCTAACCCTTTCGAAAGTCGTAGAAGCTCAAGGATGGTACCGATCGATGCGCGCTACCCCATTTAGTGGGGGTAGAGCCTACTTGCAAGTCTCTCCGACCTTCACAAAAAAAGTTATTCAAGAATATCTCTTTCTCCTATGTGCTTTCATCCCTAACCCTAACCCTAACCCTTCCAAAAGTCGGAGAAGCTCAAGGATGGTACCGATCGATGCGCGCTACCCCATTTAGTGGGGGTAGAGCCTACTTGCATGTCTCTCCGACCTTCACAAAAAAAGTTATTCAAGAATATCTCCTCAGATTTGGGGGAATTTCGTCGGTCGACCTCTTCCGAAGGTCGTACAAGCTCGGGGATGGTACCAATCGATCCGCAGGACCCAAATTAGTCCAGATGCAACCACTTTCCAAGTCTCTCCGACCTTCACAAAAAAAGTTATTCAAGAATATCTCTTTCTCCTATGTGCTTTCATCCCTAACCCTAACCCTAACCCTTCCGAAAGTCGGAGAAGCTCAAGGATGGTATCGATCGATGCGCGCAACCCCATTTAGTGGGGGTAGAGCCTACTTGCAAGTCTCTCCGACCTTCACAAAAAAAGTTATTCAAGAATATCTCCTCAGATTTGGGGGAATTTCGTCGGTCGACCTCTTCCGAAGGTCGTACAAGCTCGGGGATGGTACCAATCGATCCGCAGGACCCAAATTAGTCCAGATGCAACCACTTTCCAAGTCTCTCCGACCTTCACAAAAAAAGTTATTCAAGAATATCTCTTTCTCCTATGTGCTTTCATCCCTAACCCTAACCCTAACCCTTCCGAAAGTCGGAGAAGCTCAAGGATGGTACCGATCGATGCGCGCTACCCCATTTAGTGGGGGTAGAGCCTACTTGCAAGTCTCTCCGACCTTCACAAAAAAAGTTATTCAAGAATATCTCTTTCTCCTATGTGCTTTCATCCCTAACCCTAACCCTAACCCTTCCGAAAGTCGGAGAAGCTCAAGAATGGTACAGATCGATGCGCGCTACCCAATTTAGTGGGGGTAGAGCCTACTTGCAAGTCTCTCCGACCTTCACAAAAAAAGTTATTCAAGAATATCTCTTTCTCCTATGTGCTTTCATCCCTAACCCTAACCCTAACCCTTTCGAAAGTCGTAGAAGCTCAAGGATGGTACCGATCGATGCGCGCTACCCCATTTAGTGGGGGTAGAGCCTACTTGCAAGTCTCTCCGACCTTCACAAAAAAAGTTATTCAAGAATATCTCTTTCTCCTATGTGCTTTCATCCCTAACCCTAACCCTAACCCTTCCAAAAGTCGGAGAAGCTCAAGGATGGTACCGATCGATGCGCGCTACCCCATTTAGTGGGGGTAGAGCCTACTTGCATGTCTCTCCGACCTTCACAAAAAAAGTTATTCAAGAATATCTCCTCAGATTTGGGGGAATTTCGTCGGTCGACCTCTTCCGAAGGTCGTACAAGCTCGGGGATGGTACCAATCGATCCGCAGGACCCAAATTAGTCCAGATGCAACCACTTTCCAAGTCTCTCCGACCTTCACAAAAAAAGTTATTCAAGAATATCTCTTTCTCCTATGTGCTTTCATCCCTAACCCTAACCCTAACCCTTCCGAAAGTCGGAGAAGCTCAAGGATGGTACCGATCGATGCGCGCAACCCCATTTAGTGGGGGTAGAGCCTACTTGCAAGTCTCTCCGACCTTCACAAAAAAAGTTATTCAAGAATATCTCCTCAGATTTGGGGGAATTTCGTCGGTCGACCTCTTCCGAAGGTCGTACAAGCTCGGGGATGGTACCAATCGATCCGCAGGACCCAAATTAGTCCAGATGCAACCACTTTCCAAGTCTCTCCGACCTTCACAAAAAAAGTTATTCAAGAATATCTCTTTCTCCTATGTGCTTTCATCCCTAACCCTAACCCTAACCCTTCCGAAAGTCGGAGAAGCTCAAGGATGGTACCGATCGATGCGCGCTACCCCATTTAGTGGGGGTAGAGCCTACTTGCAAGTCTCTCCGACCTTCACAAAAAAAGTTATTCAAGAATATCTCCTCAGATTTGGGGGAATTTCGTCGGTCGACCTCTTCCGAAGGTCGTACAAGCTCGGGGATGGTACCAATCGATCCGCAGGACCCAAATTAGTCCAGATGCAACCACTTTCCAAGTCTCTCCGACCTTCACAAAAAAAGTTATTCAAGAATATCTCTTTCTCCTATGTGCTTTCATCCCTAACCCTAACCCTAACCCTTCCGAAAGTCGGAGAAGCTCAAGGATGGTACCGATCGATGCGCGCTACCCCATTTAGTGGGGGTAGAGCCTACTTGCAAGTCTCTCCGACCTTCACAAAAAAAGTTATTCAAGAATATCTCTTTCTCCTATGTGCTTTCATCCCTAACCCTAACCCTAACCCTTCCGAAAGTCGGAGAAGCTCAAGAATGGTACAGATCGATGCGCGCTACCCCATTTAGTGGGGGTAGAGCCTACTTGCAAGTCTCTCCGACCTTCACAAAAAAAGTTATTCAAGAATATCTCTTTCTCCTATGTGCTTTCATCCCTAACCCTAACCCTAACCCTTTCGAAAGTCGTAGAAGCTCAAGGATGGTACCGATCGATGCGCGCTACCCCATTTAGTGGGGGTAGAGCCTACTTGCAAGTCTCTCCGACCTTCACAAAAAAAGTTATTCAAGAATATCTCTTTCTCCTATGTGCTTTCATCCCTAACCCTAACCCTAACCCTTCCAAAAGTCGGAGAAGCTCAAGGATGGTACCGATCGATGCGCGCTACCCCATTTAGTGGGGGTAGAGCCTACTTGCATGTCTCTCCGACCTTCACAAAAAAAGTTATTCAAGAATATCTCCTCAGATTTGGGGGAATTTCGTCGGTCGACCTCTTCCGAAGGTCGTACAAGCTCGGGGATGGTACCAATCGATCCGCAGGACCCAAATTAGTCCAGATGCAACCACTTTCCAAGTCTCTCCGACCTTCACAAAAAAAGTTATTCAAGAATATCTCTTTCTCCTATGTGCTTTCATCCCTAACCCTAACCCTAACCCTTCCGAAAGTCGGAGAAGCTCAAGGATGGTACCGATCGATGCGCGCAACCCCATTTAGTGGGGGTAGAGCCTACTTGCAAGTCTCTCCGACCTTCACAAAAAAAGTTATTCAAGAATATCTCCTCAGATTTGGGGGAATTTCGTCGGTCGACCTCTTCCGAAGGTCGTACAAGCTCGGGGATGGTACCAATCGATCCGCAGGACCCAAATTAGTCCAGATGCAACCACTTTCCAAGTCTCTCCGACCTTCACAAAAAAAGTTATTCAAGAATATCTCTTTCTCCTATGTGCTTTCATCCCTAACCCTAACCCTAACCCTTCCGAAAGTCGGAGAAGCTCAAGGATGGTACCGATCGATGCGCGCTACCCCATTTAGTGGGGGTAGAGCCTACTTGCAAGTCTCTCCGACCTTCACAAAAAAAGTTATTCAAGAATATCTCTTTCTCCTATGTGCTTTCATCCCTAACCCTAACCCTAACCCTTCCGAAAGTCGGAGAAGCTCAAGAATGGTACAGATCGATGCGCGCTACCCCATTTAGTGGGGGTAGAGCCTACTTGCAAGTCTCTCCGACCTTCACAAAAAAAGTTATTCAAGAATATCTCTTTCTCCTATGTGCTTTCATCCCTAACCCTAACCCTAACCCTTTCGAAAGTCGTAGAAGCTCAAGAATGGTACAGATCGATGCGCGCTACCCCATTTAGTGGGGGTAGAGCCTACTTGCAAGTCTCTCCGACCTTCACAAAAAAAGTTATTCAAGAATATCTCTTTCTCCTATGTGCTTTCATCCCTAACCCTAACCCTAACCCTTCCAAAAGTCGGAGAAGCTCAAGGATGGTACCGATCGATGCGCGCTACCCCATTTAGTGGGGGTAGAGCCTACTTGCATGTCTCTCCGACCTTCACAAAAAAAGTTATTCAAGAATATCTCCTCAGATTTGGGGGAATTTCGTCGGTCGACCTCTTCCGAAGGTCGTACAAGCTCGGGGATGGTACCAATCGATCCGCAGGACCCAAATTAGTCCAGATGCAACCACTTTCCAAGTCTCTCCGACCTTCACAAAAAAAGTTATTCAAGAATATCTCTTTCTCCTATGTGCTTTCATCCCTAACCCTAACCCTAACCCTTCCGAAAGTCGGAGAAGCTCAAGGATGGTACCGATCGATGCGCGCAACCCCATTTAGTGGGGGTAGAGCCTACTTGCAAGTCTCTCCGACCTTCACAAAAAAAGTTATTCAAGAATATCTCCTCAGATTTGGGGGAATTTCGTCGGTCGACCTCTTCCGAAGGTCGTACAAGCTCGGGGATGGTACCAATCGATCCGCAGGACCCAAATTAGTCCAGATGCAACCACTTTCCAAGTCTCTCCGACCTTCACAAAAAAAGTTATTCAAGAATATCTCTTTCTCCTATGTGCTTTCATCCCTAACCCTAACCCTAACCCTTCCGAAAGTCGGAGAAGCTCAAGGATGGTACCGATCGATGCGCGCTACCCCATTTAGTGGGGGTAGAGCCTACTTGCAAGTCTCTCCGACCTTCACAAAAAAAGTTATTCAAGAATATCTCTTTCTCCTATGTGCTTTCATCCCTAACCCTAACCCTTCCGAAAGTCGGAGAAGCTCAAGGATGGTACCGATCGATGCGCGCAACCCCATTTAGTGGGGGTAGAGCCTACTTGCAAGTCTCTCCGACCTTCACAAAAAAAGTTATTCAAGAATATCTCCTCAGATTTGGGGGAATTTCGTCGGTCGACCTCTTCCGAAGGTCGTACAAGCTCGGGGATGGTACCAATAGATCCACAGGACCCAAATTAGTCCAGATGCAACCACTTTCCAAGTCTCTCCGACCTTCACAAAAAAAGTTATTCAAGAATATCTCTTTCTCCTATGTGCTTTCATCCCTAACCCTAACCCTAACCCTTCCGAAAGTCGGAGAAGCTCAAGGATGGTACCGATCGATGCGCGCTACCCCATTTAGTGGGGGTAGAGCCTACTTGCAAGTCTCTCCGACCTTCACAAAAAAAGTTATTCAAGAATATCTCCTCAGATTTGGGGGAATTTCGTCGGTCGACCTCTTCCGAAGGTCGTACAAGCTCGGGGATGGTACCAATCGATCCGCAGGACCCAAATTAGTCCAGATGCAACCACTTTCCAAGTCTCTCCGACCTTCACAAAAAAAGTTATTCAAGAATATCTCTTTCTCCTATGTGCTTTCATCCCTAACCCTAACCCTAACCCTTCCGAAAGTCGGAGAAGCTCAAGGATGGTACCGATCGATGCGCGCTACCCCATTTAGTGGGGGTAGAGCCTACTTGCAAGTCTCTCCGACCTTCACAAAAAAAGTTATTCAAGAATATCTCTTTCTCCTATATGCTTTCATCCCTAACCCTAACCCTTCCGAAAGTCGGAGAAGCTCAAGGATGGTACCGATCGATGCGCGCTACCCCATTTAGTGGGGGTAGAGCCTACTTGCAAGTCTCTCCGACCTTCACAAAAAAAGTTATTCAAGAATATCTCTTTCTCCTATGTGCTTTCATCCCTAACCCTAACCCTAACCCTTCCGAAAGTCGTAGAAGCTCAAGGATGGTACCGATCGATGCGCGCTACCCCATTTAGTGGGGGTAGAGCCTACTTGCAAGTCTCTCCGACCTTCACAAAAAAAGTTATTCAAGAATATCTCTTTCTCCTATGTGCTTTCATCCCTAACCCTAACCCTAACCCTTCCAAAAGTCGGAGAAGCTCAAGGATGGTACCGATCGATGCGCGCTACCCCATTTAGTGGGGGTAGAGCCTACTTGCATGTCTCTCCGACCTTCACAAAAAAAGTTATTCAAGAATATCTCCTCAGATTTGGGGGAATTTCGTCGGTCGACCTCTTCCGAAGGTCGTACAAGCTCGGGGATGGTACCAATCGATCCGCAGGACCCAAATTAGTCCAGATGCAACCACTTTCCAAGTCTCTCCGACCTTCACAAAAAAAGTTATTCAAGAATATCTCTTTCTCCTATGTGCTTTCATCCCTAACCCTAACCCTAACCCTTCCGAAAGTCGGAGAAGCTCAAGGATGGTACCGATCGATGCGCGCAACCCCATTTAGTGGGGGTAGAGCCTACTTGCAAGTCTCTCCGACCTTCACAAAAAAAGTTATTCAAGAATATCTCCTCAGATTTGGGGGAATTTCGTCGGTCGACCTCTTCCGAAGGTCGTACAAGCTCGGGGATGGTACCAATCGATCCGCAGGACCCAAATTAGTCCAGATGCAACCACTTTCCAAGTCTCTCCGACCTTCACAAAAAAAGTTATTCAAGAATATCTCTTTCTCCTATGTGCTTTCATCCCTAACCCTAACCCTAACCCTTCCGAAAGTCGGAGAAGCTCAAGGATGGTACCGATCGATGCGCGCTACCCCATTTAGTGGGGGTAGAGCCTACTTGCAAGTCTCTCCGACCTTCAAAAAAAAAGTTATTCAAGAATATCTCTTTCTCCTATGTGCTTTCATCCCTAACCCTAACCCTAACCCTTCCAAAAGTCGGAGAAGCTCAAGAATGGTACAGATCGATGCGCGCTACCCCATTTAGTGGGGGTAGAGCCTACTTGCAAGTCTCTCCGACCTTCACAAAAAAAGTTATTCAAGAATATCTCTTTCTCCTATGTGCTTTCATCCCTAACCCTAACCCTAACCCTTTCGAAAGTCGTAGAAGCTCAAGGATGGTACCGATCGATGCGCGCTACCCCATTTAGTGGGGGTAGAGCCTACTTGCAAGTCTCTCCGACCTTCACAAAAAAAGTTATTCAAGAATATCTCTTTCTCCTATGTGCTTTCATCCCTAACCCTAACCCTAACCCTTCCAAAAGTCGGAGAAGCTCAAGGATGGTACCGATCGATGCGCGCTACCCCATTTAGTGGGGGTAGAGCCTACTTGCATGTCTCTCCGACCTTCACAAAAAAAGTTATTCAAGAATATCTCCTCAGATTTGGGGGAATTTCGTCGGTCGACCTCTTCCGAAGGTCGTACAAGCTCGGGGATGGTACCAATCGATCCGCAGGACCCAAATTAGTCCAGATGCAACCACTTTCCAAGTCTCTCCGACCTTCACAAAAAAAGTTATTCAAGAATATCTCTTTCTCCTATGTGCTTTCATCCCTAACCCTAACCCTAACCCTTCCGAAAGTCGGAGAAGCTCAAGGATGGTACCGATCGATGCGCGCTACCCCATTTAGTGGGGGTAGAGCCTACTTGCAAGTCTCTCCGACCTTCACAAAAAAAGTTATTCAAGAATATCTCTTTCTCCTATGTGCTTTCATCCCTAACCCTAACCCTTCCGAAAGTCGGAGAAGCTCAAGGATGGTACCGATCGATGCGCGCAACCCCATTTAGTGGGGGTAGAGCCTACTTGCAAGTCTCTCCGACCTTCACAAAAAAAGTTATTCAAGAATATCTCCTCAGATTTGGGGGAATTTCGTCGGTCGACCTCTTCCGAAGGTCGTACAAGCTCGGGGATGGTACCAATCGATCCACAGGACCCAAATTAGTCCAGATGCAACCACTTTCCAAGTCTCTCCGACCTTCACAAAAAAAGTTATTCAAGAATATCTCTTTCTCCTATGTGCTTTCATCCCTAACCCTAACCCTAACCCTTCCGAAAGTCGGAGAAGCTCAAGGATGGTACCGATCGATGCGCGCTACCCCATTTAGTGGGGGTAGAGCCTACTTGCAAGTCTCTCCGACCTTCACAAAAAAAGTTATTCAAGAATATCTCCTCAGATTTGGGGGAATTTCGTCGGTCGACCTCTTCCGAAGGTCGTACAAGCTCGGGGATGGTACCAATCGATCCGCAGGACCCAAATTAGTCCAGATGCAACCACTTTCCAAGTCTCTCCGACCTTCACAAAAAAAGTTATTCAAGAATATCTCTTTCTCCTATGTGCTTTCATCCCTAACCCTAACCCTAACCCTTCCGAAAGTCGGAGAAGCTCAAGGATGGTACCGATCGATGCGCGCTACCCCATTTAGTGGGGGTAGAGCCTACTTGCAAGTCTCTCCGACCTTCACAAAAAAAGTTATTCAAGAATATCTCCTCAGATTTGGGGGAATTTCGTCGGTCGACCTCTTCCGAAGGTCGTACAAGCTCGGGGATGGTACCAATCGATCCGCAGGACCCAAATTAGTCCAGATGCAACCACTTTCCAAGTCTCTCCGACCTTCACAAAAAAAGTTATTCAAGAATATCTCTTTCTCCTATGTGCTTTCATCCCTAACCCTAACCCTAACCCTTCCGAAAGTCGGAGAAGCTCAAGGATGGTACCGATCGATGCGCGCTACCCCATTTAGTGGGGGTAGAGCCTACTTGCAAGTCTCTCCGACCTTCACAAAAAAAGTTATTCAAGAATATCTCTTTCTCCTATGTGCTTTCATCCCTAACCCTAACCCTAACCCTTCCAAAAGTCGGAGAAGCTCAAGAATGGTACAGATCGATGCGCGCTACCCCATTTAGTGGGGGTAGAGCCTACTTGCAAGTCTCTCCGACCTTCACAAAAAAAGTTATTCAAGAATATCTCTTTCTCCTATGTGCTTTCATCCCTAACCCTAACCCTAACCCTTTCGAAAGTCGTAGAAGCTCAAGGATGGTACCGATCGATGCGCGCTACCCCATTTAGTGGGGGTAGAGCCTACTTGCAAGTCTCTCCGACCTTCACAAAAAAAGTTATTCAAGAATATCTCTTTCTCCTATGTGCTTTCATCCCTAACCCTAACCCTAACCCTTCCAAAAGTCGGAGAAGCTCAAGGATGGTACCGATCGATGCGCGCTACCCCATTTAGTGGGGGTAGAGCCTACTTGCATGTCTCTCCGACCTTCACAAAAAAAGTTATTCAAGAATATCTCCTCAGATTTGGGGGAATTTCGTCGGTCGACCTCTTCCGAAGGTCGTACAAGCTCGGGGATGGTACCAATCGATCCGCAGGACCCAAATTAGTCCAGATGCAACCACTTTCCAAGTCTCTCCGACCTTCACAAAAAAAGTTATTCAAGAATATCTCTTTCTCCTATGTGCTTTCATCCCTAACCCTAACCCTAACCCTTCCGAAAGTCGGAGAAGCTCAAGGATGGTACCGATCGATGCGCGCTACCCCATTTAGTGGGGGTAGAGCCTACTTGCAAGTCTCTCCGACCTTCACAAAAAAAGTTATTCAAGAATATCTCTTTCTCCTATATGCTTTCATCCCTAACCCTAACCCTTCCGAAAGTCGGAGAAGCTCAAGGATGGTACCGATCGATGCGCGCTACCCCATTTAGTGGGGGTAGAGCCTACTTGCAAGTCTCTCCGACCTTCACAAAAAAAGTTATTCAAGAATATCTCTTTCTCCTATGTGCTTTCATCCCTAACCCTAACCCTAACCCTTCCGAAAGTCGTAGAAGCTCAAGGATGGTACCGATCGATGCGCGCTACCCCATTTAGTGGGGGTAGAGCCTACTTGCAAGTCTCTCCGACCTTCACAAAAAAAGTTATTCAAGAATATCTCTTTCTCCTATGTGCTTTCATCCCTAACCCTAACCCTAACCCTTCCAAAAGTCGGAGAAGCTCAAGGATGGTACCGATCGATGCGCGCTACCCCATTTAGTGGGGGTAGAGCCTACTTGCATGTCTCTCCGACCTTCACAAAAAAAGTTATTCAAGAATATCTCCTCAGATTTGGGGGAATTTCGTCGGTCGACCTCTTCCGAAGGTCGTACAAGCTCGGGGATGGTACCAATCGATCCGCAGGACCCAAATTAGTCCAGATGCAACCACTTTCCAAGTCTCTCCGACCTTCACAAAAAAAGTTATTCAAGAATATCTCTTTCTCCTATGTGCTTTCATCCCTAACCCTAACCCTAACCCTTCCGAAAGTCGGAGAAGCTCAAGGATGGTACCGATCGATGCGCGCAACCCCATTTAGTGGGGGTAGAGCCTACTTGCAAGTCTCTCCGACCTTCACAAAAAAAGTTATTCAAGAATATCTCCTCAGATTTGGGGGAATTTCGTCGGTCGACCTCTTCCGAAGGTCGTACAAGCTCGGGGATGGTACCAATCGATCCGCAGGACCCAAATTAGTCCAGATGCAACCACTTTCCAAGTCTCTCCGACCTTCACAAAAAAAGTTATTCAAGAATATCTCTTTCTCCTATGTGCTTTCATCCCTAACCCTAACCCTAACCCTTCCGAAAGTCGGAGAAGCTCAAGGATGGTACCGATCGATGCGCGCTACCCCATTTAGTGGGGGTAGAGCCTACTTGCAAGTCTCTCCGACCTTCAAAAAAAAAGTTATTCAAGAATATCTCTTTCTCCTATGTGCTTTCATCCCTAACCCTAACCCTAACCCTTCCAAAAGTCGGAGAAGCTCAAGAATGGTACAGATCGATGCGCGCTACCCCATTTAGTGGGGGTAGAGCCTACTTGCAAGTCTCTCCGACCTTCACAAAAAAAGTTATTCAAGAATATCTCTTTCTCCTATGTGCTTTCATCCCTAACCCTAACCCTAACCCTTTCGAAAGTCGTAGAAGCTCAAGGATGGTACCGATCGATGCGCGCTACCCCATTTAGTGGGGGTAGAGCCTACTTGCAAGTCTCTCCGACCTTCACAAAAAAAGTTATTCAAGAATATCTCTTTCTCCTATGTGCTTTCATCCCTAACCCTAACCCTAACCCTTCCAAAAGTCGGAGAAGCTCAAGGATGGTACCAATCGATGCGCGCTACCCCATTTAGTGGGGGTAGAGCCTACTTGCATGTCTCTCCGACCTTCACAAAAAAAGTTATTCAAGAATATCTCCTCAGATTTGGGGGAATTTCGTCGGTCGACCTCTTCCGAAGGTCGTACAAGCTCGGGGATGGTACCAATCGATCCGCAGGACCCAAATTAGTCCAGATGCAACCACTTTCCAAGTCTCTCCGACCTTCACAAAAAAAGTTATTCAAGAATATCTCTTTCTCCTATGTGCTTTCATCCCTAACCCTAACCCTAACCCTTCCGAAAGTCGGAGAAGCTCAAGGATGGTACCGATCGATGCGCGCTACCCCATTTAGTGGGGGTAGAGCCTACTTGCAAGTCTCTCCGACCTTCACAAAAAAAGTTATTCAAGAATATCTCTTTCTCCTATGTGCTTTCATCCCTAACCCTAACCCTTCCGAAAGTCGGAGAAGCTCAAGGATGGTACCGATCGATGCGCGCAACCCCATTTAGTGGGGGTAGAGCCTACTTGCAAGTCTCTCCGACCTTCACAAAAAAAGTTATTCAAGAATATCTCCTCAGATTTGGGGGAATTTCGTCGGTCGACCTCTTCCGAAGGTCGTACAAGCTCGGGGATGGTACCAATCGATCCACAGGACCCAAATTAGTCCAGATGCAACCACTTTCCAAGTCTCTCCGACCTTCACAAAAAAAGTTATTCAAGAATATCTCTTTCTCCTATGTGCTTTCATCCCTAACCCTAACCCTAACCCTTCCGAAAGTCGGAGAAGCTCAAGGATGGTACCGATCGATGCGCGCTACCCCATTTAGTGGGGGTAGAGCCTACTTGCAAGTCTCTCCGACCTTCACAAAAAAAGTTATTCAAGAATATCTCCTCAGATTTGGGGGAATTTCGTCGGTCGACCTCTTCCGAAGGTCGTACAAGCTCGGGGATGGTACCAATCGATCCGCAGGACCCAAATTAGTCCAGATGCAACCACTTTCCAAGTCTCTCCGACCTTCACAAAAAAAGTTATTCAAGAATATCTCTTTCTCCTATGTGCTTTCATCCCTAACCCTAACCCTAACCCTTCCGAAAGTCGGAGAAGCTCAAGGATGGTACCGATCGATGCGCGCTACCCCATTTAGTGGGGGTAGAGCCTACTTGCAAGTCTCTCCGACCTTCACAAAAAAAGTTATTCAAGAATATCTCCTCAGATTTGGGGGAATTTCGTCGGTCGACCTCTTCCGAAGGTCGTACAAGCTCGGGGATGGTACCAATCGATCCGCAGGACCCAAATTAGTCCAGATGCAACCACTTTCCAAGTCTCTCCGACCTTCACAAAAAAAGTTATTCAAGAATATCTCTTTCTCCTATGTGCTTTCATCCCTAACCCTAACCCTAACCCTTCCGAAAGTCGGAGAAGCTCAAGGATGGTACCGATCGATGCGCGCTACCCCATTTAGTGGGGGTAGAGCCTACTTGCAAGTCTCTCCGACCTTCACAAAAAAAGTTATTCAAGAATATCTCTTTCTCCTATGTGCTTTCATCCCTAACCCTAACCCTAACCCTTCCAAAAGTCGGAGAAGCTCAAGAATGGTACAGATCGATGCGCGCTACCCCATTTAGTGGGGGTAGAGCCTACTTGCAAGTCTCTCCGACCTTCACAAAAAAAGTTATTCAAGAATATCTCTTTCTCCTATGTGCTTTCATCCCTAACCCTAACCCTAACCCTTTCGAAAGTCGTAGAAGCTCAAGGATGGTACCGATCGATGCGCGCTACCCCATTTAGTGGGGGTAGAGCCTACTTGCAAGTCTCTCCGACCTTCACAAAAAAAGTTATTCAAGAATATCTCTTTCTCCTATGTGCTTTCATCCCTAACCCTAACCCTAACCCTTCCAAAAGTCGGAGAAGCTCAAGGATGGTACCGATCGATGCGCGCTACCCCATTTAGTGGGGGTAGAGCCTACTTGCATGTCTCTCCGACCTTCACAAAAAAAGTTATTCAAGAATATCTCCTCAGATTTGGGGGAATTTCGTCGGTCGACCTCTTCCGAAGGTCGTACAAGCTCGGGGATGGTACCAATCGATCCGCAGGACCCAAATTAGTCCAGATGCAACCACTTTCCAAGTCTCTCCGACCTTCACAAAAAAAGTTATTCAAGAATATCTCTTTCTCCTATGTGCTTTCATCCCTAACCCTAACCCTAACCCTTCCGAAAGTCGGAGAAGCTCAAGGATGGTACCGATCGATGCGCGCAACCCCATTTAGTGGGGGTAGAGCCTACTTGCAAGTCTCTCCGACCTTCACAAAAAAAGTTATTCAAGAATATCTCCTCAGATTTGGGGGAATTTCGTCGGTCGACCTCTTCCGAAGGTCGTACAAGCTCGGGGATGGTACCAATCGATCCGCAGGACCCAAATTAGTCCAGATGCAACCACTTTCCAAGTCTCTCCGACCTTCACAAAAAAAGTTATTCAAGAATATCTCTTTCTCCTATGTGCTTTCATCCCTAACCCTAACCCTAACCCTTCCGAAAGTCGGAGAAGCTCAAGGATGGTACCGATCGATGCGCGCTACCCCATTTAGTGGGGGTAGAGCCTACTTGCAAGTCTCTCCGACCTTCACAAAAAAAGTTATTCAAGAATATCTCTTTCTCCTATGTGCTTTCATCCCTAACCCTAACCCTAACCCTTCCGAAAGTCGGAGAAGCTCAAGAATGGTACAGATCGATGCGCGCTACCCCATTTAGTGGGGGTAGAGCCTACTTGCAAGTCTCTCCGACCTTCACAAAAAAAGTTATTCAAGAATATCTCTTTCTCCTATGTGCTTTCATCCCTAACCCTAACCCTAACCCTTTCGAAAGTCGTAGAAGCTCAAGGATGGTACCGATCGATGCGCGCTACCCCATTTAGTGGGGGTAGAGCCTACTTGCAAGTCTCTCCGACCTTCACAAAAAAAGTTATTCAAGAATATCTCTTTCTCCTATGTGCTTTCATCCCTAACCCTAACCCTAACCCTTCCAAAAGTCGGAGAAGCTCAAGGATGGTACCGATCGATGCGCGCTACCCCATTTAGTGGGGGTAGAGCCTACTTGCATGTCTCTCCGACCTTCACAAAAAAAGTTATTCAAGAATATCTCCTCAGATTTGGGGGAATTTCGTCGGTCGACCTCTTCCGAAGGTCGTACAAGCTCGGGGATGGTACCAATCGATCCGCAGGACCCAAATTAGTCCAGATGCAACCACTTTCCAAGTCTCTCCGACCTTCACAAAAAAAGTTATTCAAGAATATCTCTTTCTCCTATGTGCTTTCATCCCTAACCCTAACCCTAACCCTTCCGAAAGTCGGAGAAGCTCAAGGATGGTACCGATCGATGCGCGCAACCCCATTTAGTGGGGGTAGAGCCTACTTGCAAGTCTCTCCGACCTTCACAAAAAAAGTTATTCAAGAATATCTCCTCAGATTTGGGGGAATTTCGTCGGTCGACCTCTTCCGAAGGTCGTACAAGCTCGGGGATGGTACCAATCGATCCGCAGGACCCAAATTAGTCCAGATGCAACCACTTTCCAAGTCTCTCCGACCTTCACAAAAAAAGTTATTCAAGAATATCTCTTTCTCCTATGTGCTTTCATCCCTAACCCTAACCCTAACCCTTCCGAAAGTCGGAGAAGCTCAAGGATGGTACCGATCGATGCGCGCTACCCCATTTAGTGGGGGTAGAGCCTACTTGCAAGTCTCTCCGACCTTCACAAAAAAAGTTATTCAAGAATATCTCTTTCTCCTATGTGCTTTCATCCCTAACCCTAACCCTTCCGAAAGTCGGAGAAGCTCAAGGATGGTACCGATCGATGCGCGCAACCCCATTTAGTGGGGGTAGAGCCTACTTGCAAGTCTCTCCGACCTTCACAAAAAAAGTTATTCAAGAATATCTCCTCAGATTTGGGGGAATTTCGTCGGTCGACCTCTTCCGAAGGTCGTACAAGCTCGGGGATGGTACCAATCGATCCACAGGACCCAAATTAGTCCAGATGCAACCACTTTCCAAGTCTCTCCGACCTTCACAAAAAAAGTTATTCAAGAATATCTCTTTCTCCTATGTGCTTTCATCCCTAACCCTAACCCTAACCCTTCCGAAAGTCGGAGAAGCTCAAGGATGGTACCGATCGATGCGCGCTACCCCATTTAGTGGGGGTAGAGCCTACTTGCAAGTCTCTCCGACCTTCACAAAAAAAGTTATTCAAGAATATCTCTTTCTCCTATGTGCTTTCATCCCTAACCCTAACCCTAACCCTTCCGAAAGTCGGAGAAGCTCAAGGATGGTACTGATCGATGCGCGCTACCCCATTTAGTAGGGGTAGAGCCTACTTGCAAGTCTCTCCGACCTTCACAAAAAAAGTTATTCAAGAATATCTCTTTCTCCTATGTGCTTTCATCCCTAACCCTAACCCTAACCCTTCCGAAAGTCGGAGAAGCTCAAGGATGGTACCGATCGATGCGCGCTACCCCATTTAGTGGGGGTAGAGCCTACTTGCAAGTCTCTCCGACCTTCACAAAAAAAGTTATTCAAGAATATCTCCTCAGATTTGGGGGAATTTCGTCGGTCGACCTCTTACGAAGGTCGTACAAGCTCGGGGATGGTACCAATCGATCCGCAGGACCCAAATTAGTCCAGATGCAACCACTTTCCAAGTCTCTCCGACCTTCACAAAAAAAGTTATTCAAGAATATCTCTTTCTCCTATGTGCTTTCATCCCTAACCCTAACCCTTCCGAAAGTCGGAGAAGCTCAAGGATGGTACCGATCGATGCGCGCTACCCCATTTAGTGGGGGTAGAGCCTACTTGCAAGTCTCTCCGACCTTCACAAAAAAAGTTATTCAAGAATATCTCTTTCTCCTATGTGCTTTCATCCCTAACCCTAACCCTAACCCTTCCGAAAGTCGGAGAAGCTCAAGGATGGTACCGATCGATGCGCGCAACCCCATTTAGTGGGGGTAGAGCCTACTTGCAAGTCTCTCCGACCTTCACAAAAAAAGTTATTCAAGAATATCTCCTCAGATTTGGGGGAATTTCGTCGGTCGACCTCTTCCGAAGGTCGTACAAGCTCGGGGATGGTACCAATCGATCCGCAGGACCCAAATTAGTCCAGATGCAACCACTTTCCAAGTCTCTCCGACCTTCACAAAAAAAGTTATTCAAGAATATCTCTTTCTCCTATGTGCTTTCATCCCTAACCCTAACCCTTCCGAAAGTCGGAGAAGCTCAAGGATGGTACCGATCGATGCGCGCTACCCCATTTAGTGGGGGTAGAGCCTACTTGCAAGTCTCTCCGACCTTCACAAAAAAAGTTATTCAAGAATATCTCTTTCTCCTATGTGCTTTCATCCCTAACCCTAACCCTAACCCTTCCGAAAGTCGGAGAAGCTCAAGGATGGTACCGATCGATGCGCGCAACCCCATTTAGTGGGGGTAGAGCCTACTTGCAAGTCTCTCCGACCTTCACAAAAAAAGTTATTCAAGAATATCTCCTCAGATTTGGGGGAATTTCGTTGGTCGACCTCTTCCGAAGGTCGTACAAGCTCGGGGATGGTACCAATCGATCCGCAGGACCCAAATTAGTCCAGATGCAACCACTTTCCAAGTCTCTCCGACCTTCACAAAAAAAGTTATTCAAGAATATCTCTTTCTCCTATGTGCTTTCATCCCTAACCCTAACCCTAACCCTTCCGAAAGTCATAGAAGCTCAAGGATGGTACCGATCGATGCGCGCTACCCCATTTAGTGGGGGTAGAGCCTACTTGCAAGTCTCTCCGACCTTCACAAAAAAAGTTATTCAAGAATATCTCTTTCTCCTATGTGCTTTCATCCCTAACCCTAACCCTAACCCTTCCGAAAGTCGGAGAAGCTCAAGGATGGTACCGATCGATGTGCGCTACCCCATTTAGTGGGGGTAGAGCCTACTTGCAAGTCTCTCCGACCTTCACAAAAAAAGTTATTCAAGAATATCTCTTTCTCCTAAGTGCTATCATCCCTAACCCTAACCCTAACCCTTCCGAAAGTCGGAGAAGCTCAAGGATGGAACCGATCGATGCGCGCTACCCCATTTAGTGGGGGTAGAGCCTACTTGCAAGTCTCTCCGACCTTCACAAAAAAAGTTATTCAAGAATATCTCCTCAGATTTGGGGGAATTTCGTCGGTCGACCTCTTCCGAAGGTCGTACAAGCTCGGGGATGGTACCAATCGATCTGCAGGACCCAAATTAGTCCAGATGCAACCACTTTCCAAGTCTCTCCGACCTTCACAAAAAAAGTTATTCAAGAATATCTCTTTCTCCTATGTGCTTTCATCCCTAACCCTAACCCTTCCGAAAGTCGGAGAAGCTCAAGGATGGTACCGATCGATGCGCGCTACCCCATTTAGTGGGGGTAGAGCCTACTTGCAAGTCTCTCCGACCTTCACAAAAAAAGTTATTCAAGAATTTCTCTTTCTCCTATGTGCTTTCATCCCTAACCCTAACCCTAACCCTTCCGAAAGTCGGAGAAGCTCAAGGATGGTACCGATCGATGCGCGCAACCCCATTTAGTGGGGGTAGAGCCTACTTGCAAGTCTCTCCGACCTTCACAAAAAAAGTTATTCAAGAATATCTCCTCAGATTTGGGGGAATTTCGTCGGTCGACCTCTTCCGAAGGTCGTACAAGCTCGGGGATGGTACCAATCGATCCGCAGGACCCAAATTAGTCCAGATGCAACCACTTTCCAAGTCTCTCCGACCTTCACAAAAAAAGTTATTCAAGAATATCTCTTTCTCCTATGTGCTTTCATCCCTAACCCTAACCCTAACCCTTCCGAAAGTCGGAGAAGCTCAAGGATGGTACCGATCGATGCGCGCTACCCCATTTAGTGGGGGTAGAGCCTACTTGCAAGTCTCTCCGACCTTCACAAAAAAAGTTATTCAAGAATATCTCTTTCTCCTATGTGCTTTCATCCCTAACCCTAACCCTAACCCTTCCGAAAGTCGGAGAAGCTCAAGGATGGTACCGATCGATGCGCGCTACCCCATTTAGTGGGGGTAGAGCCTACTTGCAAGTCTCTCCGACCTTCACAAAAAAAGTTATTCAAGAATATCTCTTTCTCCTATGTGCTTTCATCCCTAACCCTAACCCTAACCCTTCCGAAAGTCGGAGAAGCTCAAGGATGGAACCGATCGATGCGCGCTACCCCATTTAGTGGGGGTAGAGCCTACTTGCAAGTCTCTCCGACCTTCACAAAAAAAGTTATTCAAGAATATCTCCTCAGATTTGGGGGAATTTCGTCGGTCGACCTCTTCCGAAGGTCGTACAAGCTCGGGGATGGTACCAATCGATCCGCAGGACCCAAATTAGTCCAGATGCAACCACTTTCCAAGTCTCTCCGACCTTCACAAAAAAAGTTATTCAAGAATATCTCTTTCTCCTATGTGCTTTCATCCCTAACCCTAACCCTAACCCTTCCGAAAGTCGGAGAAGCTCAAGGATGGTACCGATCGATGCGCGCTACCCCATTTAGTGGGGGTAGAGCCTACTTGCAAGTCTCTCCGACCTTCACAAAAAAAGTTATTCAAGAATATCTCTTTCTCCTATGTGCTTTCATCCCTAACCCTAACCCTAACCCTTCCGAAAGTCGGAGAAGCTCAAGGATGGTACTGATCGATGCGCGCTACCCCATTTAGTGGGGGTAGAGCCTACTTGCAAGTCTCTCCGACCTTCACAAAAAAAGTTATTCAAGAATATCTCTTTCTCCTATGTGCTTTCATCCCTAACCCTAACCCTTCCGAAAGTCGGAGAAGCTCAAGGATGGTACCGATCGATGCGCGCTACCCCATTTAGTGGGGGTAGAGCCTACTTGCAAGTCTCTCCGACCTTCACAAAAAAAGTTATTCAAGAATATCTCCTCAGATTTGGGGGAATTTCGTCGGTCGACCTCTTCCGAAGGTCGTACAAGCTCGGGGATGGTACCAATCGATCCGCAGGACCCAAATTAGTCCAGATGCAACCACTTTCCAAGTCTCTCCGACCTTCACAAAAAAAGTTATTCAAGAATATCTCTTTCTCCTATGTGCTTTCATCCCTAACCCTAACCCTAACCCTTCCGAAAGTCGGAGAAGCTCAAGGATGGTACCGATCGATGCGCGCTACCCCATTTAGTGGGGGTAGAGCCTACTTGCAAGTCTCTCCGACCTTCACAAAAAACGTTATTCAAGAATATCTCTTTCTCCTATGTGCTTTCATCCCTAACCCTAACCCTAACCCTTCCGAAAGTCGGAGAAGCTCAAGGATGGTACCGATCGATGCGCGCAACCCCATTTAGTGGGGGTAGAGCCTACTTGCAAGTCTCTCCGACCTTCACAAAAAAAGTTATTCAAGAATATCTCCTCAGATTTGGGGGAATTTCGTCGGTCGACCTCTTCCGAAGGTCGTACAAGCTCGGGGATGGTACCAATCGATCCGCAGGACCCAAATTAGTCCAGATGCAACCACTTTCCAAGTCTCTCCGACCTTCACAAAAAAAGTTATTCAAGAATATCTCTTTCTCCTATGTGCTTTCATCCCTAACCCTAACCCTAACCCTTCCGAAAGTCGGAGAAGCTCAAGGATGGTACCGATCGATGCGCGCTACCCCATTTAGTGGGGGTAGAGCCTACTTGCAAGTCTCACCGACCTTCACAAAAAAAGTTATTCAAGAATATCTCTTTCTCCTATGTGCTTTCATCCCTAACCCTAACCCTAACCCTTCCGAAAGTCGGAGAAGCTCAAGGATGGTACCGATCGATGCGCGCTACCCCATTTAGTGGGGGTAGAGCCTACTTGCAAGTCTCTCCGACCTTCACAAAAAAAGTTATTCAAGAATATCTCTTTCTCCTATGTGCTTTCATCCCTAACCCTAACCCTAACCCTTCCGAAAGTCGGAGAAGCTCAAGGATGGAACCGATCGATGCGCGCTACCCCATTTAGTGGGGGTAGAGCCTACTTGCAAGTCTCTCCGACCTTCACAAAAAAAGTTATTCAAGAATATCTCCTCAGATTTGGGGGAATTTCGTCGGTCGACCTCTTCCGAAGGTCGTACAAGCTCGGGGATGGTACCAATCGATCCGCAGGACCCAAATTAGTCCAGATGCAACCACTTTCCAAGTCTCTCCGACCTTCACAAAAAAAGTTATTCAAGAATATCTCTTTCTCCTATGTGCTTTCATCCCTAACCCTAACCCTAACCCTTCCGAAAGTCGGAGAAGCTCAAGGATGGTACCGATCGATGCGCGCTACCCCATTTAGTGGGGGTAGAGCCTACTTGCAAGTCTCTCCGACCTTCACAAAAAACGTTATTCAAGAATATCTCTTTCTCCTATGTGCTTTCATCCCTAACCCTAACCCTAACCCTTCCGAAAGTCGGAGAAGCTCAAGGATGGTACCGATCGATGCGCGCTACCCCATTTAGTGGGGGTAGAGCCTACTTGCAAGTCTCTCCGACCTTCACAAAAAAAGTTATTCAAGAATATCTCCTCAGATTTGGGGGAATTTCGTCGGTCGACCTCTTCCGAAGGTCGTACAAGCTCGGGGATGGTACCAATCGATCCGCAGGACCCAAATTAGTCCAGATGCAACCACTTTCCAAGTCTCTCCGACCTTCACAAAAAAAGTTATTCAAGAATATCTCTTTCTCCTATGTGCTTTCATCCCTAACCCTAACCCTTCCGAAAGTCGGAGAAGCTCAAGGATGGTACCGATCGATGCGCGCTACCCCATTTAGTGGGGGTAGAGCCTACTTGCAAGTCTCTCCGACCTTCACAAAAAACGTTATTCAAGAATATCTCTTTCTCCTATGTGCTTTCATCCCTAACCCTAACCCTAACCCTTCCGAAAGTCGGAGAAGCTCAAGGATGGTACCGATCGATGCGCGCAACCCCATTTAGTGGGGGTAGAGCCTACTTGCAAGTCTCTCCGACCTTCACAAAAAAAGTTATTCAAGAATATCTCCTCAGATTTGGGGGAATTTCGTCGGTCGACCTCTTCCGAAGGTCGTACAAGCTCGGGGATGGTACCAATCGATCCGCAGGACCCAAATTAGTCCAGATGCAACCACTTTCCAAGTCTCTCCGACCTTCACAAAAAAAGTTATTCAAGAATATCTCTTTCTCCTATGTGCTTTCATCCCTAACCCTAACCCTAACCCTTCCGAAAGTCGGAGAAGCTCAAGGATGGTACCGATCGATGCGCGCTACCCCATTTAGTGGGGGTAGAGCCTACTTGCAAGTCTCTCCGACCTTCACAAAAAAAGTTATTCAAGAATATCTCTTTCTCCTATGTGCTTTCATCCCTAACCCTAACCCTAACCCTTCCGAAAGTCGGAGAAGCTCAAGGATGGTACCGATCGATGCGCGCTACCCCATTTAGTGGGGGTAGAGCCTACTTGCAAGTCTCTCCGACCTTCACAAAAAAAGTTATTCAAGAATATCTTTTTCTCCTATGTGCTTTCATCCCTAACCCTAACCCTAACCCTTCCGAAAGTCGGAGAAGCTCAAGGATGGAACCGATCGATGCGCGCTACCCCATTTAGTGGGGGTAGAGCCTACTTGCAAGTCTCTCCGACCTTCACAAAAAAAGTTATTCAAGAATATCTCCTCAGATTTGGGGGAATTTCGTCGGTCGACCTCTTCCGAAGGTCGTACAAGCTCGGGGATGGTACCAATCGATCCGCAGGACCCAAATTAGTCCAGATGCAACCACTTTCCAAGTCTCTCCGACCTTCACAAAAAAAGTTATTCAAGAATATCTCTTTCTCCTATGTGCTTTCATCCCTAACCCTAACCCTAACCCTTCCGAAAGTCGGAGAAGCTCAAGGATGGTACCGATCGATGCGCGCTACCCCATTTAGTGGGGGTAGAGCCTACTTGCAAGTCTCTCCGACCTTCACAAAAAAAGTTATTCAAGAATATCTCCTCAGATTTGGGGGAATTTCGTCGGTCGACCTCTTCCGAAGGTCGTACAAGCTCGGGGATGGTACCAATCGATCCGCAGGACCCAAATTAGTCCAGATGCAACCACTTTCCAAGTCTCTCCGACCTTCACAAAAAAAGTTATTCAAGAATATCTCTTTCTCCTATGTGCTTTCATCCCTAACCCTAACCCTAACCCTTCCGAAAGTCGGAGAAGCTCAAGGATGGTACCGATCGATGCGCGCAACCCCATTTAGTGGGGGTAGAGCCTACTTGCAAGTCTCTCCGACCTTCACAAAAAAAGTTATTCAAGAATATCTCCTCAGATTTGGGGGAATTTCGTCGGTCGACCTCTTCCGAAGGTCGTACAAGCTCGGGGATGGTACCAATCGATCCGCAGGACCCAAATTAGTCCAGATGCAACCACTTTACAAGTCTCTCCGACCTTCACAAAAAAAGTTATTCAAGAATATCTCTTTCTCCTATGTGCTTTCATCCCTAACCCTAACCCTTCCGAAAGTCGGAGAAGCTCAAAGATGGTACCGATCGATGCGCGCTACCCCATTTAGTGGGGGTAGAGCCTACTTGCAAGTCTCTCCGACCTTCACAAAAAAAGTTATTCAAGAATATCTCTTTCTCCTATGTGCTTTCATCCCTAACCCTAACCCTAACCCTTCCGAAAGTCGGAGAAGCTCAAGGATGGTACCGATCGATGCGCGCAACCCCATTTAGTGGGGGTAGAGCCTACTTGCAAGTCTCTCCGACCTTCACAAAAAAAGTTATTCAAGAATATCTCCTCAGATTTGGGGGAATTTCGTCGGTCGACCTCTTCCGAAGGTCGTACAAGCTCGGGGATGGTACCAATCGATCCGCAGGACCCAAATTAGTCCAGATGCAACCACTTTCCAAGTCTCTCCGACCTTCACAAAAAAAGTTATTCAAGAATATCTCTTTCTCCTATGTGCTTTCATCCCTAACCCTAACCCTAACCCTTCCGAAAGTCGGAGAAGCTCAGGGATGGTACCGATCGATGCGCGCTACCCCATTTAGTGGGGGTAAAGCCTACTTGCAAGTCTCTCCGACCTTCACAAAAAAAGTTATTCAAGAATATCTCTTTCTCCTATGTGCTTTCATCCCTAACCCTAACCCTAACCCTTCCGAAAGTCGGAGAAGCTCAAGGATGGTACCGATCGATGTGCGCTACCCCATTTAGTGGGGGTAGAGCCTACTTGCAAGTCTCTCCGACCTTCACAAAAAAGGTTATTCAAGAATATCTCTTTCTCCTATGTGCTTTCATCCCTAACCCTAACCCTAACCCTTCCGAAAGTCGGAGAAGCTCAAGGATGGTACCGATCGATGCGCGCTACCCCATTTAGTGGGGGTAGAGCCTACTTGCAAGTCTCTCCGACCTTCACAAAAAAAGTTATTCAAGAATATCTCCTCAGATTTGGGGGAATTTCGTCGGTCGACCTCTTCCGAAGGTCGTACAAGCTCGGGGATGGTACCAATCGATCCGCAGGACCCAAATTAGTCCAGATGCAACCACTTTCCAAGTCTCTCCGACCTTCACAAAAAAAGTTATTCAAGAATATCTCTTTCTCCTATGTGCTTTCATCCCTAACCCTAACCCTAACCCTTCCGAAAGTCGGAGAAGCTCAAGGATGGTACCGATCGATGCGCGCAACCCCATTTAGTGGGGGTAGAGCCTACTTGCAAGTCTCTCCGACCTTCACAAAAAAAGTTATTCAAGAATATCTCCTCAGATTTGGGGGAATTTCGTCGGTCGACCTCTTCCGAAGGTCGTACAAGCTCGGGGATGGTACCAATCGATCCGCAGGACCCAAATTAGTCCAGATGCAACCACTTTCCAAGTCTCTCCGACCTTCACAAAAAAAGTTATTCAAGAATATCTCTTTCTCCTATGTGCTTTCATCCCTAACCCTAACCCTTCCGAAAGTCGGAGAAGCTCAAGGATGGTACCGATCGATGCGCGCTACCCCATTTAGTGGGGGTAGAGCCTACTTGCAAGTCTCTCTGACCTTCACAAAAAAAGTTATTCAAGAATATCTCTTTCTCCTATGTGCTTTCATCCCTAACCCTAACCCTAACCCTTCTGAAAGTCGGAGAAGCTCAAGGATGGTACCGATCGATGCGCGCAACCCCATTTAGTGGGGGTAGAGCCTACTTGCAAGTCTCTCCGACCTTCACAAAAAAAGTTATTCAAGAATATCTCCTCAGATTTGGGGGAATTTCGTCGGTCGACCTCTTCCGAAGGTCGTACAAGCTCATGAATGGTACCAATCGATCCGCAGGACCCAAATTAGTCCAGATGCAACCACTTTTCAAGTCTCTCCGACCTTCACAAAAAAAGTTATTCAAGAATATCTCTTTCTCCTATGTGCTTTCATCCCTAACCCTAACCCTAACCCTTCCGAAAGTCGGAGAAGCTCAAGGATGGTACCGATCGATGCGCGCAACCCCATTTAGTGGGGGTAGAGCCTACTTGCAAGTCTCTCCGACCTTCACAAAAAAAGTTATTCAAGAATATCTCCTCAGATTTGGGGGAATTTCGTCGGTCGACCTCTTCCGAAGGTCGTACAAGCTCGGGGATGGTACCAATCGATCCGCAGGACCCAAATTAGTCCAGATGCAACCACTTTCCAAGTCTCTCCGACCTTCACAAAAAAAGTTATTCAAGAATATCTCTTTCTCCTATGTGCTTTCATCCCTAACCCTAACCCTTCCGAAAGTCGGAGAAGCTCAAGGATGGTACCGATCGATGCGCGCTACCCCATTTAGTGGGGGTAGAGCCTACTTGCAAGTCTCTCCGACCTTCACAAAAAAAGTTATTCAAGAATATCTCTTTCTCCTATGTGCTTTCATCCCTAACCCTAACCCTTCCGAAAGTCGGAGAAGCTCAAGGATGGTACCGATCGATGCGCGCAACCCCATTTAGTGGGGGTAGAGCCTACTTGCAAGTCTCTCCGACCTTCACAAAAAAAGTTATTCAAGAATATCTCCTCAGATTTGGGGGAATTTCGTCGGTCGACCTCTTCCGAAGGTCGTACAAGCTCGGGGATGGTACCAATCGATCCGCAGGACCCAAATTAGTCCTGATGCAACCACTTTCCAAGTCTCTCCGACCTTCACAAAAAAAGTTATTCAAGAATATCTCTTTCTCCTATGTGCTTTCATCCCTAACCCTAACCCTAACCCTTCCGAAAGTCGGAGAAGCTCAAGGATGGTACCGATCGATGCGCGCTACCCCATTTAGTGGGGGTAGAGCCTACTTGCAAGTCTCTCCGACCTTCACAAAAAAAGTTATTCAAGAATATCTCTTTCTCCTATGTGCTTTCATCCCTAACCCTAACCCTAACCCTTCCGAAAGTCGGAGAAGCTCAAGGATGGTACCGATCGATGCGCGCTACCCCATTTAGTGGGGGTAGAGCCTACTTGCAAGTCTCTCCGACCTTCACAAAAAACGTTATTCAAGAATATCTCTTTCTCCTATGTGCTTTCATCCCTAACCCTAACCCTAACCCTTCCGAAAGTCGGAGAAGCTCAAGGATGGAACCGATCGATGCGCGCTACCCCATTTAGTGGGGGTAGAGCCTACTTGCAAGTCTCTCCGACCTTCACAAAAAAAGTTATTCAAGAATATCTCCTCAGATTTGGGGGAATTTCGTCGGTCGACCTCTTCCGAAGGTCGTACAAGCTCGGGGATGGTACCAATCGATCTGCAGGACCCAAATTAGTCCAGATGCAACCACTTTCCAAGTCTCTCCGACCTTCACAAAAAAAGTTATTCAAGAATATCTCTTTCTCCTATGTGCTTTCATCCCTAACCCTAACCCTAACCCTTCCGAAAGTCGGAGAAGCTCAAGGATGGTACCGATCGATGCGCGCTACCCCATTTAGTGGGGGTAGAGCCTACTTGCAAGTCTCTCCGACCTTCACAAAAAAAGTTATTCAAGAATATCTCCTCAGATTTGGGGGAATTTCGTCGGTCGACCTCTTCCGAAGGTCGTACAAGCTCGGGGATGGTACCAATCGATCCGCAGGACCCAAATTAGTCCAGATGCAACCACTTTCCAAGTCTCTCCGACCTTCACAAAAAAAGTTATTCAAGAATATCTCTTTCTCCTATGTGCTTTCATCCCTAACCCTAACCCTAACCCTTCCGAAAGTCGGAGAAGCTCAAGGATGGTACCGATCGATGCGCGCAACCCCATTTAGTGGGGGTAGAGCCTACTTGCAAGTCTCTCCGACCTTCACAAAAAAAGTTATTCAAGAATATCTCCTCAGATTTGGGGGAATTTCGTCGTTCGACCTCTTCCGAAGGTCGTACAAGCTCGGGGATGGTACCAATCGATCCGCAGGACCCAAATTAGTCCAGATGCAACCACTTTACAAGTCTCTCCGACCTTCACAAAAAAAGTTATTCAAGAATATCTCTTTCTCCTATGTGCTTTCATCCCTAACCCTAACCCTTCCGAAAGTCGGAGAAGCTCAAGAATGGTACCGATCGATGCGCGCTACCCCATTTAGTGGGGGTAGAGCCTACTTGCAAGTCTCTCCGACCTTCACAAAAAAAGTTATTCAAGAATATCTCTTTCTCCTATGTGCTTTCATCCCTAACCCTAACCCTAACCCTAACCCTTCCGAAAGTCGGAGAAGCTCAAGGATGGTACCGATCGATGCGCGCAACCCCATTTAGTGGGGGTAGAGCCTACTTGCAAGTCTCTCCGACCTTCACAAAAAAAGTTATTCAAGAATATCTCTTTCTCCTATGTGCTTTCATCCCTAACCCTAACCCTAACCCTTCCGAAAGTCGGAAAAGCTCAAGGATGGTACCGATCGATGCGCGCTACCCCATTTAGTGGGGGTAGAGCCTACTTGCAAGTCTCTCCGACCTTCACAAAAAAAGTTATTCAAGAATATCTCTTTCTCCTATGTGCTTTCATCCCTAACCCTAACCCTAACCCTTCCGAAAGTCGTAGAAGCTCAAGGATGGTACCGATCGATGCGCGCTACCCCATTTAGTGGGGGTAGAGCCTACTTGCAAGTCTCTCCGACCTTCACAAAAAAAGTTATTCAAGAATATCTCTTTCTCCTATGTGCTTTCATCCCTAACCCTAACCCTAACCCTTCCGAAAGTCGGAGAAGCTCAGGGATGGTACCGATCGATGCGCGCTACCCCATTTAGTGGGGGTAGAGCCTACTTGCAAGTCTCTCCGACCTTCACAAAAAAAGTTATTCAAGAATATCTCTTTCTCCTATGTGCTTTCATCCCTAACCCTAACCCTAACCCTTCCGAAAGTCGGAGAAGCTCAAGGATGGTACCGATCGATGTGCGCTACCCCATTTAGTGGGGGTAGAGCCTACTTGCAAGTCTCTCCGACCTTCACAAAAAAGGTTATTCAAGAATATCTCTTTCTCCTATGTGCTTTCATCCCTAACCCTAACCCTAACCCTTCCGAAAGTCGGAGAAGCTCAAGGATGGTACCGATCGATGCGCGCTACCCCATTTAGTGGGGGTAGAGCCTACTTGCAAGTCTCTCCGACCTTCACAAAAAAAGTTATTCAAGAATATCTCCTCAGATTTGGGGGAATTTCGTCGGTCGACCTCTTCCGAAGGTCGTACAAGCTCGGGGATGGTACCAATCGATCCGCAGGACCCAAATTAGTCCAGATGCAACCACTTTCCAAGTCTCTCCGACCTTCACAAAAAAAGTTATTCAAGAATATCTCTTTCTCCTATGTGCTTTCATCCCTAACCCTAACCCTAACCCTTCCGAAAGTCGGAGAAGCTCAAGGATGGTACCGATCGATGCGCGCAACCCCATTTAGTGGGGGTAGAGCCTACTTGCAAGTCTCTCCGACCTTCACAAAAAAAGTTATTCAAGAATATCTCCTCAGATTTGGGGGAATTTCGTCGGTCGACCTCTTCCGAAGGTCGTACAAGCTCGGGGATGGTACCAATCGATCCGCAGGACCCAAATTAGTCCAGATGCAACCACTTTCCAAGTCTCTCCGACCTTCACAAAAAAAGTTATTCAAGAATATCTCTTTCTCCTATGTGCTTTCATCCCTAACCCTAACCCTTCCGAAAGTCGGAGAAGCTCAAGGATGGTACCGATCGATGCGCGCTACCCCATTTAGTGGGGGTAGAGCCTACTTGCAAGTCTCTCCGACCTTCACAAAAAAAGTTATTCAAGAATATCTCTTTCTCCTATGTGCTTTCATCCCTAACCCTAACCCTAACCCTTCCGAAAGTCGGAGAAGCTCAAGGATGGTACCGATCGATGCGCGCAACCCCATTTAGTGGGGGTAGAGCCTACTTGCAAGTCTCTCCGACCTTCACAAAAAAAGTTATTCAAGAATATCTCCTCAGATTTGGGGGAATTTCGTCGGTCGACCTCTTCCGAAGGTCGTACAAGCTCATGAATGGTACCAATCGATCTGCAGGACCCAAATTAGTCCAGATGCAACCACTTTTCAAGTCTCTCCGACCTTCACAAAAAAAGTTATTCAAGAATATCTCTTTCTCCTATGTGCTTTCATCCCTAACCCTAACCCTAACCCTTCCGAAAGTCGGAGAAGCTCAAGGATGGTACCGATCGATGCGCGCAACCCCATTTAGTGGGGGTAGAGCCTACTTGCAAGTCTCTCCGACCTTCACAAAAAAAGTTATTCAAGAATATCTCCTCAGATTTGGGGGAATTTCGTCGGTCGACCTCTTCCGAAGGTCGTACAAGCTCGGGGATGGTACCAATCGATCCGCAGGACCCAAATTAGTCCAGATGCAACCACTTTCCAAGTCTCTCCGACCTTCACAAAAAAAGTTATTCAAGAATATCTCTTTCTCCTATGTGCTTTCATCCCTAACCCTAACCCTTCCGAAAGTCGGAGAAGCTCAAGGATGGTACCGATCGATGCGCGCTACCCCATTTAGTGGGGGTAGAGCCTACTTGCAAGTCTCTCCGACCTTCACAAAAAAAGTTATTCAAGAATATCTCTTTCTCCTATGTGCTTTCATCCCTAACCCTAACCCTAACCCTTCCGAAAGTCGGAGAAGCTCAAGGATGGTACCGATCGATGCGCGCAACCCCATTTAGTGGGGGTAGAGCCTACTTGCAAGTCTCTCCGACCTTCACAAAAAAAGTTATTCAAGAATATCTCCTCAGATTTGGGGGAATTTCGTCGGTCGACCTCTTCCGAAGGTCGTACAAGCTCGGGGATGGTACCAATCGATCCGCAGGACCCAAATTAGTCCAGATGCAACCACTTTCCAAGTCTCTCCGACCTTCACAAAAAAAGTTATTCAAGAATATCTCTTTCTCCTATGTGCTTTCATCCCTAACCCTAACCCTTCCGAAAGTCGGAGAAGCTCAAAGATGGTACCGATCGATGCGCGCTACCCCATTTAGTGGGGGTAGAGCCTACTTGCAAGTCTCTCCGACCTTCACAAAAAAAGTTATTCAAGAATATCTCTTTCTCCTATGTGCTTTCATCCCTAACCCTAACCCTAACCCTTCCGAAAGTCGGAGAAGCTCAAGGATGGTACCGATCGATGCGCGCAACCCCATTTAGTGGGGGTAGAGCCTACTTGCAAGTCTCTCCGACCTTCACAAAAAAAGTTATTCAAGAATATCTCCTCAGATTTGGGGGAATTTCGTCGGTCGACCTCTTCCGAAGGTCGTACAAGCTCATGAATGGTACCAATCGATCCGCAGGACCCAAATTAGTCCAGATGCAACCACTTTTCAAGTCTCTCCGACCTTCACAAAAAAAGTTATTCAAGAATATCTCTTTCTCCTATGTGCTTTCATCCCTAACCCTAACCCTAACCCTTCCGAAAGTCGGAGAAGCTCAAGGATGGTACCGATCGATGCGCGCAACCCCATTTAGTGGGGGTAGAGCCTACTTGCAAGTCTCTCCGACCTTCACAAAAAAAGTTATTCAAGAATATCTCCTCAGATTTGGGGGAATTTCGTCGGTCGACCTCTTCCGAAGGTCGTACAAGCTCGGGGATGGTACCAATCGATCCGCAGGACCCAAATTAGTCCAGATGCAACCACTTTCCAAGTCTCTCCGACCTTCACAAAAAAAGTTATTCAAGAATATCTCTTTCTCCTATGTGCTTTCATCCCTAACCCTAACCCTTCCGAAAGTCGGAGAAGCTCAAGGATGGTACCGATCGATGCGCGCTACCCCATTTAGTGGGGGTAGAGCCTACTTGCAAGTCTCTCCGACCTTCACAAAAAAAGTTATTCAAGAATATCTCTTTCTCCTATGTGCTTTCATCCCTAACCCTAACCCTAACCCTTCCGAAAGTCGGAGAAGCTCAAGGATGGTACCGATCGATGCGCGCAACCCCATTTAGTGGGGGTAGAGCCTACTTGCAAGTCTCTCCGACCTTCACAAAAAAAGTTATTCAAGAATATCTCCTCAGATTTGGGGGAATTTCGTCGGTCGACCTCTTCCGAAGGTCGTACAAGCTCGGGGATGGTACCAATCGATCCGCAGGACCCAAATTAGTCCAGATGCAACCACTTTCCAAGTCTCTCCGACCTTCACAAAAAAAGTTATTCAAGAATATCTCTTTCTCCTATGTGCTTTCATCCCTAACCCTAACCCTAACCCTTCCGAAAGTCGGAGAAGCTCAAGGATGGTACCGATCGATGCGCGCTACCCCATTTAGTGGGGGTAGAGCCTACTTGCAAGTCTCTCCGACCTTCACAAAAAAGTTATTCAAGAATATCTCTTTCTCCTATGTGCTTTCATCCCTAACCCTAACCCTAACCCTTCCGAAAGTCGGAGAAGCTCAAGGATGGTACCGATCGATGCGCGCTACCCCATTTAGTGGGGGTAGAGCCTACTTGCAAGTCTCTCCGACCTTCACAAAAAACGTTATTCAAGAATATCTCTTTCTCCTATGTGCTTTCATCCCTAACCCTAACCCTAACCCTTCCGAAAGTCGGAGAAGCTCAAGGATGGAACCGATCGATGCGCGCTACCCCATTTAGTGGGGGTAGAGCCTACTTGCAAGTCTCTCCGACCTTCACAAAAAAAGTTATTCAAGAATATCTCCTCAGATTTGGGGGAATTTCGTCGGTCGACCTCTTCCGAAGGTCGTACAAGCTCGGGGATGGTACCAATCGATCTGCAGGACCCAAATTAGTCCAGATGCAACCACTTTCCAAGTCTCTCCGACCTTCACAAAAAAAGTTATTCAAGAATATCTCTTTCTCCTATGTGCTTTCATCCCTAACCCTAACCCTAACCCTTCCGAAAGTCGGAGAAGCTCAAGGATGGTACCGATCGATGCGCGCAACCCCATTTAGTGGGGGTAGAGCCTACTTGCAAGTCTCTCCGACCTTCACAAAAAAAGTTATTCAAGAATATCTCCTCAGATTTGGGGGAATTTCGTCGTTCGACCTCTTCCGAAGGTCGTACAAGCTCGGGGATGGTACCAATCGATCCGCAGGACCCAAATTAGTCCAGATGCAACCACTTTACAAGTCTCTCCGACCTTCACAAAAAAAGTTATTCAAGAATATCTCTTTCTCCTATGTGCTTTCATCCCTAACCCTAACCCTTCCGAAAGTCGGAGAAGCTCAAGAATGGTACCGATCGATGCGCGCTACCCCATTTAGTGGGGGTAGAGCCTACTTGCAAGTCTCTCCGACCTTCACAAAAAAAGTTATTCAAGAATATCTCTTTCTCCTATGTGCTTTCATCCCTAACCCTAACCCTAACCCTAACCCTTCCGAAAGTCGGAGAAGCTCAAGGATGGTACCGATCGATGCGCGCAACCCCATTTAGTGGGGGTAGAGCCTACTTGCAAGTCTCTCCGACCTTCACAAAAAAAGTTATTCAAGAATATCTCTTTCTCCTATGTGCTTTCATCCCTAACCCTAACCCTAACCCTTCCGAAAGTCAGAAAAGCTCAAGGATGGTACCGATCGATGCGCGCTACCCCATTTAGTGGGGGTAGAGCCTACTTGCAAGTCTCTCCGACCTTCACAAAAAAAGTTATTCAAGAATATCTCTTTCTCCTATGTGCTTTCATCCCTAACCCTAACCCTAACCCTTCCGAAAGTCGTAGAAGCTCAAAGATGGTACCGATCGATGCGCGCTACCCCATTTAGTGGGGGTAGAGCCTACTTGCAAGTCTCTCCGACCTTCACAAAAAAAGTTATTCAAGAATATCTCTTTCTCCTATGTGCTTTCATCCCTAACCCTAACCCTAACCCTTCCAAAAGTCGGAGAAGCTCAAGGATGGTACCGATCGATGTGCGCTACCCCATTTAGTGGGGGTAGAGCCTACTTGCATGTCTCTCCGACCTTCACAAAAAAAGTTATTCAAGAATATCTCCTCAGATTTGGGGGAATTTCGTCGGTCGACCTCTTCCGAAGGTCGTACAAGCTCGGGGATGGTACCAATCGATCTGCAGGACCCAAATTAGTCCAGATGCAACCACTTTCCAAGTCTCTCCGACCTTCACAAAAAAAGTTATTCAAGAATATCTCTTTCTCCTATGTGCTTTCATCCCTAACCCTAACCCTAACCCTTCCGAAAGTCGGAGAAGCTCAAGGATGGTACCGATCGATGCGCGCTACCCCATTTAGTGGGGGTAGAGCCTACTTGCAAGTCTCTCCGACCTTCACAAAAAAAGTTATTCAAGAATATCTCTTTCTCCTATGTGCTTTCATCCCTAACCCTAACCCTAACCCTTCCGAAAGTCGGAAAAGCTCAAGGATGGTACCGATCGATGCGCGCTACCCCATTTAGTGGGGGTAGAGCCTACTTGCAAGTCTCTCCGACCTTCACAAAAAAAGTTATTCAAGAATATCTCTTTCTCCTATGTGCTTTCATCCCTAACCCTAACCCTAACCCTTCCGAAAGTCGTAGAAGCTCAAGGATGGTACCGATCGATGCGCGCTACCCCATTTAGTGGGGGTAGAGCCTACTTGCAAGTCTCTCCGACCTTCACAAAAAAAGTTATTCAAGAATATCTCTTTCTCCTATGTGCTTTCATCCCTAACCCTAACCCTAACCCTTCCAAAAGTCGGAGAAGCTCAAGGATGGTACCGATCGATGCGCGCTACCCCATTTAGTGGGGGTAGAGCCTACTTGCATGTCTCTCCGACCTTCACAAAAAAAGTTATTCAAGAATATCTCCTCAGATTTGGGGGAATTTCGTCGGTCGACCTCTTCCGAAGGTCGTACAAGCTCGGGGATGGTACCAATCGATCCGCAGGACCCAAATTAGTCCAGATGCAACCACTTTCCAAGTCTCTCCGACCTTCACAAAAAAAGTTATTCAAGAATATCTCTTTCTCCTATGTGCTTTCATCCCTAACCCTAACCCTAACCCTTCCGAAAGTCGGAGAAGCTCAAGGATGGTACCGATCGATGCGCGCTACCCCATTTAGTGGGGGTAGAGCCTACTTGCAAGTCTCTCCGACCTTCACAAAAAAAGTTATTCAAGAATATCTCTTTCTCCTATGTGCTTTCATCCCTAACCCTAACCCTAACCCTTCCGAAAGTCGGAAAAGCTCAAGGATGGTACCGATCGATGCGCGCTACCCCATTTAGTGGGGGTAGAGCCTACTTGCAAGTCTCTCCGACCTTCACAAAAAAAGTTATTCAAGAATATCTCTTTCTCCTATGTGCTTTCATCCCTAACCCTAACCCTAACCCTTCCGAAAGTCGTAGAAGCTCAAGGATGGTACCGATCGATGCGCGCTACCCCATTTAGTGGGGGTAGAGCCTACTTGCAAGTCTCTCCGACCTTCACAAAAAAAGTTATTCAAGAATATCTCTTTCTCCTATGTGCTTTCATCCCTAACCCTAACCCTAACCCTTCCAAAAGTCGGAGAAGCTCAAGGATGGTACCGATCGATGCGCGCTACCCCATTTAGTGGGGGTAGAGCCTACTTGCATGTCTCTCCGACCTTCACAAAAAAAGTTATTCAAGAATATCTCCTCAGATTTGGGGGAATTTCGTCGGTCGACCTCTTCCGAAGGTCGTACAAGCTCGGGGATGGTACCAATCGATCCGCAGGACCCAAATTAGTCCAGATGCAACCACTTTCCAAGTCTCTCCGACCTTCACAAAAAAAGTTATTCAAGAATATCTCTTTCTCCTATGTGCTTTCATCCCTAACCCTAACCCTAACCCTTCCGAAAGTCGGAGAAGCTCAAGGATGGTACCGATCGATGCGCGCTACCCCATTTAGTGGGGGTAGAGCCTACTTGCAAGTCTCTCCGACCTTCACAAAAAACGTTATTCAAGAATATCTCTTTCTCCTATGTGCTTTCATCCCTAACCCTAACCCTAACCCTTCCGAAAGTCGGAGAAGCTCAAGGATGGTACCGATCGATGCGCGCTACCCCATTTAGTGGGGGTAGAGCCTACTTGCAAGTCTCTCCGACCTTCACAAAAAAAGTTATTCAAGAATATCTCCTCAGATTTGGGGGAATTTCGTCGGTCGACCTCTTCCGAAGGTCGTACAAGCTCGGGGATGGTACCAATCGATCCGCAGGACCCAAATTAGTCCAGATGCAACCACTTTCCAAGTCTCTCCGACCTTCACAAAAAAAGTTATTCAAGAATATCTCTTTCTCCTATGTGCTTTCATCCCTAACCCTAACCCTAACCCTTCCGAAAGTCGGAGAAGCTCAAGGATGGTACCGATCGATGCGCGCAACCCCATTTAGTGGGGGTAGAGCCTACTTGCAAGTCTCTCCGACCTTCACAAAAAAAGTTATTCAAGAATATCTCCTCAGATTTGGGGGAATTTCGTCGGTCGACCTCTTCCGAAGGTCGTACAAGCTCGGGGATGGTACCAATCGATCCGCAGGACCCAAATTAGTCCAGATGCAACCACTTTCCAAGTCTCTCCGACCTTCACAAAAAAAGTTATTCAAGAATATCTCTTTCTCCTATGTGCTTTCATCCCTAACCCTAACCCTAACCCTTCCGAAAGTCGGAGAAGCTCAAGGATGGTACCGATCGATGCGCGCTACCCCATTTAGTGGGGGTAGAGCCTACTTGCAAGTCTCTCCGACCTTCACAAAAAAAGTTATTCAAGAATATCTCTTTCTCCTATGTGCTTTCATCCCTAACCCTAACCCTAACCCTTCCGAAAGTCGGAGAAGCTCAAGGATGGTACCGATCGATGCGCGCTACTCCATTTAGTGGGGGTAGAGCCTACTTGCAAGTCTCTCCGACCTTCACAAAAAAAGTTATTCAAGAATATCTCCTCAGATTTGGGGGAATTTCGTCGGTCGACCTCTTCCGAAGGTCGTACAAGCTCGGGGATGGTACCAATCGATCCGCAGGACCCAAATTAGTCCAGATGCAACCACTTTCCAAGTCTCTCCGACCTTCACAAAAAAAGTTATTCAAGAATATCTCTTTCTCCTATGTGCTTTCATCCCTAACCCTAACCCTAACCCTTCCGAAAGTCGGAGAAGCTCAAGGATGGTACCGATCGATGCGCGCTACCCCATTTAGTGGGGGTAGAGCCTACTTGCAAGTCTCTCCGACCTTCACAAAAAAAGTTATTCAAGAATATCTCTTTCTCCTATGTGCTTTCATCCCTAACCCTAACCCTAACCCTTCCGAAAGTCGGAGAAGCTCAAGGATGGTACCGATCGATGCGCGCTACCCCATTTAGTGGGGGTAGAGCCTACTTGCAAGTCTCTCCGACCTTCACAAAAAAAGTTATTCAAGAATATCTCTTTCTCCTATGTGCTTTCATCCCTAACCCTAACCCTAACCCTTCCGAAAGTCGTAGAAGCTCAAGGATGGTACCGATCGATGCGCGCTACCCCATTTAGTGGGGGTAGAGCCTACTTGCAAGTCTCTCCGACCTTCACAAAAAAAGTTATTCAAGAATATCTCTTTCTCCTATGTGCTTTCATCCCTAACCCTAACCCTAACCCTTCCAAAAGTCGGAGAAGCTCAAGGATGGTACCGATCGATGCGCGCTACCCCATTTAGTGGGGGTAGAGCCTACTTGCATGTCTCTCCGACCTTCACAAAAAAAGTTATTCAAGAATATCTCCTCAGATTTGGGGGAATTTCGTCGGTCGACCTCTTCCGAAGGTCGTACAAGCTCGGGGATGGTACCAATCGATCTGCAGGACCCAAATTAGTCCAGATGCAACCACTTTCCAAGTCTCTCCGACCTTCACAAAAAAAGTTATTCAAGAATATCTCTTTCTCCTATGTGCTTTCATCCCTAACCCTAACCCTAACCCTTCCGAAAGTCGGAGAAGCTCAAGGATGGTACCGATCGATGCGCGCAACCCCATTTAGTGGGGGTAGAGCCTACTTGCAAGTCTCTCCGACCTTCACAAAAAAAGTTATTCAAGAATATCTCCTCAGATTTGGGGGAATTTCGTCGTTCGACCTCTTCCGAAGGTCGTACAAGCTCGGGGATGGTACCAATCGATCCGCAGGACCCAAATTAGTCCAGATGCAACCACTTTACAAGTCTCTCCGACCTTCACAAAAAAAGTTATTCAAGAATATCTCTTTCTCCTATGTGCTTTCATCCCTAACCCTAACCCTTCCGAAAGTCGGAGAAGCTCAAGAATGGTACCGATCGATGCGCGCTACCCCATTTAGTGGGGGTAGAGCCTACTTGCAAGTCTCTCCGACCTTCACAAAAAAAGTTATTCAAGAATATCTCTTTCTCCTATGTGCTTTCATCCCTAACCCTAACCCTAACCCTAACCCTTCCGAAAGTCGGAGAAGCTCAAGGATGGTACCGATCGATGCGCGCAACCCCATTTAGTGGGGGTAGAGCCTACTTGCAAGTCTCTCCGACCTTCACAAAAAAAGTTATTCAAGAATATCTCTTTCTCCTATGTGCTTTCATCCCTAACCCTAACCCTAACCCTTCCGAAAGTCGGAAAAGCTCAAGGATGGTACCGATCGATGCGCGCTACCCCATTTAGTGGGGGTAGAGCCTACTTGCAAGTCTCTCCGACCTTCACAAAAAAAGTTATTCAAGAATATCTCTTTCTCCTATGTGCTTTCATCCCTAACCCTAACCCTAACCCTTCCGAAAGTCGTAGAAGCTCAAAGATGGTACCGATCGATGTGCGCTACCCCATTTAGTGGGGGTAGAGCCTACTTGCAAGTCTCTCCGACCTTCACAAAAAAAGTTATTCAAGAATATCTCTTTCTCCTATGTGCTTTCATCCCTAACCCTAACCCTTCCAAAAGTCGGAGAAGCTCAAGGATGGTACCGATCGATGTGCGCTACCCCATTTAGTGGGGGTAGAGCCTACTTGCATGTCTCTCCGACCTTCACAAAAAAAGTTATTCAAGAATATCTCCTCAGATTTGGGGGAATTTCGTCGGTCGACCTCTTCCGAAGGTCGTACAAGCTCGGGGATGGTACCAATCGATCTGCAGGACCCAAATTAGTCCAGATGCAACCACTTTCCAAGTCTCTCCGACCTTCACAAAAAAAGTTATTCAAGAATATCTCTTTCTCCTATGTGCTTTCATCCCTAACCCTAACCCTAACCCTTCCGAAAGTCGGAGAAGCTCAAGGATGGTACCGATCGATGCGCGCTACCCCATTTAGTGGGGGTAGAGCCTACTTGCAAGTCTCTCCGACCTTCACAAAAAAAGTTATTCAAGAATATCTCTTTCTCCTATGTGCTTTCATCCCTAACCCTAACCCTAACCCTTCCGAAAGTCGGAGAAGCTCAAGGATGGTACCGATCGATGCGCGCTACTCCATTTAGTGGGGGTAGAGCCTACTTGCAAGTCTCTCCGACCTTCACAAAAAAAGTTATTCAAGAATATCTCCTCAGATTTGGGGGAATTTCGTCGGTCGACCTCTTCCGAAGGTCGTACAAGCTCGGGGATGGTACCAATCGATCCGCAGGACCCAAATTAGTCCAGATGCAACCACTTTCCAAGTCTCTCCGACCTTCACAAAAAAAGTTATTCAAGAATATCTCTTTCTCCTATGTGCTTTCATCCCTAACCCTAACCCTAACCCTTCCGAAAGTCGGAGAAGCTCAAGGATGGTACCGATCGATGCGCGCTACCCCATTTAGTGGGGGTAGAGCCTACTTGCAAGTCTCTCCGACCTTCACAAAAAAAGTTATTCAAGAATATCTCTTTCTCCTATGTGCTTTCATCCCTAACCCTAACCCTAACCCTTCCGAAAGTCGGAGAAGCTCAAGGATGGTACCGATCGATGCGCGCTACCCCATTTAGTGGGGGTAGAGCCTACTTGCAAGTCTCTCCGACCTTCACAAAAAAAGTTATTCAAGAATATCTCTTTCTCCTATGTGCTTTCATCCCTAACCCTAACCCTAACCCTTCCGAAAGTCGTAGAAGCTCAAGGATGGTACCGATCGATGCGCGCTACCCCATTTAGTGGGGGTAGAGCCTACTTGCAAGTCTCTCCGACCTTCACAAAAAAAGTTATTCAAGAATATCTCTTTCTCCTATGTGCTTTCATCCCTAACCCTAACCCTAACCCTTCCAAAAGTCGGAGAAGCTCAAGGATGGTACCGATCGATGCGCGCTACCCCATTTAGTGGGGGTAGAGCCTACTTGCATGTCTCTCCGACCTTCACAAAAAAAGTTATTCAAGAATATCTCCTCAGATTTGGGGGAATTTCGTCGGTCGACCTCTTCCGAAGGTCGTACAAGCTCGGGGATGGTACCAATCGATCTGCAGGACCCAAATTAGTCCAGATGCAACCACTTTCCAAGTCTCTCCGACCTTCACAAAAAAAGTTATTCAAGAATATCTCTTTCTCCTATGTGCTTTCATCCCTAACCCTAACCCTAACCCTTCCGAAAGTCGGAGAAGCTCAAGGATGGTACCGATCGATGCGCGCAACCCCATTTAGTGGGGGTAGAGCCTACTTGCAAGTCTCTCCGACCTTCACAAAAAAAGTTATTCAAGAATATCTCCTCAGATTTGGGGGAATTTCGTCGTTCGACCTCTTCCGAAGGTCGTACAAGCTCGGGGATGGTACCAATCGATCCGCAGGACCCAAATTAGTCCAGATGCAACCACTTTACAAGTCTCTCCGACCTTCACAAAAAAAGTTATTCAAGAATATCTCTTTCTCCTATGTGCTTTCATCCCTAACCCTAACCCTTCCGAAAGTCGGAGAAGCTCAAGAATGGTACCGATCGATGCGCGCTACCCCATTTAGTGGGGGTAGAGCCTACTTGCAAGTCTCTCCGACCTTCACAAAAAAAGTTATTCAAGAATATCTCTTTCTCCTATGTGCTTTCATCCCTAACCCTAACCCTAACCCTAACCCTTCCGAAAGTCGGAGAAGCTCAAGGATGGTACCGATCGATGCGCGCAACCCCATTTAGTGGGGGTAGAGCCTACTTGCAAGTCTCTCCGACCTTCACAAAAAAAGTTATTCAAGAATATCTCTTTCTCCTATGTGCTTTCATCCCTAACCCTAACCCTAACCCTTCCGAAAGTCGGAAAAGCTCAAGGATGGTACCGATCGATGCGCGCTACCCCATTTAGTGGGGGTAGAGCCTACTTGCAAGTCTCTCCGACCTTCACAAAAAAAGTTATTCAAGAATATCTCTTTCTCCTATGTGCTTTCATCCCTAACCCTAACCCTAACCCTTCCGAAAGTCGTAGAAGCTCAAAGATGGTACCGATCGATGTGCGCTACCCCATTTAGTGGGGGTAGAGCCTACTTGCAAGTCTCTCCGACCTTCACAAAAAAAGTTATTCAAGAATATCTCTTTCTCCTATGTGCTTTCATCCCTAACCCTAACCCTTCCAAAAGTCGGAGAAGCTCAAGGATGGTACCGATCGATGTGCGCTACCCCATTTAGTGGGGGTAGAGCCTACTTGCATGTCTCTCCGACCTTCACAAAAAAAGTTATTCAAGAATATCTCCTCAGATTTGGGGGAATTTCGTCGGTCGACCTCTTCCGAAGGTCGTACAAGCTCGGGGATGGTACCAATCGATCTGCAGGACCCAAATTAGTCCAGATGCAACCACTTTCCAAGTCTCTCCGACCTTCACAAAAAAAGTTATTCAAGAATATCTCTTTCTCCTATGTGCTTTCATCCCTAACCCTAACCCTAACCCTTCCGAAAGTCGGAGAAGCTCAAGGATGGTACCGATCGATGCGCGCTACCCCATTTAGTGGGGGTAGAGCCTACTTGCAAGTCTCTCCGACCTTCACAAAAAAAGTTATTCAAGAATATCTCTTTCTCCTATGTGCTTTCATCCCTAACCCTAACCCTAACCCTTCCGAAAGTCGGAAAAGCTCAAGGATGGTACCGATCGATGCGCGCTACCCCATTTAGTGGGGGTAGAGCCTACTTGCAAGTCTCTCCGACCTTCACAAAAAAAGTTATTCAAGAATATCTCTTTCTCCTATGTGCTTTCATCCCTAACCCTAACCCTAACCCTTCCGAAAGTCGTAGAAGCTCAAGGATGGTACCGATCGATGCGCGCTACCCCATTTAGTGGGGGTAGAGCCTACTTGCAAGTCTCTCCGACCTTCACAAAAAAAGTTATTCAAGAATATCTCTTTCTCCTATGTGCTTTCATCCCTAACCCTAACCCTAACCCTTCCAAAAGTCGGAGAAGCTCAAGGATGGTACCGATCGATGCGCGCTACCCCATTTAGTGGGGGTAGAGCCTACTTGCATGTCTCTCCGACCTTCACAAAAAAAGTTATTCAAGAATATCTCCTCAGATTTGGGGGAATTTCGTCGGTCGACCTCTTCCGAAGGTCGTACAAGCTCGGGGATGGTACCAATCGATCCGCAGGACCCAAATTAGTCCAGATGCAACCACTTTCCAAGTCTCTCCGACCTTCACAAAAAAAGTTATTCAAGAATATCTCTTTCTCCTATGTGCTTTCATCCCTAACCCTAACCCTAACCCTTCCGAAAGTCGGAGAAGCTCAAGGATGGTACCGATCGATGCGCGCTACCCCATTTAGTGGGGGTAGAGCCTACTTGCAAGTCTCTCCGACCTTCACAAAAAACGTTATTCAAGAATATCTCTTTCTCCTATGTGCTTTCATCCCTAACCCTAACCCTAACCCTTCCGAAAGTCGGAGAAGCTCAAGGATGGTACCGATCGATGCGCGCTACCCCATTTAGTGGGGGTAGAGCCTACTTGCAAGTCTCTCCGACCTTCACAAAAAAAGTTATTCAAGAATATCTCCTCAGATTTGGGGGAATTTCGTCGGTCGACCTCTTCCGAAGGTCGTACAAGCTCGGGGATGGTACCAATCGATCCGCAGGACCCAAATTAGTCCAGATGCAACCACTTTCCAAGTCTCTCCGACCTTCACAAAAAAAGTTATTCAAGAATATCTCTTTCTCCTATGTGCTTTCATCCCTAACCCTAACCCTAACCCTTCCGAAAGTCGGAGAAGCTCAAGGATGGTACCGATCGATGCGCGCAACCCCATTTAGTGGGGGTAGAGCCTACTTGCAAGTCTCTCCGACCTTCACAAAAAAAGTTATTCAAGAATATCTCCTCAGATTTGGGGGAATTTCGTCGGTCGACCTCTTCCGAAGGTCGTACAAGCTCGGGGATGGTACCAATCGATCCGCAGGACCCAAATTAGTCCAGATGCAACCACTTTCCAAGTCTCTCCGACCTTCACAAAAAAAGTTATTCAAGAATATCTCTTTCTCCTATGTGCTTTCATCCCTAACCCTAACCCTTCCGAAAGTCGGAGAAGCTCAAAGATGGTACCGATCGATGCGCGCTACCCCATTTAGTGGGGGTAGAGCCTACTTGCAAGTCTCTCCGACCTTCACAAAAAAAGTTATTCAAGAATATCTCTTTCTCCTATGTGCTTTCATCCCTAACCCTAACCCTAACCCTTCCGAAAGTCGGAGAAGCTCAAGGATGGTACCGATCGATGCGCGCAACCCCATTTAGTGGGGGTAGAGCCTACTTGCAAGTCTCTCCGACCTTCACAAAAAAAGTTATTCAAGAATATCTCCTCAGATTTGGGGGAATTTCGTCGGTCGACCTCTTCCGAAGGTCGTACAAGCTCATGAATGGTACCAATCGATCCGCAGGACCCAAATTAGTCCAGATGCAACCACTTTTCAAGTCTCTCCGACCTTCACAAAAAAAGTTATTCAAGAATATCTCTTTCTCCTATGTGCTTTCATCCCTAACCCTAACCCTAACCCTTCCGAAAGTCGGAGAAGCTCAAGGATGGTACCGATCGATGCGCGCAACCCCATTTAGTGGGGGTAGAGCCTACTTGCAAGTCTCTCCGACCTTCACAAAAAAAGTTATTCAAGAATATCTCCTCAGATTTGGGGGAATTTCGTCGGTCGACCTCTTCCGAAGGTCGTACAAGCTCGGGGATGGTACCAATCGATCCGCAGGACCCAAATTAGTCCAGATGCAACCACTTTCCAAGTCTCTCCGACCTTCACAAAAAAAGTTATTCAAGAATATCTCTTTCTCCTATGTGCTTTCATCCCTAACCCTAACCCTTCCGAAAGTCGGAGAAGCTCAAGGATGGTACCGATCGATGCGCGCTACCCCATTTAGTGGGGGTAGAGCCTACTTGCAAGTCTCTCCGACCTTCACAAAAAAAGTTATTCAAGAATATCTCTTTCTCCTATGTGCTTTCATCCCTAACCCTAACCCTAACCCTTCCGAAAGTCGGAGAAGCTCAAGGATGGTACCGATCGATGCGCGCAACCCCATTTAGTGGGGGTAGAGCCTACTTGCAAGTCTCTCCGACCTTCACAAAAAAAGTTATTCAAGAATATCTCCTCAGATTTGGGGGAATTTCGTCGGTCGACCTCTTCCGAAGGTCGTACAAGCTCGGGGATGGTACCAATCGATCCGCAGGACCCAAATTAGTCCAGATGCAACCACTTTCCAAGTCTCTCCGACCTTCACAAAAAAAGTTATTCAAGAATATCTCTTTCTCCTATGTGCTTTCATCCCTAACCCTAACCCTAACCCTTCCGAAAGTCGGAGAAGCTCAAGGATGGTACCGATCGATGCGCGCTACCCCATTTAGTGGGGGTAGAGCCTACTTGCAAGTCTCTCCGACCTTCACAAAAAAAGTTATTCAAGAATATCTCTTTCTCCTATGTGCTTTCATCCCTAACCCTAACCCTAACCCTTCCGAAAGTCGGAGAAGCTCAAGGATGGTACCGATCGATGCGCGCTACCCCATTTAGTGGGGGTAGAGCCTACTTGCAAGTCTCTCCGACCTTCACAAAAAACGTTATTCAAGAATATCTCTTTCTCCTATGTGCTTTCATCCCTAACCCTAACCCTAACCCTTCCGAAAGTCGGAGAAGCTCAAGGATGGAACCGATCGATGCGCGCTACCCCATTTAGTGGGGGTAGAGCCTACTTGCAAGTCTCTCCGACCTTCACAAAAAAAGTTATTCAAGAATATCTCCTCAGATTTGGGGGAATTTCGTCGGTCGACCTCTTCCGAAGGTCGTACAAGCTCGGGGATGGTACCAATCGATCTGCAGGACCCAAATTAGTCCAGATGCAACCACTTTCCAAGTCTCTCCGACCTTCACAAAAAAAGTTATTCAAGAATATCTCTTTCTCCTATGTGCTTTCATCCCTAACCCTAACCCTAACCCTTCCGAAAGTCGGAGAAGCTCAAGGATGGTACCGATCGATGCGCGCAACCCCATTTAGTGGGGGTAGAGCCTACTTGCAAGTCTCTCCGACCTTCACAAAAAAAGTTATTCAAGAATATCTCCTCAGATTTGGGGGAATTTCGTCGTTCGACCTCTTCCGAAGGTCGTACAAGCTCGGGGATGGTACCAATCGATCCGCAGGACCCAAATTAGTCCAGATGCAACCACTTTACAAGTCTCTCCGACCTTCACAAAAAAAGTTATTCAAGAATATCTCTTTCTCCTATGTGCTTTCATCCCTAACCCTAACCCTTCCGAAAGTCGGAGAAGCTCAAGAATGGTACCGATCGATGCGCGCTACCCCATTTAGTGGGGGTAGAGCCTACTTGCAAGTCTCTCCGACCTTCACAAAAAAAGTTATTCAAGAATATCTCTTTCTCCTATGTGCTTTCATCCCTAACCCTAACCCTAACCCTAACCCTTCCGAAAGTCGGAGAAGCTCAAGGATGGTACCGATCGATGCGCGCAACCCCATTTAGTGGGGGTAGAGCCTACTTGCAAGTCTCTCCGACCTTCACAAAAAAAGTTATTCAAGAATATCTCTTTCTCCTATGTGCTTTCATCCCTAACCCTAACCCTAACCCTTCCGAAAGTCGGAAAAGCTCAAGGATGGTACCGATCGATGCGCGCTACCCCATTTAGTGGGGGTAGAGCCTACTTGCAAGTCTCTCCGACCTTCACAAAAAAAGTTATTCAAGAATATCTCTTTCTCCTATGTGCTTTCATCCCTAACCCTAACCCTAACCCTTCCGAAAGTCGTAGAAGCTCAAAGATGGTACCGATCGATGCGCGCTACCCCATTTAGTGGGGGTAGAGCCTACTTGCAAGTCTCTCCGACCTTCACAAAAAAAGTTATTCAAGAATATCTCTTTCTCCTATGTGCTTTCATCCCTAACCCTAACCCTAACCCTTCCAAAAGTCGGAGAAGCTCAAGGATGGTACCGATCGATGTGCGCTACCCCATTTAGTGGGGGTAGAGCCTACTTGCATGTCTCTCCGACCTTCACAAAAAAAGTTATTCAAGAATATCTCCTCAGATTTGGGGGAATTTCGTCGGTCGACCTCTTCCGAAGGTCGTACAAGCTCGGGGATGGTACCAATCGATCTGCAGGACCCAAATTAGTCCAGATGCAACCACTTTCCAAGTCTCTCCGACCTTCACAAAAAAAGTTATTCAAGAATATCTCTTTCTCCTATGTGCTTTCATCCCTAACCCTAACCCTAACCCTTCCGAAAGTCGGAGAAGCTCAAGGATGGTACCGATCGATGCGCGCTACCCCATTTAGTGGGGGTAGAGCCTACTTGCAAGTCTCTCCGACCTTCACAAAAAAAGTTATTCAAGAATATCTCTTTCTCCTATGTGCTTTCATCCCTAACCCTAACCCTAACCCTTCCGAAAGTCGGAAAAGCTCAAGGATGGTACCGATCGATGCGCGCTACCCCATTTAGTGGGGGTAGAGCCTACTTGCAAGTCTCTCCGACCTTCACAAAAAAAGTTATTCAAGAATATCTCTTTCTCCTATGTGCTTTCATCCCTAACCCTAACCCTAACCCTTCCGAAAGTCGTAGAAGCTCAAGGATGGTACCGATCGATGCGCGCTACCCCATTTAGTGGGGGTAGAGCCTACTTGCAAGTCTCTCCGACCTTCACAAAAAAAGTTATTCAAGAATATCTCTTTCTCCTATGTGCTTTCATCCCTAACCCTAACCCTAACCCTTCCAAAAGTCGGAGAAGCTCAAGGATGGTACCGATCGATGCGCGCTACCCCATTTAGTGGGGGTAGAGCCTACTTGCATGTCTCTCCGACCTTCACAAAAAAAGTTATTCAAGAATATCTCCTCAGATTTGGGGGAATTTCGTCGGTCGACCTCTTCCGAAGGTCGTACAAGCTCGGGGATGGTACCAATCGATCCGCAGGACCCAAATTAGTCCAGATGCAACCACTTTCCAAGTCTCTCCGACCTTCACAAAAAAAGTTATTCAAGAATATCTCTTTCTCCTATGTGCTTTCATCCCTAACCCTAACCCTAACCCTTCCGAAAGTCGGAGAAGCTCAAGGATGGTACCGATCGATGCGCGCTACCCCATTTAGTGGGGGTAGAGCCTACTTGCAAGTCTCTCCGACCTTCACAAAAAAAGTTATTCAAGAATATCTCTTTCTCCTATGTGCTTTCATCCCTAACCCTAACCCTAACCCTTCCGAAAGTCGGAAAAGCTCAAGGATGGTACCGATCGATGCGCGCTACCCCATTTAGTGGGGGTAGAGCCTACTTGCAAGTCTCTCCGACCTTCACAAAAAAAGTTATTCAAGAATATCTCTTTCTCCTATGTGCTTTCATCCCTAACCCTAACCCTAACCCTTCCGAAAGTCGTAGAAGCTCAAGGATGGTACCGATCGATGCGCGCTACCCCATTTAGTGGGGGTAGAGCCTACTTGCAAGTCTCTCCGACCTTCACAAAAAAAGTTATTCAAGAATATCTCTTTCTCCTATGTGCTTTCATCCCTAACCCTAACCCTAACCCTTCCAAAAGTCGGAGAAGCTCAAGGATGGTACCGATCGATGCGCGCTACCCCATTTAGTGGGGGTAGAGCCTACTTGCATGTCTCTCCGACCTTCACAAAAAAAGTTATTCAAGAATATCTCCTCAGATTTGGGGGAATTTCGTCGGTCGACCTCTTCCGAAGGTCGTACAAGCTCGGGGATGGTACCAATCGATCCGCAGGACCCAAATTAGTCCAGATGCAACCACTTTCCAAGTCTCTCCGACCTTCACAAAAAAAGTTATTCAAGAATATCTCTTTCTCCTATGTGCTTTCATCCCTAACCCTAACCCTAACCCTTCCGAAAGTCGGAGAAGCTCAAGGATGGTACCGATCGATGCGCGCTACCCCATTTAGTGGGGGTAGAGCCTACTTGCAAGTCTCTCCGACCTTCACAAAAAACGTTATTCAAGAATATCTCTTTCTCCTATGTGCTTTCATCCCTAACCCTAACCCTAACCCTTCCGAAAGTCGGAGAAGCTCAAGGATGGTACCGATCGATGCGCGCTACCCCATTTAGTGGGGGTAGAGCCTACTTGCAAGTCTCTCCGACCTTCACAAAAAAAGTTATTCAAGAATATCTCCTCAGATTTGGGGGAATTTCGTCGGTCGACCTCTTCCGAAGGTCGTACAAGCTCGGGGATGGTACCAATCGATCCGCAGGACCCAAATTAGTCCAGATGCAACCACTTTCCAAGTCTCTCCGACCTTCACAAAAAAAGTTATTCAAGAATATCTCTTTCTCCTATGTGCTTTCATCCCTAACCCTAACCCTAACCCTTCCGAAAGTCGGAGAAGCTCAAGGATGGTACCGATCGATGCGCGCAACCCCATTTAGTGGGGGTAGAGCCTACTTGCAAGTCTCTCCGACCTTCACAAAAAAAGTTATTCAAGAATATCTCCTCAGATTTGGGGGAATTTCGTCGGTCGACCTCTTCCGAAGGTCGTACAAGCTCGGGGATGGTACCAATCGATCCGCAGGACCCAAATTAGTCCAGATGCAACCACTTTCCAAGTCTCTCCGACCTTCACAAAAAAAGTTATTCAAGAATATCTCTTTCTCCTATGTGCTTTCATCCCTAACCCTAACCCTAACCCTTCCGAAAGTCGGAGAAGCTCAAGGATGGTACCGATCGATGCGCGCTACCCCATTTAGTGGGGGTAGAGCCTACTTGCAAGTCTCTCCGACCTTCACAAAAAAAGTTATTCAAGAATATCTCTTTCTCCTATGTGCTTTCATCCCTAACCCTAACCCTAACCCTTCCGAAAGTCGGAGAAGCTCAAGGATGGTACCGATCGATGCGCGCTACTCCATTTAGTGGGGGTAGAGCCTACTTGCAAGTCTCTCCGACCTTCACAAAAAAAGTTATTCAAGAATATCTCCTCAGATTTGGGGGAATTTCGTCGGTCGACCTCTTCCGAAGGTCGTACAAGCTCGGGGATGGTACCAATCGATCCGCAGGACCCAAATTAGTCCAGATGCAACCACTTTCCAAGTCTCTCCGACCTTCACAAAAAAAGTTATTCAAGAATATCTCTTTCTCCTATGTGCTTTCATCCCTAACCCTAACCCTAACCCTTCCGAAAGTCGGAGAAGCTCAAGGATGGTACCGATCGATGCGCGCTACCCCATTTAGTGGGGGTAGAGCCTACTTGCAAGTCTCTCCGACCTTCACAAAAAAAGTTATTCAAGAATATCTCTTTCTCCTATGTGCTTTCATCCCTAACCCTAACCCTAACCCTTCCGAAAGTCGGAGAAGCTCAAGGATGGTACCGATCGATGCGCGCTACCCCATTTAGTGGGGGTAGAGCCTACTTGCAAGTCTCTCCGACCTTCACAAAAAAAGTTATTCAAGAATATCTCTTTCTCCTATGTGCTTTCATCCCTAACCCTAACCCTAACCCTTCCGAAAGTCGTAGAAGCTCAAGGATGGTACCGATCGATGCGCGCTACCCCATTTAGTGGGGGTAGAGCCTACTTGCAAGTCTCTCCGACCTTCACAAAAAAAGTTATTCAAGAATATCTCTTTCTCCTATGTGCTTTCATCCCTAACCCTAACCCTAACCCTTCCAAAAGTCGGAGAAGCTCAAGGATGGTACCGATCGATGCGCGCTACCCCATTTAGTGGGGGTAGAGCCTACTTGCATGTCTCTCCGACCTTCACAAAAAAAGTTATTCAAGAATATCTCCTCAGATTTGGGGGAATTTCGTCGGTCGACCTCTTCCGAAGGTCGTACAAGCTCGGGGATGGTACCAATCGATCTGCAGGACCCAAATTAGTCCAGATGCAACCACTTTCCAAGTCTCTCCGACCTTCACAAAAAAAGTTATTCAAGAATATCTCTTTCTCCTATGTGCTTTCATCCCTAACCCTAACCCTAACCCTTCCGAAAGTCGGAGAAGCTCAAGGATGGTACCGATCGATGCGCGCAACCCCATTTAGTGGGGGTAGAGCCTACTTGCAAGTCTCTCCGACCTTCACAAAAAAAGTTATTCAAGAATATCTCCTCAGATTTGGGGGAATTTCGTCGTTCGACCTCTTCCGAAGGTCGTACAAGCTCGGGGATGGTACCAATCGATCCGCAGGACCCAAATTAGTCCAGATGCAACCACTTTACAAGTCTCTCCGACCTTCACAAAAAAAGTTATTCAAGAATATCTCTTTCTCCTATGTGCTTTCATCCCTAACCCTAACCCTTCCGAAAGTCGGAGAAGCTCAAGAATGGTACCGATCGATGCGCGCTACCCCATTTAGTGGGGGTAGAGCCTACTTGCAAGTCTCTCCGACCTTCACAAAAAAAGTTATTCAAGAATATCTCTTTCTCCTATGTGCTTTCATCCCTAACCCTAACCCTAACCCTAACCCTTCCGAAAGTCGGAGAAGCTCAAGGATGGTACCGATCGATGCGCGCAACCCCATTTAGTGGGGGTAGAGCCTACTTGCAAGTCTCTCCGACCTTCACAAAAAAAGTTATTCAAGAATATCTCTTTCTCCTATGTGCTTTCATCCCTAACCCTAACCCTAACCCTTCCGAAAGTCGGAAAAGCTCAAGGATGGTACCGATCGATGCGCGCTACCCCATTTAGTGGGGGTAGAGCCTACTTGCAAGTCTCTCCGACCTTCACAAAAAAAGTTATTCAAGAATATCTCTTTCTCCTATGTGCTTTCATCCCTAACCCTAACCCTAACCCTTCCGAAAGTCGTAGAAGCTCAAAGATGGTACCGATCGATGTGCGCTACCCCATTTAGTGGGGGTAGAGCCTACTTGCAAGTCTCTCCGACCTTCACAAAAAAAGTTATTCAAGAATATCTCTTTCTCCTATGTGCTTTCATCCCTAACCCTAACCCTAACCCTTCCAAAAGTCGGAGAAGCTCAAGGATGGTACCGATCGATGTGCGCTACCCCATTTAGTGGGGGTAGAGCCTACTTGCATGTCTCTCCGACCTTCACAAAAAAAGTTATTCAAGAATATCTCCTCAGATTTGGGGGAATTTCGTCGGTCGACCTCTTCCGAAGGTCGTACAAGCTCGGGGATGGTACCAATCGATCTGCAGGACCCAAATTAGTCCAGATGCAACCACTTTCCAAGTCTCTCCGACCTTCACAAAAAAAGTTATTCAAGAATATCTCTTTCTCCTATGTGCTTTCATCCCTAACCCTAACCCTAACCCTTCCGAAAGTCGGAGAAGCTCAAGGATGGTACCGATCGATGCGCGCTACCCCATTTAGTGGGGGTAGAGCCTACTTGCAAGTCTCTCCGACCTTCACAAAAAAAGTTATTCAAGAATATCTCTTTCTCCTATGTGCTTTCATCCCTAACCCTAACCCTAACCCTTCCGAAAGTCGGAAAAGCTCAAGGATGGTACCGATCGATGCGCGCTACCCCATTTAGTGGGGGTAGAGCCTACTTGCAAGTCTCTCCGACCTTCACAAAAAAAGTTATTCAAGAATATCTCTTTCTCCTATGTGCTTTCATCCCTAACCCTAACCCTAACCCTTCCGAAAGTCGTAGAAGCTCAAGGATGGTACCGATCGATGCGCGCTACCCCATTTAGTGGGGGTAGAGCCTACTTGCAAGTCTCTCCGACCTTCACAAAAAAAGTTATTCAAGAATATCTCTTTCTCCTATGTGCTTTCATCCCTAACCCTAACCCTAACCCTTCCAAAAGTCGGAGAAGCTCAAGGATGGTACCGATCGATGCGCGCTACCCCATTTAGTGGGGGTAGAGCCTACTTGCATGTCTCTCCGACCTTCACAAAAAAAGTTATTCAAGAATATCTCCTCAGATTTGGGGGAATTTCGTCGGTCGACCTCTTCCGAAGGTCGTACAAGCTCGGGGATGGTACCAATCGATCCGCAGGACCCAAATTAGTCCAGATGCAACCACTTTCCAAGTCTCTCCGACCTTCACAAAAAAAGTTATTCAAGAATATCTCTTTCTCCTATGTGCTTTCATCCCTAACCCTAACCCTAACCCTTCCGAAAGTCGGAGAAGCTCAAGGATGGTACCGATCGATGCGCGCTACCCCATTTAGTGGGGGTAGAGCCTACTTGCAAGTCTCTCCGACCTTCACAAAAAACGTTATTCAAGAATATCTCTTTCTCCTATGTGCTTTCATCCCTAACCCTAACCCTAACCCTTCCGAAAGTCGGAGAAGCTCAAGGATGGTACCGATCGATGCGCGCTACCCCATTTAGTGGGGGTAGAGCCTACTTGCAAGTCTCTCCGACCTTCACAAAAAAAGTTATTCAAGAATATCTCCTCAGATTTGGGGGAATTTCGTCGGTCGACCTCTTCCGAAGGTCGTACAAGCTCGGGGATGGTACCAATCGATCCGCAGGACCCAAATTAGTCCAGATGCAACCACTTTCCAAGTCTCTCCGACCTTCACAAAAAAAGTTATTCAAGAATATCTCTTTCTCCTATGTGCTTTCATCCCTAACCCTAACCCTAACCCTTCCGAAAGTCGGAGAAGCTCAAGGATGGTACCGATCGATGCGCGCAACCCCATTTAGTGGGGGTAGAGCCTACTTGCAAGTCTCTCCGACCTTCACAAAAAAAGTTATTCAAGAATATCTCCTCAGATTTGGGGGAATTTCGTCGGTCGACCTCTTCCGAAGGTCGTACAAGCTCGGGGATGGTACCAATCGATCCGCAGGACCCAAATTAGTCCAGATGCAACCACTTTCCAAGTCTCTCCGACCTTCACAAAAAAAGTTATTCAAGAATATCTCTTTCTCCTATGTGCTTTCATCCCTAACCCTAACCCTAACCCTTCCGAAAGTCGGAGAAGCTCAAGGATGGTACCGATCGATGCGCGCTACCCCATTTAGTGGGGGTAGAGCCTACTTGCAAGTCTCTCCGACCTTCACAAAAAAAGTTATTCAAGAATATCTCTTTCTCCTATGTGCTTTCATCCCTAACCCTAACCCTAACCCTTCCGAAAGTCGGAGAAGCTCAAGGATGGTACCGATCGATGCGCGCTACTCCATTTAGTGGGGGTAGAGCCTACTTGCAAGTCTCTCCGACCTTCACAAAAAAAGTTATTCAAGAATATCTCCTCAGATTTGGGGGAATTTCGTCGGTCGACCTCTTCCGAAGGTCGTACAAGCTCGGGGATGGTACCAATCGATCCGCAGGACCCAAATTAGTCCAGATGCAACCACTTTCCAAGTCTCTCCGACCTTCACAAAAAAAGTTATTCAAGAATATCTCTTTCTCCTATGTGCTTTCATCCCTAACCCTAACCCTAACCCTTCCGAAAGTCGGAGAAGCTCAAGGATGGTACCGATCGATGCGCGCTACCCCATTTAGTGGGGGTAGAGCCTACTTGCAAGTCTCTCCGACCTTCACAAAAAAAGTTATTCAAGAATATCTCTTTCTCCTATGTGCTTTCATCCCTAACCCTAACCCTAACCCTTCCGAAAGTCGGAGAAGCTCAAGGATGGTACCGATCGATGCGCGCTACCCCATTTAGTGGGGGTAGAGCCTACTTGCAAGTCTCTCCGACCTTCACAAAAAAAGTTATTCAAGAATATCTCTTTCTCCTATGTGCTTTCATCCCTAACCCTAACCCTAACCCTTCCGAAAGTCGTAGAAGCTCAAGGATGGTACCGATCGATGCGCGCTACCCCATTTAGTGGGGGTAGAGCCTACTTGCAAGTCTCTCCGACCTTCACAAAAAAAGTTATTCAAGAATATCTCTTTCTCCTATGTGCTTTCATCCCTAACCCTAACCCTTCCAAAAGTCGGAGAAGCTCAAGGATGGTACCGATCGATGCGCGCTACCCCATTTAGTGGGGGTAGAGCCTACTTGCATGTCTCTCCGACCTTCACAAAAAAAGTTATTCAAGAATATCTCCTCAGATTTGGGGGAATTTCGTCGGTCGACCTCTTCCGAAGGTCGTACAAGCTCGGGGATGGTACCAATCGATCTGCAGGACCCAAATTAGTCCAGATGCAACCACTTTCCAAGTCTCTCCGACCTTCACAAAAAAAGTTATTCAAGAATATCTCTTTCTCCTATGTGCTTTCATCCCTAACCCTAACCCTAACCCTTCCGAAAGTCGGAGAAGCTCAAGGATGGTACCGATCGATGCGCGCAACCCCATTTAGTGGGGGTAGAGCCTACTTGCAAGTCTCTCCGACCTTCACAAAAAAAGTTATTCAAGAATATCTCCTCAGATTTGGGGGAATTTCGTCGGTCGACCTCTTCCGAAGGTCGTACAAGCTCTGGGATGGTACCAATCGATCCGCAGGACCCAAATTAGTCCAGATGCAACCACTTTCCAAGTCTCTCCGACCTTCACAAAAAAAGTTATTCAAGAATATCTCTTTCTCCTATGTGCTTTCATCCCTAACCCTAACCCTAACCCTTCCGAAAGTCGGAGAAGCTCAAGGATGGTACCGATCGATGCGCGCAACCCCATTTAGTGGGGGTAGAGCCTACTTGCAAGTCTCTCCGACCTTCACAAAAAAAGTTATTCAAGAATATCTCCTCAGATTTGGGGGAATTTCGTCGGTCGACCTCTTCCGAAGGTCGTACAAGCTCGGGGATGGTACCAATCGATTTGCAGGACCCAAATTAGTCCAGATGCAACCACTTTCCAAGTCTCTCCGACCTTCACAAAAAAAGTTATTCAAGAATATCTCTTTCTCCTATGTGCTTTCATCCCTAACCCTAACCCTAACCCTTCCGAAAGTCGGAGAAGCTCAAGGATGGTACCGATCGATGTGCGCTACCCCATTTAGTGGGGGTAGAGCCTACTTGCATGTCTCTCCGACCTTCACAAAAAAAGTTATTCAAGAATATCTCTTTCTCCTATGTGCTTTCATCCCTAACCCTAACCCTAACCCTTCCGAAAGTCGGAGAAGCTCAAGGATGGTACCGATCGATGCGCGCTACTCCATTTAGTGGGGGTAGAGCCTACTTGCAAGTCTCTCCGACCTTCACAAAAAAAGTTATTCAAGAATATCTCCTCAGATTTGGGGGAATTTCGTCGGTCGACCTCTTCCGAAGGTCGTACAAGCTCGGGGATGGTACCAATCGATCCGCAGGACCCAAATTAGTCCAGATGCAACCACTTTCCAAGTCTCTCCGACCTTCACAAAAAAAGTTATTCAAGAATATCTCTTTCTCCTATGTGCTTTCATCCCTAACCCTAACCCTAACCCTTCCGAAAGTCGGAGAAGCTCAAGGATGGTACCGATCGATGCGCGCTACCCCATTTAGTGGGGGTAGAGCCTACTTGCAAGTCTCTCCGACCTTCACAAAAAAAGTTATTCAAGAATATCTCTTTCTCCTATGTGCTTTCATCCCTAACCCTAACCCTAACCCTTCCGAAAGTCGGAGAAGCTCAAGGATGGTACCGATCGATGCGCGCTACCCCATTTAGTGGGGGTAGAGCCTACTTGCAAGTCTCTCCGACCTTCACAAAAAAAGTTATTCAAGAATATCTCTTTCTCCTATGTGCTTTCATCCCTAACCCTAACCCTAACCCTTCCGAAAGTCGTAGAAGCTCAAGGATGGTACCGATCGATGCGCGCTACCCCATTTAGTGGGTGTAGAGCCTACTTGCAAGTCTCTCCGACCTTCACAAAAAAAGTTATTCAAGAATATCTCTTTCTCCTATGTGCTTTCATCCCTAACCCTAACCCTAACCCTTCCAAAAGTCGGAGAAGCTCAAGGATGGTACCGATCGATGCGCGCTACCCCATTTAGTGGGGGTAGAGCCTACTTGCGTGTCTCTCCGACCTTCACAAAAAAAGTTATTCAAGAATATCTCCTCAGATTTGGGGGAATTTCGTCGGTCGACCTCTTCCGAAGGTCGTACAAGCTCGGGGATGGTACCAATCGATCCGCAGGACCCAAATTAGTCCAGATGCAACCACTTTCCAAGTCTCTCCGACCTTCACAAAAAAAGTTATTCAAGAATATCTCTTTCTCCTATGTGCTTTCATCCCTAACCCTAACCCTAACCCTTCCGAAAGTCGGAGAAGCTCAAGGATGGTACCGATCGATGCGCGCAACCCCATTTAGTGGGGGTAGAGCCTACTTGCAAGTCTCTCCGACCTTCACAAAAAAAGTTATTCAAGAATATCTCCTCAGATTTGGGGGAATTTCGTCGGTCGACCTCTTTCGAAGGTCGTACAAGCTCGGGGATGGTACCAATCGATCCGCAGGACCCAAATTAGTCCAGATGCAACCACTTTCCAAGTCTCTCCGACCTTCACAAAAAAAGTTATTCAAGAATATCTCTTTCTCCTATGTGCTTTCATCCCTAACCCTAACCCTAACCCTTCCGAAAGTCGGAGAAGCTCAAGGATGGTACCGATCGATGCGCGCTACCCCATTTAGTGGGGGTAGAGCCTACTTGCAAGTCTCTCCGACCTTCACAAAAAAAGTTATTCAAGAATATCTCCTCAGATTTGGGGGAATTTCGTCGGTCGACCTCTTCCGAAGGTCGTACAAGCTCGGGGATGGTACCAATCGATCCGCAGGACCCAAATTAGTCCAGATGCAACGACTTTCCAAGTCTCTCCGACCTTCACAAAAAAAGTTATTCAAGAATATCTCTTTCTCCTATGTGCTTTCATCCCTAACCCTAACCCTAACCCTTCCGAAAGTCGTAGAAGCTCAAGGATGGTACCGATCGATGCGCGCTACCCCATTTAGTGGGGGTAGAGCCTACTTGCAAGTCTCTCCGACCTTCACAAAAAAAGTTATTCAAGAATATCTCTTTCTCCTATGTGCTTTCATCCCTAACCCTAACCCTAACCCTTCCAAAAGTCGGAGAAGCTCAAGGATGGTACCGATCGATGCGCGCTACCCCATTTAGTGGGGGTAGAGCCTACTTGCAAGTCTCTCCGACCTTCACAAAAAAAGTTATTCAAGAATATCTCTTTCTCCTATGTGCTTTCATCCCTAACCCTAACCCTAACCCTTCCGAAAGTCGGAGAAGCTCAAGGATGGTACCGATCGATGCGCGCTACCCCATTTAGTGGGGGTAGAGCCTACTTGCAAGTCTCTCCGACCTTCACAAAAAAAGTTATTCAAGAATATCTCTTTCTCCTATGTGCTTTCATCCCTAACCCTAACCCTAACCCTTCCGAAAGTCGTAGAAGCTCAAGGATGGTACCGATCGATGCGCGCTACCCCATTTAGTGGGTGTAGAGCCTACTTGCAAGTCTCTCCGACCTTCACAAAAAAAGTTATTCAAGAATATCTCTTTCTCCTATGTGCTTTCATCCCTAACCCTAACCCTAACCCTTCCAAAAGTCGGAGAAGCTCAAGGATGGTACCGATCGATGCGCGCTACCCCATTTAGTGGGGGTAGAGCCTACTTGCGTGTCTCTCCGACCTTCACAAAAAAAGTTATTCAAGAATATCTCCTCAGATTTGGGGGAATTTCGTCGGTCGACCTCTTCCGAAGGTCGTACAAGCTCGGGGATGGTACCAATCGATCCGCAGGACCCAAATTAGTCCAGATGCAACCACTTTCCAAGTCTCTCCGACCTTCACAAAAAAAGTTATTCAAGAATATCTCTTTCTCCTATGTGCTTTCATCCCTAACCCTAACCCTAACCCTTCCGAAAGTCGGAGAAGCTCAAGGATGGTACCGATCGATGCGCGCAACCCCATTTAGTGGGGGTAGAGCCTACTTGCAAGTCTCTCCGACCTTCACAAAAAAAGTTATTCAAGAATATCTCCTCAGATTTGGGGGAATTTCGTCGGTCGACCTCTTTCGAAGGTCGTACAAGCTCGGGGATGGTACCAATCGATCCGCAGGACCCAAATTAGTCCAGATGCAACCACTTTCCAAGTCTCTCCGACCTTCACAAAAAAAGTTATTCAAGAATATCTCTTTCTCCTATGTGCTTTCATCCCTAACCCTAACCCTAACCCTTCCGAAAGTCGGAGAAGCTCAAGGATGGTACCGATCGATGCGCGCTACCCCATTTAGTGGGGGTAGAGCCTACTTGCAAGTCTCTCCGACCTTCACAAAAAAAGTTATTCAAGAATATCTCCTCAGATTTGGGGGAATTTCGTCGGTCGACCTCTTCCGAAGGTCGTACAAGCTCGGGGATGGTACCAATCGATCCGCAGGACCCAAATTAGTCCAGATGCAACGACTTTCCAAGTCTCTCCGACCTTCACAAAAAAAGTTATTCAAGAATATCTCTTTCTCCTATGTGCTTTCATCCCTAACCCTAACCCTAACCCTTCCGAAAGTCGTAGAAGCTCAAGGATGGTACCGATCGATGCGCGCTACCCCATTTAGTGGGGGTAGAGCCTACTTGCAAGTCTCTCCGACCTTCACAAAAAAAGTTATTCAAGAATATCTCTTTCTCCTATGTGCTTTCATCCCTAACCCTAACCCTAACCCTTCCAAAAGTCGGAGAAGCTCAAGGATGGTACCGATCGATGCGCGCTACCCCATTTAGTGGGGGTAGAGCCTACTTGCAAGTCTCTCCGACCTTCACAAAAAAAGTTATTCAAGAATATCTCTTTCTCCTATGTGCTTTCATCCCTAACCCTAACCCTAACCCTTCCGAAAGTCGGAGAAGCTCAAGGATGGTACCGATCGATGCGCGCTACCCCATTTAGTGGGGGTAGAGCCTACTTGCAAGTCTCTCCGACCTTCACAAAAAAAGTTATTCAAGAATATCTCTTTCTCCTATGTGCTTTCATCCCTAACCCTAACCCTAACCCTTCCGAAAGTCGGAGAAGCTCAAGGATGGTACCGATCGATGCGCGCTACCCCATTTAGTGGGGGTAGAGCCTACTTGCAAGTCTCTCCGACCTTCACAAAAAAAGTTATTCAAGAATATCTCCTCAGATTTGGGGGAATTTCGTCGGTCGACCTCTTTCGAAGGTCGTACAAGCTCGGGGATGGTACCAATCGATCCGCAGGACCCAAATTAGTCCAGATGCAACCACTTTCCAAGTCTCTCCGACCTTCACAAAAAAAGTTATTCAAGAATATCTCTTTCTCCTATGTGCTTTCATCCCTAACCCTAACCCTAACCCTTCCGAAAGTCGGAGAAGCTCAAGGATGGTACCGATCGATGCGCGCTACCCCATTTAGTGGGGGTAGAGCCTACTTGCAAGTCTCTCCGACCTTCACAAAAAAAGTTATTCAAGAATATCTCCTCAGATTTGGGGGAATTTCGTCGGTCGACCTCTTCCGAAGGTCGTACAAGCTCGGGGATGGTACCAATCGATCCGCAGGACCCAAATTAGTCCAGATGCAACCACTTTCCAAGTCTCTCCGACCTTCACAAAAAAAGTTATTCAAGAATATCTCTTTCTCCTATGTGCTTTCATCCCTAACTCTAACCCTAACCCTTCCGAAAGTCGGAGAAGCTCAAGGATGGTACCGATCGATGCGCGCAACCCCATTTAGTGGGGGTAGAGCCTACTTGCAAGTCTCTCCGACCTTCACAAAAAAAGTTATTCAAGAATATCTCCTCAGATTTGGGGGAATTTCGTCGGTCGACCTCTTCCGAAGGTCGTACAAGCTCGGGGATGGTACCAATCGATCCGCAGGACCCAAATTAGTCCAGATGCAACCACTTTCCAAGTCTCTCCGACCTTCACAAAAAAAGTTATTCAAGAATATCTCTTTCTCCTATGTGCTTTCATCCCTAACCCTAACCCTTCCGAAAGTCGGAGAAGCTCAAGGATGGTACCGATCGATGCGCGTTACCCCATTTAGTGGGGGTAGAGCCTACTTGCAAGTCTCTCCGACCTTCACAAAAAAAGTTATTCAAGAATATCTCTTTCTCCTATGTGCTTTCATCCCTAACCCTAACCCTAACCCTTCCGAAAGTCGGAGAAGCTCAAGGATGGTACCGATCGATGCGCGCAACCCCATTTAGTGGGGGTAGAGCCTACTTGCAAGTCTCTCCGACCTTCACAAAAAAAGTTATTCAAGAATATCTCCTCAGATTTGGGGGAATTTCGTCGGTCGACCTCTTCCGAAGGTCGTACAAGCTCGGGGATGGTACCAATCGATCCGCAGGACCCAAATTAGTCCAGATGCAACCACTTTCCAAGTCTCTCCGACCTTCACAAAAAAAGTTATTCAAGAATATCTCTTTCTCCTATGTGCTTTCATCCCTAACCCTAACCCTAACCCTTCCGAAAGTCGGAGAAGCTCAAGGATGGTACCGATCGATGCGCGCTACCCCATTTAGTGGGGGTAGAGCCTACTTGCAAGTCTCTCCGACCTTCACAAAAAAAGTTATTCAAGAATATCTCTTTCTCCTATGTGCTTTCATCCCTAACCCTAACCCTAACCCTTCCGAAAGTCGTAGAAGCTCAAGGATGGTACCGATCGATGCGCGTTACCCCATTTAGTGGGGGTAGAGCCTACTTGCAAGTCTCTCCGACCTTCACAAAAAAAGTTATTCAAGAATATCTCTTTCTCCTATGTGCTTTCATCCCTTACCCTAACCCTAACCCTTCCAAAAGTCGGAGAAGCTCAAGGATGGTACCGATCGATGCGCGCTACCCCATTTAGTGGGGGTAGAGCCTACTTGCATGTCTCTCCGACCTTCACAAAAAAAGTTATTCAAGAATATCTCCTCAGATTTGGGGGAATTTCGTCGGTCGACCTCTTCCGAAGGTCGTACAAGCTCGGGGATGGTACCAATCGATCCGCAGGACCCAAATTAGTCCAGATGCAACCACTTTCCAAGTCTCTCCGACCTTCACAAAAAAAGTTATTCAAGAATATCTCTTTCTCCTATGTGCTTTCATCCCTAACCCTAACCCTAACCCTTCCGAAAGTCGGAGAAGCTCAAGGATGGTACCGATCGATGCGCGCAACCCCATTTAGTGGGGGTAGAGCCTACTTGCAAGTCTCTCCGACCTTCACAAAAAAAGTTATTCAAGAATATCTCCTCAGATTTGGGGGAATTTCGTCGGTCGACCTCTTCCGAAGGTCGTACAAGCTCGGGGATGGTACCAATCGATCCGCAGGACCCAAATTAGTCCAGATGCAACCACTTTCCAAGTCTCTCCGACCTTCACAAAAAAAGTTATTCAAGAATATCTCTTTCTCCTATGTGCTTTCATCCCTAACCCTAACCCTAACCCTTCCGAAAGTCGGAGAAGCTCAGGGATGGTACCGATCGATGCGCGCTACCCCATTTAGTGGGGGTAGAGCCTACTTGCAAGTCTCTCCGACCTTCACAAAAAAAGTTATTCAAGAATATCTCTTTCTCCTATGTGCTTTCATCCCTAACCCTAACCCTAACCCTTCCGAAAGTCGGAGAAGCTCAAGGATGGTACCGATCGATGTGCGCTACCCCATTTAGTGGGGGTAGAGCCTACTTGCAAGTCTCTCCGACCTTCACAAAAAAGGTTATTCAAGAATATCTCTTTCTCCTATGTGCTTTCATCCCTAACCCTAACCCTAACCCTTCCGAAAGTCGGAGAAGCTCAAGGATGGTACCGATCGATGCGCGCTACCCCATTTAGTGGGGGTAGAGCCTACTTGCAAGTCTCTCCGACCTTCACAAAAAAAGTTATTCAAGAATATCTCCTCAGATTTGGGGGAATTTCGTCGGTCGACCTCTTCCGAAGGTCGTACAAGCTCGGGGATGGTACCAATCGATCCGCAGGACCCAAATTAGTCCAGATGCAACCACTTTCCAAGTCTCTCCGACCTTCACAAAAAAAGTTATTCAAGAATATCTCTTTCTCCTATGTGCTTTCATCCCTAACCCTAACCCTAACCCTTCCGAAAGTCGGAGAAGCTCAAGGATGGTACCGATCGATGCGCGCAACCCCATTTAGTGGGGGTAGAGCCTACTTGCAAGTCTCTCCGACCTTCACAAAAAAAGTTATTCAAGAATATCTCCTCAGATTTGGGGGAATTTCGTCGGTCGACCTCTTCCGAAGGTCGTACAAGCTCGGGGATAGTACCAATCGATCCGCAGGACCCAAATTAGTCCAGATGCAACCACTTTCCAAGTCTCTCCGACCTTCACAAAAAAAGTTATTCAAGAATATCTCTTTCTCCTATGTGCTTTCATCCCTAACCCTAACCCTTCCGAAAGTCGGAGAAGCTCAAGGATGGTACCGATCGATGCGCGCAACCCCATTTAGTGGGGGTAGAGCCTACTTGCAAGTCTCTCCGACCTTCACAAAAAAAGTTATTCAAGAATATCTCCTCAGATTTGGGGGAATTTCGTCGGTCGACCTCTTTCGAAGGTCGTACAAGCTCGGGGATGGTACCAATCGATCCGCAGGACCCAAATTAGTCCAGATGCAACCACTTTCCAAGTCTCTCCGACCTTCACAAAAAAAGTTATTCAAGAATATCTCTTTCTCCTATGTGCTTTCATCCCTAACCCTAACCCTAACCCTTCCGAAAGTCGGAGAAGCTCAAGGATGGTACCGATCGATGCGCGCTACCCCATTTAGTGGGGGTAGAGCCTACTTGCAAGTCTCTCCGACCTTCACAAAAAAAGTTATTCAAGAATATCTCCTCAGATTTGGGGGAATTTCGTCGGTCGACCTCTTCCGAAGGTCGTACAAGCTCGGGGATGGTACCAATCGATCCGCAGGACCCAAATTAGTCCAGATGCAACGACTTTCCAAGTCTCTCCGACCTTCACAAAAAAAGTTATTCAAGAATATCTCTTTCTCCTATGTGCTTTCATCCCTAACCCTAACCCTAACCCTTCCGAAAGTCGTAGAAGCTCAAGGATGGTACCGATCGATGCGCGCTACCCCATTTAGTGGGGGTAGAGCCTACTTGCAAGTCTCTCCGACCTTCACAAAAAAAGTTATTCAAGAATATCTCTTTCTCCTATGTGCTTTCATCCCTAACCCTAACCCTAACCCTTCCAAAAGTCGGAGAAGCTCAAGGATGGTACCGATCGATGCGCGCTACCCCATTTAGTGGGGGTAGAGCCTACTTGCAAGTCTCTCCGACCTTCACAAAAAAAGTTATTCAAGAATATCTCTTTCTCCTATGTGCTTTCATCCCTAACCCTAACCCTAACCCTTCCGAAAGTCGGAGAAGCTCAAGGATGGTACCGATCGATGCGCGCTACCCCATTTAGTGGGGGTAGAGCCTACTTGCAAGTCTCTCCGACCTTCACAAAAAAAGTTATTCAAGAATATCTCTTTCTCCTATGTGCTTTCATCCCTAACCCTAACCCTAACCCTTCCGAAAGTCGGAGAAGCTCAAGGATGGTACCGATCGATGCGCGCTACCCCATTTAGTGGGGGTAGAGCCTACTTGCAAGTCTCTCCGACCTTCACAAAAAAAGTTATTCAAGAATATCTCCTCAGATTTGGGGGAATTTCGTCGGTCGACCTCTTTCGAAGGTCGTACAAGCTCGGGGATGGTACCAATCGATCCGCAGGACCCAAATTAGTCCAGATGCAACCACTTTCCAAGTCTCTCCGACCTTCACAAAAAAAGTTATTCAAGAATATCTCTTTCTCCTATGTGCTTTCATCCCTAACCCTAACCCTAACCCTTCCGAAAGTCGGAGAAGCTCAAGGATGGTACCGATCGATGCGCGCTACCCCATTTAGTGGGGGTAGAGCCTACTTGCAAGTCTCTCCGACCTTCACAAAAAAAGTTATTCAAGAATATCTCCTCAGATTTGGGGGAATTTCGTCGGTCGACCTCTTCCGAAGGTCGTACAAGCTCGGGGATGGTACCAATCGATCCGCAGGACCCAAATTAGTCCAGATGCAACCACTTTCCAAGTCTCTCCGACCTTCACAAAAAAAGTTATTCAAGAATATCTCTTTCTCCTATGTGCTTTCATCCCTAACTCTAACCCTAACCCTTCCGAAAGTCGGAGAAGCTCAAGGATGGTACCGATCGATGCGCGCAACCCCATTTAGTGGGGGTAGAGCCTACTTGCAAGTCTCTCCGACCTTCACAAAAAAAGTTATTCAAGAATATCTCCTCAGATTTGGGGGAATTTCGTCGGTCGACCTCTTCCGAAGGTCGTACAAGCTCGGGGATGGTACCAATCGATCCGCAGGACCCAAATTAGTCCAGATGCAACCACTTTCCAAGTCTCTCCGACCTTCACAAAAAAAGTTATTCAAGAATATCTCTTTCTCCTATGTGCTTTCATCCCTAACCCTAACCCTTCCGAAAGTCGGAGAAGCTCAAGGATGGTACCGATCGATGCGCGTTACCCCATTTAGTGGGGGTAGAGCCTACTTGCAAGTCTCTCCGACCTTCACAAAAAAAGTTATTCAAGAATATCTCTTTCTCCTATGTGCTTTCATCCCTAACCCTAACCCTAACCCTTCCGAAAGTCGGAGAAGCTCAAGGATGGTACCGATCGATGCGCGCAACCCCATTTAGTGGGGGTAGAGCCTACTTGCAAGTCTCTCCGACCTTCACAAAAAAAGTTATTCAAGAATATCTCCTCAGATTTGGGGGAATTTCGTCGGTCGACCTCTTCCGAAGGTCGTACAAGCTCGGGGATGGTACCAATCGATCCGCAGGACCCAAATTAGTCCAGATGCAACCACTTTCCAAGTCTCTCCGACCTTCACAAAAAAAGTTATTCAAGAATATCTCTTTCTCCTATGTGCTTTCATCCCTAACCCTAACCCTAACCCTTCCGAAAGTCGGAGAAGCTCAAGGATGGTACCGATCGATGCGCGCTACCCCATTTAGTGGGGGTAGAGCCTACTTGCAAGTCTCTCCGACCTTCACAAAAAAAGTTATTCAAGAATATCTCTTTCTCCTATGTGCTTTCATCCCTAACCCTAACCCTAACCCTTCCGAAAGTCGTAGAAGCTCAAGGATGGTACCGATCGATGCGCGTTACCCCATTTAGTGGGGGTAGAGCCTACTTGCAAGTCTCTCCGACCTTCACAAAAAAAGTTATTCAAGAATATCTCTTTCTCCTATGTGCTTTCATCCCTTACCCTAACCCTAACCCTTCCAAAAGTCGGAGAAGCTCAAGGATGGTACCGATCGATGCGCGCTACCCCATTTAGTGGGGGTAGAGCCTACTTGCATGTCTCTCCGACCTTCACAAAAAAAGTTATTCAAGAATATCTCCTCAGATTTGGGGGAATTTCGTCGGTCGACCTCTTCCGAAGGTCGTACAAGCTCGGGGATGGTACCAATCGATCCGCAGGACCCAAATTAGTCCAGATGCAACCACTTTCCAAGTCTCTCCGACCTTCACAAAAAAAGTTATTCAAGAATATCTCTTTCTCCTATGTGCTTTCATCCCTAACCCTAACCCTAACCCTTCCGAAAGTCGGAGAAGCTCAAGGATGGTACCGATCGATGCGCGCAACCCCATTTAGTGGGGGTAGAGCCTACTTGCAAGTCTCTCCGACCTTCACAAAAAAAGTTATTCAAGAATATCTCCTCAGATTTGGGGGAATTTCGTCGGTCGACCTCTTCCGAAGGTCGTACAAGCTCGGGGATGGTACCAATCGATCCGCAGGACCCAAATTAGTCCAGATGCAACCACTTTCCAAGTCTCTCCGACCTTCACAAAAAAAGTTATTCAAGAATATCTCTTTCTCCTATGTGCTTTCATCCCTAACCCTAACCCTAACCCTTCCGAAAGTCGGAGAAGCTCAGGGATGGTACCGATCGATGCGCGCTACCCCATTTAGTGGGGGTAGAGCCTACTTGCAAGTCTCTCCGACCTTCACAAAAAAAGTTATTCAAGAATATCTCTTTCTCCTATGTGCTTTCATCCCTAACCCTAACCCTAACCCTTCCGAAAGTCGGAGAAGCTCAAGGATGGTACCGATCGATGTGCGCTACCCCATTTAGTGGGGGTAGAGCCTACTTGCAAGTCTCTCCGACCTTCACAAAAAAGGTTATTCAAGAATATCTCTTTCTCCTATGTGCTTTCATCCCTAACCCTAACCCTAACCCTTCCGAAAGTCGGAGAAGCTCAAGGATGGTACCGATCGATGCGCGCTACCCCATTTAGTGGGGGTAGAGCCTACTTGCAAGTCTCTCCGACCTTCACAAAAAAAGTTATTCAAGAATATCTCCTCAGATTTGGGGGAATTTCGTCGGTCGACCTCTTCCGAAGGTCGTACAAGCTCGGGGATGGTACCAATCGATCCGCAGGACCCAAATTAGTCCAGATGCAACCACTTTCCAAGTCTCTCCGACCTTCACAAAAAAAGTTATTCAAGAATATCTCTTTCTCCTATGTGCTTTCATCCCTAACCCTAACCCTAACCCTTCCGAAAGTCGGAGAAGCTCAAGGATGGTACCGATCGATGCGCGCAACCCCATTTAGTGGGGGTAGAGCCTACTTGCAAGTCTCTCCGACCTTCACAAAAAAAGTTATTCAAGAATATCTCCTCAGATTTGGGGGAATTTCGTCGGTCGACCTCTTCCGAAGGTCGTACAAGCTCGGGGATAGTACCAATCGATCCGCAGGACCCAAATTAGTCCAGATGCAACCACTTTCCAAGTCTCTCCGACCTTCACAAAAAAAGTTATTCAAGAATATCTCTTTCTCCTATGTGCTTTCATCCCTAACCCTAACCCTTCCGAAAGTCGGAGAAGCTCAAGGATGGTACCGATCGATGCGCGCTACCCCATTTAGTGGGGGTAGAGCCTACTTGCAAGTCTCTCTGACCTTCACAAAAAAAGTTATTCAAGAATATCTCTTTCTCCTATGTGCTTTCATCCCTAACCCTAACCCTAACCCTTCTGAAAGTCGGAGAAGCTCAAGGATGGTACCGATCGATGCGCGCAACCCCATTTAGTGGGGGTAGAGCCTACTTGCAAGTCTCTCCGACCTTCACAAAAAAAGTTATTCAAGAATATCTCCTCAGATTTGGGGGAATTTCGTCGGTCGACCTCTTCCGAAGGTCGTACAAGCTCATGAATGGTACCAATCGATCCGCAGGACCCAAATTAATCCAGATGCAACCACTTTTCAAGTCTCTCCGACCTTCACAAAAAAAGTTATTCAAGAATATCTCTTTCTCCTATGTGCTTTCATCCCTAACCCTAACCCTAACCCTTCCGAAAGTCGGAGAAGCTCAAAGATGGTACCGATCGATGCGCGCAACCCCATTTAGTGGGGGTAGAGCCTACTTGCAAGTCTCTCCGACCTTCACAAAAAAAGTTATTCAAGAATATCTCCTCAGATTTGGGGGAATTTCGTCGGTCGACCTCTTCCGAAGGTCGTACAAGCTCGGGGATGGTACCAATCGATCCGCAGGACCCAAATTAGTCCAGATGCAACCACTTTCCAAGTCTCTCCGACCTTCACAAAAAAAGTTATTCAAGAATATCTCTTTCTCCTATGTGCTTTCATCCCTAACCCTAACCCTTCCGAAAGTCGGAGAAGCTCAAGGATGGTACCGATCGATGCGCGCTACCCCATTTAGTGGGGGTAGAGCCTACTTGCAAGTCTCTCCGACCTTCACAAAAAAAGTTATTCAAGAATATCTCTTTCTCCTATGTGCTTTCATCCCTAACCCTAACCCTTCCGAAAGTCGGAGAAGCTCAAGGATGGTACCGATCGATGCGCGCAACCCCATTTAGTGGGGGTAGAGCCTACTTGCAAGTCTCTCCGACCTTCACAAAAAAAGTTATTCAAGAATATCTCCTCAGATTTGGGGGAATTTCGTCGGTCGACCTCTTCCGAAGGTCGTACAAGCTCGGGGATGGTACCAATCGATCTGCAGGACCCAAATTAGTCCAGATGCAACCACTTTCCAAGTCTCTCCGACCTTCACAAAAAAAGTTATTCAAGAATATCTCTTTCTCCTATGTGCTTTCATCCCTAACCCTAACCCTAACCCTTCCGAAAGTCGGAGAAGCTCAAGGATGGTACCGATCGATGCGCGCTACCCCATTTAGTGGGGGTAGAGCCTACTTGCAAGTCTCTCCGACCTTCACAAAAAAAGTTATTCAAGAATATCTCTTTCTCCTATGTGCTTTCATCCCTAACCCTAACCCTAACCCTTCCGAAAGTCGGAGAAGCTCAAGGATGGTACCGATCGATGCGCGCTACCCCATTTAGTGGGGGTAGAGCCTACTTGCAAGTCTCTCCGACCTTCACAAAAAACGTTATTCAAGAATATCTCTTTCTCCTATGTGCTTTCATCCCTAACCCTAACCCTAACCCTTCCGAAAGTCGGAGAAGCTCAAGGATGGAACCGATCGATGCGCGCTACCCCATTTAGTGGGGGTAGAGCCTACTTGCAAGTCTCTCCGACCTTCACAAAAAAAGTTATTCAAGAATATCTCCTCAGATTTGGGGGAATTTCGTCGGTCGACCTCTTCCGAAGGTCGTACAAGCTCGGGGATGGTACCAATCGATCTGCAGGACCCAAATTAGTCCAGATGCAACCACTTTCCAAGTCTCTCCGACCTTCACAAAAAAAGTTATTCAAGAATATCTCTTTCTCCTATGTGCTTTCATCCCTAACCCTAACCCTAACCCTTTCGAAAGTCGGAGAAGCTCAAGGATGGTACCGATCGATGCGCGCTACCCCATTTAGTGGGGGTAGAGCCTACTTGCAAGTCTCTCCGACCTTCACAAAAAAAGTTATTCAAGAATATCTCCTCAGATTTGGGGGAATTTCGTCGGTCGACCTCTTCCGAAGGTCGTACAAGCTCGGGGATGGTACCAATCGATCCGCAGGACCCAAATTAGTCCAGATGCAACCACTTTCCAAGTCTCTCCGACCTTCACAAAAAAAGTTATTCAAGAATATCTCTTTCTCCTATGTGCTTTCATCCCTAACCCTAACCCTAACCCTTCCGAAAGTCGGAGAAGCTCAAGGATGGTACCGATCGATGCGCGCAACCCCATTTAGTGGGGGTAGAGCCTACTTGCAAGTCTCTCCGACCTTCACAAAAAAAGTTATTCAAGAATATCTCCTCAGATTTGGGGGAATTTCGTCGTTCGACCTCTTCCGAAGGTCGTACAAGCTCGGGGATGGTACCAATCGATCCGCAGGACCCAAATTAGTCCAGATGCAACCACTTTACAAGTCTCTCCGACCTTCACAAAAAAAGTTATTCAAGAATATCTCTTTCTCCTATGTGCTTTCATCCCTAACCCTAACCCTTCCGAAAGTCGGAGAAGCTCAAGAATGGTACCGATCGATGCGCGCTACCCCATTTAGTGGGGGTAGAGCCTACTTGCAAGTCTCTCCGACCTTCACAAAAAAAGTTATTCAAGAATATCTCTTTCTCCTATGTGCTTTCATCCCTAACCCTAACCCTAACCCTAACCCTTCCGAAAGTCGGAGAAGCTCAAGGATGGTACCGATCGATGCGCGCAACCCCATTTAGTGGGGGTAGAGCCTACTTGCAAGTCTCTCCGACCTTCAAAAAAAAAGTTATTCAAGAATATCTCTTTCTCCTATGTGCTTTCATCCCTAACCCTAACCCTAACCCTTCCGAAAGTCGGAAAAGCTCAAGGATGGTACCGATCGATGCGCGCTACCCCATTTAGTGGGGGTAGAGCCTACTTGCAAGTCTCTCCGACCTTCACAAAAAAAGTTATTCAAGAATATCTCTTTCTCCTATGTGCTTTCATCCCTAACCCTAACCCTAACCCTTCCGAAAGTCGTAGAAGCTCAAGGATGGTACCGATCGATGCGCGCTACCCCATTTAGTGGGGGTAGAGCCTACTTGCAAGTCTCTCCGACCTTCACAAAAAAAGTTATTCAAGAATATCTCTTTCTCCTATGTGCTTTCATCCCTAACCCTAACCCTAACCCTTCCGAAAGTCGGAGAAGCTCAGGGATGGTACCGATCGATGCGCGCTACCCCATTTAGTGGGGGTAGAGCCTACTTGCAAGTCTCTCCGACCTTCACAAAAAAAGTTATTCAAGAATATCTCTTTCTCCTATGTGCTTTCATCCCTAACCCTAACCCTAACCCTTCCGAAAGTCGGAGAAGCTCAAGGATGGTACCGATCGATGTGCGCTACCCCATTTAGTGGGGGTAGAGCCTACTTGCAAGTCTCTCCGACCTTCACAAAAAAGGTTATTCAAGAATATCTCTTTCTCCTATGTGCTTTCATCCCTAACCCTAACCCTAACCCTTCCGAAAGTCGGAGAAGCTCAAGGATGGTACCGATCGATGCGCGCTACCCCATTTAGTGGGGGTAGAGCCTACTTGCAAGTCTCTCCGACCTTCACAAAAAAAGTTATTCAAGAATATCTCCTCAGATTTGGGGGAATTTCGTCGGTCGACCTCTTCCGAAGGTCGTACAAGCTCGGGGATGGTACCAATCGATCCGCAGGACCCAAATTAGTCCAGATGCAACCACTTTCCAAGTCTCTCCGACCTTCACAAAAAAAGTTATTCAAGAATATCTCTTTCTCCTATGTGCTTTCATCCCTAACCCTAACCCTAACCCTTCCGAAAGTCGGAGAAGCTCAAGGATGGTACCGATCGATGCGCGCAACCCCATTTAGTGGGGGTAGAGCCTACTTGCAAGTCTCTCCGACCTTCACAAAAAAAGTTATTCAAGAATATCTCCTCAGATTTGGGGGAATTTCGTCGGTCGACCTCTTCCGAAGGTCGTACAAGCTCGGGGATGGTACCAATCGATCCGCAGGACCCAAATTAGTCCAGATGCAACCACTTTCAAAGTCTCTCCGACCTTCACAAAAAAAGTTATTCAAGAATATCTCTTTCTCCTATGTGCTTTCATCCCTAACCCTAACCCTTCCGAAAGTCGGAGAAGCTCAAGGATGGTACCGATCGATGCGCGCTACCCCATTTAGTGGGGGTAGAGCCTACTTGCAAGTCTCTCCGACCTTCACAAAAAAAGTTATTCAAGAATATCTCTTTCTCCTATGTGCTTTCATCCCTAACCCTAACCCTAACCCTTCCGAAAGTCGGAGAAGCTCAAGGATGGTACCGATCGATGCGCGCAACCCCATTTAGTGGGGGTAGAGCCTACTTGCAAGTCTCTCCGACCTTCACAAAAAAAGTTATTCAAGAATATCTCCTCAGATTTGGGGGAATTTCGTCGGTCGACCTCTTCCGAAGGTCGTACAAGCTCATGAATGGTACCAATCGATCCGCAGGACCCAAATTAGTCCAGATGCAACCACTTTTCAAGTCTCTCCGACCTTCACAAAAAAAGTTATTCAAGAATATCTCTTTCTCCTATGTGCTTTCATCCCTAACCCTAACCCTAACCCTTCCGAAAGTCGGAGAAGCTCAAGGATGGTACCGATCGATGCGCGCAACCCCATTTAGTGGGGGTAGAGCCTACTTGCAAGTCTCTCCGACCTTCACAAAAAAAGTTATTCAAGAATATCTCCTCAGATTTGGGGGAATTTCGTCGGTCGACCTCTTCCGAAGGTCGTACAAGCTCGGGGATGGTACCAATCGATCCGCAGGACCCAAATTAGTCCAGATGCAACCACTTTCCAAGTCTCTCCGACCTTCACAAAAAAAGTTATTCAAGAATATCTCTTTCTCCTATGTGCTTTCATCCCTAACCCTAACCCTTCCGAAAGTCGGAGAAGCTCAAGGATGGTACCGATCGATGCGCGCTACCCCATTTAGTGGGGGTAGAGCCTACTTGCAAGTCTCTCCGACCTTCACAAAAAAAGTTATTCAAGAATATCTCTTTCTCCTATGTGCTTTCATCCCTAACCCTAACCCTAACCCTTCCGAAAGTCGGAGAAGCTCAAGGATGGTACCGATCGATGCGCGCAACCCCATTTAGTGGGGGTAGAGCCTACTTGCAAGTCTCTCCGACCTTCACAAAAAAAGTTATTCAAGAATATCTCCTCAGATTTGGGGGAATTTCGTCGGTCGACCTCTTCCGAAGGTCGTACAAGCTCGGGGATGGTACCAATCGATCCGCAGGACCCAAATTAGTCCAGATGCAACCACTTTCCAAGTCTCTCCGACCTTCACAAAAAAAGTTATTCAAGAATATCTCTTTCTCCTATGTGCTTTCATCCCTAACCCTAACCCTAACCCTTCCGAAAGTCGGAGAAGCTCAAGGATGGTACCGATCGATGCGCGCTACCCCATTTAGTGGGGGTAGAGCCTACTTGCAAGTCTCTCCGACCTTCACAAAAAAAGTTATTCAAGAATATCTCTTTCTCCTATGTGCTTTCATCCCTAACCCTAACCCTAACCCTTCCGAAAGTCGGAGAAGCTCAAGGATGGTACCGATCGATGCGCGCTACCCCATTTAGTGGGGGTAGAGCCTACTTGCAAGTCTCTCCGACCTTCACAAAAAAAGTTATTCAAGAATATCTCTTTCTCCTATGTGCTTTCATCCCTAACCCTAACCCTAACCCTTCCGAAAGTCGGAGAAGCTCAAGGATGGTACCGATCGATGCGCGCAACCCCATTTAGTGGGGGTAGAGCCTACTTGCAAGTCTCTCCGACCTTCACAAAAAAAGTTATTCAAGAATATCTCCTCAGATTTGGGGGAATTTCGTCGGTCGACCTCTTCCGAAGGTCGTACAAGCTCGGGGATGGTACCAATCGATCCGCAGAACCCAAATTAGTCCAGATGCAACCACTTTCCAAGTCTCTCCGACCTTCACAAAAAAAGTTATTCAAGAATATCTCTTTCTCCTATGTGCTTTCATCCCTAACCCTAACCCTAACCCTTCCGAAAGTCGGAGAAGCTCAAGGATGGTACCGATCGATGCGCGCTACCCCATTTAGTGGGGGTAGAGCCTACTTGCAAGTCTCTCCGACCTTCACAAAAAAAGTTATTCAAGAATATCTCTTTCTCCTATGTGCTTTCATCCCTAACCCTAACCCTAACCCTTCCGAAAGTCGGAGAAGCTCAAGGATGGTACCGATCGATGCGCGCTACCCCATTTAGTGGGGGTAGAGCCTACTTGCAAGTCTCTCCGACCTTCACAAAAAACGTTATTCAAGAATATCTCTTTCTCCTATGTGCTTTCATCCCTAACCCTAACCCTAACCCTTCCGAAAGTCGGAGAAGCTCAAGGATGGAACCGATCGATGCGCGCTACCCCATTTAGTGGGGGTAGAGCCTACTTGCAAGTCTCTCCGACCTTCACAAAAAAAGTTATTCAAGAATATCTCCTCAGATTTGGGGGAATTTCGTCGGTCGACCTCTTCCGAAGGTCGTACAAGCTCGGGGATGGTACCAATCGATCTGCAGGACCCAAATTAGTCCAGATGCAACCACTTTCCAAGTCTCTCCGACCTTCACAAAAAAAGTTATTCAAGAATATCTCTTTCTCCTATGTGCTTTCATCCCTAACCCTAACCCTAACCCTTCCGAAAGTCGGAGAAGCTCAAGGATGGTACCGATCGATGCGCGCAACCCCATTTAGTGGGGGTAGAGCCTACTTGCAAGTCTCTCCGACCTTCACAAAAAAAGTTATTCAAGAATATCTCCTCAGATTTGGGGGAATTTCGTCGTTCGACCTCTTCCGAAGGTCGTACAAGCTCGGGGATGGTACCAATCGATCCGCAGGACCCAAATTAGTCCAGATGCAACCACTTTACAAGTCTCTCCGACCTTCACAAAAAAAGTTATTCAAGAATATCTCTTTCTCCTATGTGCTTTCATCCCTAACCCTAACCCTTCCGAAAGTCGGAGAAGCTCAAGAATGGTACCGATCGATGCGCGCTACCCCATTTAGTGGGGGTAGAGCCTACTTGCAAGTCTCTCCGACCTTCACAAAAAAAGTTATTCAAGAATATCTCTTTCTCCTATGTGCTTTCATCCCTAACCCTAACCCTAACCCTAACCCTTCCGAAAGTCGGAGAAGCTCAAGGATGGTACCGATCGATGCGCGCAACCCCATTTAGTGGGGGTAGAGCCTACTTGCAAGTCTCTCCGACCTTCACAAAAAAAGTTATTCAAGAATATCTCTTTCTCCTATGTGCTCTCATCCCTAACCCTAACCCTAACCCTTCCGAAAGTCGGAAAAGCTCAAGGATGGTACCGATCGATGCGCGCTACCCCATTTAGTGGGGGTAGAGCCTACTTGCAAGTCTCTCCGACCTTCACAAAAAAAGTTATTCAAGAATATCTCTTTCTCCTATGTGCTTTCATCCCTAACCCTAACCCTAACCCTTCCGAAAGTCGTAGAAGCTCAAAGATGGTACCGATCGATGCGCGCTACCCCATTTAGTGGGGGTAGAGCCTACTTGCAAGTCTCTCCGACCTTCACAAAAAAAGTTATTCAAGAATATCTCTTTCTCCTATGTGCTTTCATCCCTAACCGTAACCCTAACCCTTCCAAAAGTCGGAGAAGCTCAAGGATGGTACCGATCGATGTGCGCTACCCCATTTAGTGGGGGTAGAGCCTACTTGCATGTCTCTCCGACCTTCACAAAAAAAGTTATTCAAGAATATCTCCTCAGATTTGGGGGAATTTCGTCGGTCGACCTCTTCCGAAGGTCGTACAAGCTCGGGGATGGTACCAATCGATCTGCAGGACCCAAATTAGTCCAGATGCAACCACTTTCCAAGTCTCTCCGACCTTCACAAAAAAAGTTATTCAAGAATATCTCTTTCTCCTATGTGCTTTCATCCCTAACCCTAACCCTAACCCTTCCGAAAGTCGGAGAAGCTCAAGGATGGTACCGATCGATGCGCGCTACCCCATTTAGTGGGGGTAGAGCCTACTTGCAAGTCTCTCCGACCTTCACAAAAAAAGTTATTCAAGAATATCTCTTTCTCCTATGTGCTTTCATCCCTAACCCTAACCCTAACCCTTCCGAAAGTCGGAAAAGCTCAAGGATGGTACCGATCGATGCGCGCTACCCCATTTAGTGGGGGTAGAGCCTACTTGCAAGTCTCTCCGACCTTCACAAAAAAAGTTATTCAAGAATATCTCTTTCTCCTATGTGCTTTCATCCCTAACCCTAACCCTAACCCTTCCGAAAGTCGTAGAAGCTCAAGGATGGTACCGATCGATGCGCGCTACCCCATTTAGTGGGGGTAGAGCCTACTTGCAAGTCTCTCCGACCTTCACAAAAAAAGTTATTCAAGAATATCTCTTTCTCCTATGTGCTTTCATCCCTAACCCTAACCCTAACCCTTCCAAAAGTCGGAGAAGCTCAAGGATGGTACCGATCGATGCGCGCTACCCCATTTAGTGGGGGTAAAGCCTACTTGCATGTCTCTCCGACCTTCACAAAAAAAGTTATTCAAGAATATCTCCTCAGATTTGGGGGAATTTCGTCGGTCGACCTCTTCCGAAGGTCGTACAAGCTCGGGGATGGTACCAATCGATCCGCAGGACCCAAATTAGTCCAGATGCAACCACTTTCCAAGTCTCTCCGACCTTCACAAAAAAAGTTATTCAAGAATATCTCTTTCTCCTATGTGCTTTCATCCCTAACCCTAACCCTAACCCTTCCGAAAGTCGGAGAAGCTCAAGGATGGTACCGATCGATGCGCGCTACCCCATTTAGTGGGGGTAGAGCCTACTTGCAAGTCTCTCCGACCTTCACAAAAAAAGTTATTCAAGAATATCTCTTTCTCCTATGTGCTTTCATCCCTAACCCTAACCCTAACCCTTCCGAAAGTCGGAAAAGCTCAAGGATGGTACCGATCGATGTGCGCTACCCCATTTAGTGGGGGTAGAGCCTACTTGCAAGTCTCTCCGACCTTCACAAAAAAAGTTATTCAAGAATATCTCTTTCTCCTATGTGCTTTCATCCCTAACCCTAACCCTAACCCTTCCGAAAGTCGTAGAAGCTCAAGGATGGTACCGATCGATGCGCGCTACCCCATTTAGTGGGGGTAGAGCCTACTTGCAAGTCTCTCCGACCTTCACAAAAAAAGTTATTCAAGAATATCTCTTTCTCCTATGTGCTTTCATCCCTAACCCTAACCCTAACCCTTCCAAAAGTCGGAGAAGCTCAAGGATGGTACCGATCGATGCGCGCTACCCCATTTAGTGGGGGTAGAGCCTACTTGCATGTCTCTCCGACCTTCACAAAAAAAGTTATTCAAGAATATCTCCTCAGATTTGGGGGAATTTCGTCGGTCGACCTCTTCCGAAGGTCGTACAAGCTCGGGGATGGTACCAATCGATCCGCAGGACCCAAATTAGTCCAGATGCAACCACTTTCCAAGTCTCTCCGACCTTCACAAAAAAAGTTATTCAAGAATATCTCTTTCTCCTATGTGCTTTCATCCCTAACCCTAACCCTAACCCTTCCGAAAGTCGGAGAAGCTCAAGGATGGTACCGATCGATGCGCGCTACCCCATTTAGTGGGGGTAGAGCCTACTTGCAAGTCTCTCCGACCTTCACAAAAAACGTTATTCAAGAATATCTCTTTCTCCTATGTGCTTTCATCCCTAACCCTAACCCTTCCGAAAGTCGGAGAAGCTCAAGGATGGTACCGATCGATGCGCGCTACCCCATTTAGTGGGGGTAGAGCCTACTTGCAAGTCTCTCCGACCTTCACAAAAAAAGTTATTCAAGAATATCTCCTCAGATTTGGGGGAATTTCGTCGGTCGACCTCTTCCGAAGGTCGTACAAGCTCGGGGATGGTACCAATCGATCCGCAGGACCCAAATTAGTCCAGATGCAACCACTTTCCAAGTCTCTCCGACCTTCACAAAAAAAGTTATTCAAGAATATCTCTTTCTCCTATGTGCTTTCATCCCTAACCCTAACCCTAACCCTTCCGAAAGTCCGAGAAGCTCAAGGATGGTACCGATCGATGCGCGCAACCCCATTTAGTGGGGGTAGAGCCTACTTGCAAGTCTCTCCGACCTTCACAAAAAAAGTTATTCAAGAATATCTCCTCAGATTTGGGGGAATTTCGTCGGTCGACCTCTTCCGAAGGTCGTACAAGCTCGGGGATGGTACCAATCGATCCGCAGGACCCAAATTAGTCCAGATGCAACCACTTTCCAAGTCTCTCCGACCTTCACAAAAAAAGTTATTCAAGAATATCTCTTTCTCCTATGTGCTTTCATCCCTAACCCTAACCCTAACCCTTCCGAAAGTCGGAGAAGCTCAAGGATGGTACCGATCGATGCGCGCTACCCCATTTAGTGGGGGTAGAGCCTACTTGCAAGTCTCTCCGACCTTCACAAAAAAAGTTATTCAAGAATATCTCTTTCTCCTATGTGCTTTCATCCCTAACCCTAACCCTAACCCTTCCGAAAGTCGGAGAAGCTCAAGGATGGTACCGATCGATGCGCGCTACTCCATTTAGTGGGGGTAGAGCCTACTTGCAAGTCTCTCCGACCTTCACAAAAAAAGTTATTCAAGAATATCTCCTCAGATTTGGGGGAATTTCGTCGGTCGACCTCTTCCGAAGGTCGTACAAGCTCGGGGATGGTACCAATCGATCTGCAGGACCCAAATTAGTCCAGATGCAACCACTTTCCAAGTCTCTCCGACCTTCACAAAAAAAGTTATTCAAGAATATCTCTTTCTCCTATGTGCTTTCATCCCTAACCCTAACCCTAACCCTTCCAAAAGTCGGAGAAGCTCAAGGATGGTACCGATCGATGCGCGCTACCCCATTTAGTGGGGGTAGAGCCTACTTGCATGTCTCTCCGACCTTCACAAAAAAAGTTATTCAAGAATATCTCCTCAGATTTGGGGGAATTTCGTCGGTCGACCTCTTCCGAAGGTCGTACAAGCTCGGGGATGGTACCAATCGATCCGCAGGACCCAAATTAGTCCAGATGCAACCACTTTCCAAGTCTCTCCGACCTTCACAAAAAAAGTTATTCAAGAATATCTCTTTCTCCTATGTGCTTTCATCCCTAACCCTAACCCTAACCCTTCCGAAAGTCGGAGAAGCTCAAGGATGGTACCGATCGATGCGCGCTACCCCATTTAGTGGGGGTAGAGCCTACTTGCAAGTCTCTCCGACCTTCACAAAAAACGTTATTCAAGAATATCTCTTTCTCCTATGTGCTTTCATCCCTAACCCTAACCCTAACCCTTCCGAAAGTCGGAGAAGCTCAAGGATGGTACCGATCGATGCGCGCTACCCCATTTAGTGGGGGTAGAGCCTACTTGCAAGTCTCTCCGACCTTCACAAAAAAAGTTATTCAAGAATATCTCCTCAGATTTGGGGGAATTTCGTCGGTCGACCTCTTCCGAAGGTCGTACAAGCTCGGGGATGGTACCAATCGATCCGCAGGACCCAAATTAGTCCAGATGCAACCACTTTCCAAGTCTCTCCGACCTTCACAAAAAAAGTTATTCAAGAATATCTCTTTCTCCTATGTGCTTTCATCCCTAACCCTAACCCTTCCGAAAGTCGGAGAAGCTCAAGGATGGTACCGATCGATGCGCGCTACCCCATTTAGTGGGGGTAGAGCCTACTTGCAAGTCTCTCTGACCTTCACAAAAAAAGTTATTCAAGAATATCTCTTTCTCCTATGTGCTTTCATCCCTAACCCTAACCCTAACCCTTCTGAAAGTCGGAGAAGCTCAAGGATGGTACCGATCGATGCGCGCAACCCCATTTAGTGGGGGTAGAGCCTACTTGCAAGTCTCTCCGACCTTCACAAAAAAAGTTATTCAAGAATATCTCCTCAGATTTGGGGGAATTTCGTCGGTCGACCTCTTCCGAAGGTCGTACAAGCTCATGAATGGTACCAATCGATCCGCAGGACCCAAATTAGTCCAGATGCAACCACTTTTCAAGTCTCTCCGACCTTCACAAAAAAAGTTATTCAAGAATATCTCTTTCTCCTATGTGCTTTCATCCCTAACCCTAACCCTAACCCTTCCGAAAGTCGGAGAAGCTCAAAGATGGTACTGATCGATGCGCGCAACCCCATTTAGTGGGGGTAGAGCCTACTTGCAAGTCTCTCCGACCTTCACAAAAAAAGTTATTCAAGAATATCTCCTCAGATTTGGGGGAATTTCGTCGGTCGACCTCTTCCGAAGGTCGTACAAGCTCGGGGATGGTACCAATCGATCCGCAGGACCCAAATTAGTCCAGATGCAACCACTTTCCAAGTCTCTCCGACCTTCACAAAAAAAGTTATTCAAGAATATCTCTTTCTCCTATGTGCTTTCATCCCTAACCCTAACCCTTCCGAAAGTCGGAGAAGCTCAAGGATGGTACCGATCGATGCGCGCTACCCCATTTAGTGGGGGTAGAGCCTACTTGCAAGTCTCTCCGACCTTCACAAAAAAAGTTATTCAAGAATATCTCTTTCTCCTATGTGCTTTCATCCCTAACCCTAACCCTTCCGAAAGTCGGAGAAGCTCAAGGATGGTACCGATCGATGCGCGCAACCCCATTTAGTGGGGGTAGAGCCTACTTGCAAGTCTCTCCGACCTTCACAAAAAAAGTTATTCAAGAATATCTCCTCAGATTTGGGGGAATTTCGTCGGTCGACCTCTTCCGAAGGTCGTACAAGCTCGGGGATGGTACCAATCGATCTGCAGGACCCAAATTAGTCCAGATGCAACCACTTTCCAAGTCTCTCCGACCTTCACAAAAAAAGTTATTCAAGAATATCTCTTTCTCCTATGTGCTTTCATCCCTAACCCTAACCCTAACCCTTCCGAAAGTCGGAGAAGCTCAAGGATGGTACCGATCGATGCGCGCTACCCCATTTAGTGGGGGTAGAGCCTACTTGCAAGTCTCTCCGACCTTCACAAAAAAAGTTATTCAAGAATATCTCTTTCTCCTATGTGCTTTCAACCCTAACCCTAACCCTAACCCTTCCGAAAGTCGGAGAAGCTCAAGGATGGTACCGATCGATGCGCGCTACCCCATTTAGTGGGGGTAGAGCCTACTTGCAAGTCTCTCCGACCTTCACAAAAAACGTTATTCAAGAATATCTCTTTCTCCTATGTGCTTTCATCCCTAACCCTAACCCTAACCCTTCCGAAAGTCGGAGAAGCTCAAGGATGGTACCGATCGATGCGCGCTACCCCATTTAGTGGGGGTAGAGCCTACTTGCAAGTCTCTCCGACCTTCACAAAAAAAGTTATTCAAGAATATCTCTTTCTCCTATGTGCTTTCATCCCTAACCCTAACCCTAACCCTTCCGAAAGTCGGAGAAGCTCAAGGATGGTACCGATCGATGCGCGCTACTCCATTTAGTGGGGGTAGAGCCTACTTGCAAGTCTCTCCGACCTTCACAAAAAAAGTTATTCAAGAATATCTCCTCAGATTTGGGGGAATTTCGTCGGTCGACCTCTTCCGAAGGTCGTACAAGCTCGGGGATGGTACCAATCGATCTGCAGGACCCAAATTAGTCCAGATGCAACCACTTTCCAAGTCTCTCCGACCTTCACAAAAAAAGTTATTCAAGAATATCTCTTTCTCCTATGTGCTTTCATCCCTAACCCTAACCCTAACCCTTCCAAAAGTCGGAGAAGCTCAAGGATGGTACCGATCGATGCGCGCTACCCCATTTAGTGGGGGTAGAGCCTACTTGCATGTCTCTCCGACCTTCACAAAAAAAGTTATTCAAGAATATCTCCTCAGATTTGGGGGAATTTCGTCGGTCGACCTCTTCCGAAGGTCGTACAAGCTCGGGGATGGTACCAATCGATCCGCAGGACCCAAATTAGTCCAGATGCAACCACTTTCCAAGTCTCTCCGACCTTCACAAAAAAAGTTATTCAAGAATATCTCTTTCTCCTATGTGCTTTCATCCCTAACCCTAACCCTAACCCTTCCGAAAGTCGGAGAAGCTCAAGGATGGTACCGATCGATGCGCGCTACCCCATTTAGTGGGGGTAGAGCCTACTTGCAAGTCTCTCCGACCTTCACAAAAAACGTTATTCAAGAATATCTCTTTCTCCTATGTGCTTTCATCCCTAACCCTAACCCTAACCCTTCCGAAAGTCGGAGAAGCTCAAGGATGGTACCGATCGATGCGCGCTACCCCATTTAGTGGGGGTAGAGCCTACTTGCAAGTCTCTCCGACCTTCACAAAAAAAGTTATTCAAGAATATCTCCTCAGATTTGGGGGAATTTCGTCGGTCGACCTCTTCCGAAGGTCGTACAAGCTCGGGGATGGTACCAATCGATCCGCAGGACCCAAATTAGTCCAGATGCAACCACTTTCCAAGTCTCTCCGACCTTCACAAAAAAAGTTATTCAAGAATATCTCTTTCTCCTATGTGCTTTCATCCCTAACCCTAACCCTTCCGAAAGTCGGAGAAGCTCAAGGATGGTACCGATCGATGCGCGCTACCCCATTTAGTGGGGGTAGAGCCTACTTGCAAGTCTCTCTGACCTTCACAAAAAAAGTTATTCAAGAATATCTCTTTCTCCTATGTGCTTTCATCCCTAACCCTAACCCTAACCCTTCTGAAAGTCGGAGAAGCTCAAGGATGGTACCGATCGATGCGCGCAACCCCATTTAGTGGGGGTAGAGCCTACTTGCAAGTCTCTCCGACCTTCACAAAAAAAGTTATTCAAGAATATCTCCTCAGATTTGGGGGAATTTCGTCGGTCGACCTCTTCCGAAGGTCGTACAAGCTCATGAATGGTACCAATCGATCCGCAGGACCCAAATTAGTCCAGATGCAACCACTTTTCAAGTCTCTCCGACCTTCACAAAAAAAGTTATTCAAGAATATCTCTTTCTCCTATGTGCTTTCATCCCTAACCCTAACCCTAACCCTTCCGAAAGTCGGAGAAGCTCAAAGATGGTACTGATCGATGCGCGCAACCCCATTTAGTGGGGGTAGAGCCTACTTGCAAGTCTCTCCGACCTTCACAAAAAAAGTTATTCAAGAATATCTCCTCAGATTTGGGGGAATTTCGTCGGTCGACCTCTTCCGAAGGTCGTACAAGCTCGGGGATGGTACCAATCGATCCGCAGGACCCAAATTAGTCCAGATGCAACCACTTTCCAAGTCTCTCCGACCTTCACAAAAAAAGTTATTCAAGAATATCTCTTTCTCCTATGTGCTTTCATCCCTAACCCTAACCCTTCCGAAAGTCGGAGAAGCTCAAGGATGGTACCGATCGATGCGCGCTACCCCATTTAGTGGGGGTAGAGCCTACTTGCAAGTCTCTCCGACCTTCACAAAAAAAGTTATTCAAGAATATCTCTTTCTCCTATGTGCTTTCATCCCTAACCCTAACCCTTCCGAAAGTCGGAGAAGCTCAAGGATGGTACCGATCGATGCGCGCAACCCCATTTAGTGGGGGTAGAGCCTACTTGCAAGTCTCTCCGACCTTCACAAAAAAAGTTATTCAAGAATATCTCTTTCTCCTATGTGCTTTCATCCCTAACCCTAACCCTAACCCTTCCGAAAGTCGGAGAAGCTCAAGGATGGTACCGATCGATGCGCGCTACCCCATTTAGTGGGGGTAGAGCCTACTTGCAAGTCTCTCCGACCTTCACAAAAAAAGTTATTCAAGAATATCTCTTTCTCCTATGTGCTTTCATCCCTAACCCTAACCCTAACCCTTCCGAAAGTCGGAGAAGCTCAAGGATGGTACCGATCGATGCGCGCTACCCCATTTAGTGGGGGTAGAGCCTACTTGCAAGTCTCTCCGACCTTCACAAAAAACGTTATTCAAGAATATCTCTTTCTCCTATGTGCTTTCATCCCTAACCCTAACCCTAACCCTTCCGAAAGTCGGAGAAGCTCAAGGATGGAACCGATCGATGCGCGCTACCCCATTTAGTGGGGGTAGAGCCTACTTGCAAGTCTCTCCGACCTTCACAAAAAAAGTTATTCAAGAATATCTCCTCAGATTTGGGGGAATTTCGTCGGTCGACCTCTTCCGAAGGTCGTACAAGCTCGGGGATGGTACCAATCGATCTGCAGGACCCAAATTAGTCCAGATGCAACCACTTTCCAAGTCTCTCCGACCTTCACAAAAAAAGTTATTCAAGAATATCTCTTTCTCCTATGTGCTTTCATCCCTAACCCTAACCCTTTCGAAAGTCGGAGAAGCTCAAGGATGGTACCGATCGATGCGCGCTACCCCATTTAGTGGGGGTAGAGCCTACTTGCAAGTCTCTCCGACCTTCACAAAAAAAGTTATTCAAGAATATCTCCTCAGATTTGGGGGAATTTCGTCGGTCGACCTCTTCCGAAGGTCGTACAAGCTCGGGGATGGTACCAATCGATCCGCAGGACCCAAATTAGTCCAGATGCAACCACTTTCCAAGTCTCTCCGACCTTCACAAAAAAAGTTATTCAAGAATATCTCTTTCTCCTATGTGCTTTCATCCCTAACCCTAACCCTAACCCTTCCGAAAGTCGGAGAAGCTCAAGGATGGTACCGATCGATGCGCGCAACCCCATTTAGTGGGGGTAGAGCCTACTTGCAAGTCTCTCCGACCTTCACAAAAAAAGTTATTCAAGAATATCTCCTCAGATTTGGGGGAATTTCGTCGTTCGACCTCTTCCGAAGGTCGTACAAGCTCGGGGATGGTACCAATCGATCCGCAGGACCCAAATTAGTCCAGATGCAACCACTTTACAAGTCTCTCCGACCTTCACAAAAAAAGTTATTCAAGAATATCTCTTTCTCCTATGTGCTTTCATCCCTAACCCTAACCCTTCCGAAAGTCGGAGAAGCTCAAGAATGGTACCGATCGATGCGCGCTACCCCATTTAGTGGGGGTAGAGCCTACTTGCAAGTCTCTCCGACCTTCACAAAAAAAGTTATTCAAGAATATCTCTTTCTCCTATGTGCTTTCATCCCTAACCCTAACCCTAACCCTAACCCTTCCGAAAGTCGGAGAAGCTCAAGGATGGTACCGATCGATGCGCGCAACCCCATTTAGTGGGGGTAGAGCCTACTTGCAAGTCTCTCCGACCTTCACAAAAAAAGTTATTCAAGAATATCTCTTTCTCCTATGTGCTTTCATCCCTAACCCTAACCCTAACCCTTCCGAAAGTCGGAAAAGCTCAAGGATGGTACCGATCGATGCGCGCTACCCCATTTAGTGGGGGTAAAGCCTACTTGCAAGTCTCTCCGACCTTCACAAAAAAAGTTATTCAAGAATATCTCTTTCTCCTATGTGCTTTCATCCCTAACCCTAACCCTAACCCTTCCGAAAGTCGTAGAAGCTCAAGGATGGTACCGATCGATGCGCGCTACCCCATTTAGTGGGGGTAGAGCCTACTTGCAAGTCTCTCCGACCTTCACAAAAAAAGTTATTCAAGAATATCTCTTTCTCCTATGTGCTTTCATCCCTAACCCTAACCCTAACCCTTCCGAAAGTCGGAGAAGCTCAGGGATGGTACCGATCGATGCGCGCTACCCCATTTAGTGGGGGTAGAGCCTACTTGCAAGTCTCTCCGACCTTCACAAAAAAAGTTATTCAAGAATATCTCTTTCTCCTATGTGCTTTCATCCCTAACCCTAACCCTAACCCTTCCGAAAGTCGGAGAAGCTCAAGGATGGAACCGATCGATGCGCGCTACCCCATTTAGTGGGGGTAGAGCCTACTTGCAAGTCTCTCCGACCTTCACAAAAAAGGTTATTCAAGAATATCTCCTCAGATTTGGGGGAATTTCGTCGGTCGACCTCTTCCGAAGGTCGTACAAGCTCGGGGATGGTACCAATCGATCTGCAGGACCCAAATTAGTCCAGATGCAACCACTTTCCAAGTCTCTCCGACCTTCACAAAAAACGTTATTCAAGAATATCTCTTTCTCCTATGTGCTTTCATCCCTAACCCTAACCCTAACCCTTCCGAAAGTCGGAGAAGCTCAAGGATGGTACCGATCGATGCGCGCAACCCCATTTAGTGGGGGTAGAGCCTACTTGCAAGTCTCTCCGACCTTCACAAAAAAAGTTATTCAAGAATATCTCCTCAGATTTGGGGGAATTTCGTCGTTCGACCTCTTCCGAAGGTCGTACAAGCTCGGGGATGGTACCGATCGATGCGCGCTACCCCATTTAGTGGGGGTAGAGCCTACTTGCAAGTCTCTCCGACCTTCACAAAAAAGGTTATTCAAGAATATCTCTTTCTCCTATGTGCTTTCATCCCTAACCCTAACCCTAACCCTTCCGAAAGTCGGAGAAGCTCAAGGATGGTACCGATCGATGCGCGCAACCCCATTTAGTGGGGGTAGAGCCTACTTGCAAGTCTCTCCGACCTTCACAAAAAAAGTTATTCAAGAATATCTCCTCAGATTTGGGGGAATTTCGTCGGTCGACCTCTTCCGAAGGTCGTACAAGCTCGGGGATGGTACCAATCGATCCGCAGGACCCAAATTAGTCCAGATGCAACCACTTTCCAAGTCTCTCCGACCTTCACAAAAAAAGTTATTCAAGAATATCTCTTTCTCCTATGTGCTTTCATCCCTAACCCTAACCCTAACCCTTCCGAAAGTCGGAGAAGCTCAAGGATGGTACCGATCGATGCGCGCTACCCCATTTAGTGGGGGTAGAGCCTACTTGCAAGTCTCTCCGACCTTCACAAAAAAAGTTATTCAAGAATATCTCTTTCTCCTATGTGCTTTCATCCCTAACCCTAACCCTAACCCTTCCGAAAGTCGGAGAAGCTCAAGGATGGTACCGATCGATGCGCGCTACCCCATTTAGTGGGGGTAGAGCCTACTTGCAAGTCTCTCCGACCTTCACAAAAAACGTTATTCAAGAATATCTCTTTCTCCTATGTGCTTTCATCCCTAACCCTAACCCTAACCCTTCCGAAAGTCGGAGAAGCTCAAGGATGGAACCGATCGATGCGCGCTACCCCATTTAGTGGGGGTAGAGCCTACTTGCAAGTCTCTCCGACCTTCACAAAAAAAGTTATTCAAGAATATCTCCTCAGATTTGGGGGAATTTCGTCGGTCGACCTCTTCCGAAGGTCGTACAAGCTCGGGGATGGTACCAATCGATCTGCAGGACCCAAATTAGTCCAGATGCAACCACTTTCCAAGTCTCTCCGACCTTCACAAAAAAAGTTATTCAAGAATATCTCTTTCTCCTATGTGCTTTCATCCCTAACCCTAACCCTAACCCTTCCGAAAGTCGGAGAAGCTCAAGGATGGTACCGATCGATGCGCGCAACCCCATTTAGTGGGGGTAGAGCCTACTTGCAAGTCTCTCCGACCTTCACAAAAAAAGTTATTCAAGAATATCTCCTCAGATTTGGGGGAATTTCGTCGTTCGACCTCTTCCGAAGGTCGTACAAGCTCGGGGATGGTACCAATCGATCCGCAGGACCCAAATTAGTCCAGATGCAACCACTTTACAAGTCTCTCCGACCTTCACAAAAAAAGTTATTCAAGAATATCTCTTTCTCCTATGTGCTTTCATCCCTAACCCTAACCCTTCCGAAAGTCGGAGAAGCTCAAGAATGGTACCGATCGATGCGCGCTACCCCATTTAGTGGGGGTAGAGCCTACTTGCAAGTCTCTCCGACCTTCACAAAAAAAGTTATTCAAGAATATCTCTTTCTCCTATGTGCTTTCATCCCTAACCCTAACCCTTCCGAAAGTCGGAGAAGCTCAAGAATGGTACCGATCGATGCGCGCTACCCCATTTAGTGGGGGTAGAGCCTACTTGCAAGTCTCTCCGACCTTCACAAAAAAAGTTATTCAAGAATATCTCTTTCTCCTATGTGCTTTCATCCCTAACCCTAACCCTAACCCTAACCCTTCCGAAAGTCGGAGAAGCTCAAGGATGGTACCGATCGATGCGCGCAACCCCATTTAGTGGGGGTAGAGCCTACTTGCAAGTCTCTCCGACCTTCACAAAAAAAGTTATTCAAGAATATCTCTTTCTCCTATGTGCTTTCATCCCTAACCCTAACCCTAACCCTTCCGAAAGTCGGAAAAGCTCAAGGATGGTACCGATCGATGCGCGCTACCCCATTTAGTGGGGGTAGAGCCTACTTGCAAGTCTCTCCGACCTTCACAAAAAAAGTTATTCAAGAATATCTCTTTCTCCTATGTGCTTTCATCCCTAACCCTAACCCTAACCCTTCCGAAAGTCGTAGAAGCTCAAAGATGGTACCGATCGATGCGCGCTACCCCATTTAGTGGGGGTAGAGCCTACTTGCAAGTCTCTCCGACCTTCACAAAAAAAGTTATTCAAGAATATCTCTTTCTCCTATGTGCTTTCATCCCTAACCCTAACCCTAACCCTTCCAAAAGTCGGAGAAGCTCAAGGATGGTACCGATCGATGTGCGCTACCCCATTTAGTGGGGGTAGAGCCTACTTGCATGTCTCTCCGACCTTCACAAAAAAAGTTATTCAAGAATATCTCCTCAGATTTGGGGGAATTTCGTCGGTCGACCTCTTCCGAAGGTCGTACAAGCTCGGGGATGGTACCAATCGATCTGCAGGACCCAAATTAGTCCAGATGCAACCACTTTCCAAGTCTCTCCGACCTTCACAAAAAAAGTTATTCAAGAATATCTCTTTCTCCTATGTGCTTTCATCCCTAACCCTAACCCTAACCCTTCCGAAAGTCGGAGAAGCTCAAGGATGGTACCGATCGATGCGCGCTACCCCATTTAGTGGGGGTAGAGCCTACTTGCAAGTCTCTCCGACCTTCACAAAAAAAGTTATTCAAGAATATCTCTTTCTCCTATGTGCTTTCATCCCTAACCCTAACCCTAACCCTTCCGAAAGTCGGAAAAGCTCAAGGATGGTACCGATCGATGCGCGCTACCCCATTTAGTGGGGGTAGAGCCTACTTGCAAGTCTCTCCGACCTTCACAAAAAAAGTTATTCAAGAATATCTCTTTCTCCTATGTGCTTTCATCCCTAACCCTAACCCTAACCCTTCCGAAAGTCGTAGAAGCTCAAGGATGGTACCGATCGATGCGCGCTACCCCATTTAGTGGGGGTAGAGCCTACTTGCAAGTCTCTCCGACCTTCACAAAAAAAGTTATTCAAGAATATCTCTTTCTCCTATGTGCTTTCATCCCTAACCCTAACCCTAACCCTTCCAAAAGTCGGAGAAGCTCAAGGATGGTACCGATCGATGCGCGCTACCCCATTTAGTGGGGGTAAAGCCTACTTGCATGTCTCTCCGACCTTCACAAAAAAAGTTATTCAAGAATATCTCCTCAGATTTGGGGGAATTTCGTCGGTCGACCTCTTACGAAGGTCGTACAAGCTCGGGGATGGTACCAATCGATCCGCAGGACCCAAATTAGTCCAGATGCAACCACTTTCCAAGTCTCTCCGACCTTCACAAAAAAAGTTATTCAAGAATATCTCTTTCTCCTATGTGCTTTCATCCCTAACCCTAACCCTAACCCTTCCGAAAGTCGGAGAAGCTCAAGGATGGTACCGATCGATGCGCGCTACCCCATTTAGTGGGGGTAGAGCCTACTTGCAAGTCTCTCCGACCTTCACAAAAAAAGTTATTCAAGAATATCTCTTTCTCCTATGTGCTTTCATCCCTAACCCTAACCCTAACCCTTCCGAAAGTCGGAAAAGCTCAAGGATGGTACCGATCGATGCGCGCTACCCCATTTAGTGGGGGTAGAGCCTACTTGCAAGTCTCTCCGACCTTCACAAAAAAAGTTATTCAAGAATATCTCTTTCTCCTATGTGCTTTCATCCCTAACCCTAACCCTAACCCTTCCGAAAGTCGTAGAAGCTCAAGGATGGTACCGATCGATGCGCGCTACCCCATTTAGTGGGGGTAGAGCCTACTTGCAAGTCTCTCCGACCTTCACAAAAAAAGTTATTCAAGAATATCTCTTTCTCCTATGTGCTTTCATCCCTAACCCTAACCCTAACCCTTCCAAAAGTCGGAGAAGCTCAAGGATGGTACCGATCGATGCGCGCTACCCCATTTAGTGGGGGTAAAGCCTACTTGCATGTCTCTCCGACCTTCACAAAAAAAGTTATTCAAGAATATCTCCTCAGATTTGGGGGAATTTCGTCGGTCGACCTCTTACGAAGGTCGTACAAGCTCGGGGATGGTACCAATCGATCCGCAGGACCCAAATTAGTCCAGATGCAACCACTTTCCAAGTCTCTCCGACCTTCACAAAAAAAGTTATTCAAGAATATCTCTTTCTCCTATGTGCTTTCATCCCTAACCCTAACCCTAACCCTTCCGAAAGTCGGAGAAGCTCAAGGATGGTACCGATCGATGCGCGCTACCCCATTTAGTGGGGGTAGAGCCTACTTGCAAGTCTCTCCGACCTTCACAAAAAAAGTTATTCAAGAATATCTCTTTCTCCTATGTGCTTTCATCCCTAACCCTAACCCTAACCCTTCCGAAAGTCGGAAAAGCTCAAGGATGGTACCGATCGATGTGCGCTACCCCATTTAGTGGGGGTAGAGCCTACTTGCAAGTCTCTCCGACCTTCACAAAAAAAGTTATTCAAGAATATCTCTTTCTCCTATGTGCTTTCATCCCTAACCCTAACCCTAACCCTTCCGAAAGTCGTAGAAGCTCAAGGATGGTACCGATCGATGCGCGCTACCCCATTTAGTGGGGGTAGAGCCTACTTGCAAGTCTCTCCGACCTTCACAAAAAAAGTTATTCAAGAATATCTCTTTCTCCTATGTGCTTTCATCCCTAACCCTAACCCTAACCCTTCCGAAAGTCGGAAAAGCTCAAGGATGGTACCGATCGATGTGCGCTACCCCATTTAGTGGGGGTAGAGCCTACTTGCAAGTCTCTCCGACCTTCACAAAAAAAGTTATTCAAGAATATCTCTTTCTCCTATGTGCTTTCATCCCTAACCCTAACCCTAACCCTTCCGAAAGTCGTAGAAGCTCAAGGATGGTACCGATCGATGCGCGCTACCCCATTTAGTGGGGGTAGAGCCTACTTGCAAGTCTCTCCGACCTTCACAAAAAAAGTTATTCAAGAATATCTCTTTCTCCTATGTGCTTTCATCCCTAACCCTAACCCTAACCCTTCCAAAAGTCGGAGAAGCTCAAGGATGGTACCGATCGATGCGCGCTACCCCATTTAGTGGGGGTAGAGCCTACTTGCATGTCTCTCCGACCTTCACAAAAAAAGTTATTCAAGAATATCTCCTCAGATTTGGGGGAATTTCGTCGGTCGACCTCTTCCGAAGGTCGTACAAGCTCGGGGATGGTACCAATCGATCCGCAGGACCCAAATTAGTCCAGATGCAACCACTTTCCAAGTCTCTCCGACCTTCACAAAAAAAGTTATTCAAGAATATCTCTTTCTCCTATGTGCTTTCATCCCTAACCCTAACCCTAACCCTTCCGAAAGTCGGAGAAGCTCAAGGATGGTACCGATCGATGCGCGCTACCCCATTTAGTGGGGGTAGAGCCTACTTGCAAGTCTCTCCGACCTTCACAAAAAACGTTATTCAAGAATATCTCTTTCTCCTATGTGCTTTCATCCCTAACCCTAACCCTTCCGAAAGTCGGAGAAGCTCAAGGATGGTACCGATCGATGCGCGCTACCCCATTTAGTGGGGGTAGAGCCTACTTGCAAGTCTCTCCGACCTTCACAAAAAAAGTTATTCAAGAATATCTCCTCAGATTTGGGGGAATTTCGTCGGTCGACCTCTTCCGAAGGTCGTACAAGCTCGGGGATGGTACCAATCGATCCGCAGGACCCAAATTAGTCCAGATGCAACCACTTTCCAAGTCTCTCCGACCTTCACAAAAAAAGTTATTCAAGAATATCTCTTTCTCCTATGTGCTTTCATCCCTAACCCTAACCCTAACCCTTCCGAAAGTCCGAGAAGCTCAAGGATGGTACCGATCGATGCGCGCAACCCCATTTAGTGGGGGTAGAGCCTACTTGCAAGTCTCTCCGACCTTCACAAAAAAAGTTATTCAAGAATATCTCCTCAGATTTGGGGGAATTTCGTCGGTCGACCTCTTCCGAAGGTCGTACAAGCTCGGGGATGGTACCAATCGATCCGCAGGACCCAAATTAGTCCAGATGCAACCACTTTCCAAGTCTCTCCGACCTTCACAAAAAAAGTTATTCAAGAATATCTCTTTCTCCTATGTGCTTTCATCCCTAACCCTAACCCTAACCCTTCCGAAAGTCGGAGAAGCTCAAGGATGGTACCGATCGATGCGCGCTACCCCATTTAGTGGGGGTAGAGCCTACTTGCAAGTCTCTCCGACCTTCACAAAAAAAGTTATTCAAGAATATCTCTTTCTCCTATGTGCTTTCATCCCTAACCCTAACCCTAACCCTTCCGAAAGTCGGAGAAGCTCAAGGATGGTACCGATCGATGCGCGCTACTCCATTTAGTGGGGGTAGAGCCTACTTGCAAGTCTCTCCGACCTTCACAAAAAAAGTTATTCAAGAATATCTCCTCAGATTTGGGGGAATTTCGTCGGTCGACCTCTTCCGAAGGTCGTACAAGCTCGGGGATGGTACCAATCGATCTGCAGGACCCAAATTAGTCCAGATGCAACCACTTTCCAAGTCTCTCCGACCTTCACAAAAAAAGTTATTCAAGAATATCTCTTTCTCATATGTGCTTTCATCCCTAACCCTAACCCTAACCCTTCCAAAAGTCGGAGAAGCTCAAGGATGGTACCGATCGATGCGCGCTACCCCATTTAGTGGGGGTAGAGCCTACTTGCAAGTCTCTCCGACCTTCACAAAAAACGTTATTCAAGAATATCTCTTTCTCCTATGTGCTTTCATCCCTAACCCTAACCCTAACCCTTCCGAAAGTCGGAGAAGCTCAAGGATGGTACCGATCGATGCGCGCTACCCCATTTAGTGGGGGTAGAGCCTACTTGCAAGTCTCTCCGACCTTCACAAAAAAAGTTATTCAAGAATATCTCCTCAGATTTGGGGGAATTTCGTCGGTCGACCTCTTCCGAAGGTCGTACAAGCTCGGGGATGGTACCAATCGATCCGCAGGACCCAAATTAGTCCAGATGCAACCACTTTCCAAGTCTCTCCGACCTTCACAAAAAAAGTTATTCAAGAATATCTCTTTCTCCTATGTGCTTTCATCCCTAACCCTAACCCTAACCCTTCCGAAAGTCGGAGAAGCTCAAGGATGGTACCGATCGATGCGCGCAACCCCATTTAGTGGGGGTAGAGCCTACTTGCAAGTCTCTCCGACCTTCACAAAAAAAGTTATTCAAGAATATCTCCTCAGATTTGGGGGAATTTCGTCGGTCGACCTCTTCCGAAGGTCGTACAAGCTCGGGGATGGTACCAATCGATCCGCAGGACCCAAATTAGTCCAGATGCAACCACTTTCCAAGTCTCTCCGACCTTCACAAAAAAAGTTATTCAAGAATATCTCTTTCTCCTATGTGCTTTCATCCCTAACCCTAACCCTAACCCTTCCGAAAGTCGGAGAAGCTCAAGGATGGTACCGATCGATGCGCGCTACCCCATTTAGTGGGGGTAGAGCCTACTTGCAAGTCTCTCCGACCTTCACAAAAAAAGTTATTCAAGAATATCTCTTTCTCCTATGTGCTTTCATCCCTAACCCTAACCCTAACCCTTCCGAAAGTCGGAGAAGCTCAAGGATGGTACCGATCGATGCGCGCTACTCCATTTAGTGGGGGTAGAGCCTACTTGCAAGTCTCTCCGACCTTCACAAAAAAAGTTATTCAAGAATATCTCCTCAGATTTGGGGGAATTTCGTCGGTCGACCTCTTCCGAAGGTCGTACAAGCTCGGGGATGGTACCAATCGATCTGCAGGACCCAAATTAGTCCAGATGCAACCACTTTCCAAGTCTCTCCGACCTTCACAAAAAAAGTTATTCAAGAATATCTCTTTCTCCTATGTGCTTTCATCCCTAACCCTAACCCTAACCCTTCCGAAAGTCGGAGAAGCTCAAGGATGGTACCGATCGATGCGCGCTACCCCATTTAGTGGGGGTAGAGCCTACTTGCAAGTCTCTCCGACCTTCACAAAAAAAGTTATTCAAGAATATCTCTTTCTCCTATGTGCTTTCATCCCTAACCCTAACCCTAACCCTTCCGAAAGTCGGAGAAGCTCAAGGATGGTACCGATCGATGCGCGCTACCCCATTTAGTGGGGGTAGAGCCTACTTGCAAGTCTCTCCGACCTTCACAAAAAAAGTTATTCAAGAATATCTCTTTCTCCTATGTGCTTTCATCCCTAACCCTAACCCTAACCCTTCCGAAAGTCGTAGAAGCTCAAGGATGGTACCGATCGATGCGCGCTACCCCATTTAGTGGGGGTAGAGCCTACTTGCAAGTCTCTCCGACCTTCACAAAAAAAGTTATTCAAGAATATCTCTTTCTCCTATGTGCTTTCATCCCTAACCCTAACCCTAACCCTTCCAAAAGTCGGAGAAGCTCAAGGATGGTACCGATCGATGCGCGCTACCCCATTTAGTGGGGGTAGAGCCTACTTGCATGTCTCTCCGACCTTCACAAAAAAAGTTATTCAAGAATATCTCCTCAGATTTGGGGGAATTTCGTCGGTCGACCTCTTCCGAAGGTCGTACAAGCTCGGGGATGGTACCAATCGATCTGCAGGACCCAAATTAGTCCAGATGCAACCACTTTCCAAGTCTCTCCGACCTTCACAAAAAAAGTTATTCAAGAATATCTCTTTCTCCTATGTGCTTTCATCCCTAACCCTAACCCTAACCCTTCCGAAAGTCGGAGAAGCTCAAGGATGGTACCGATCGATGCGCGCAACCCCATTTAGTGGGGGTAGAGCCTACTTGCAAGTCTCTCCGACCTTCACAAAAAAAGTTATTCAAGAATATCTCCTCAGATTTGGGGGAATTTCGTCGTTCGACCTCTTCCGAAGGTCGTACAAGCTCGGGGATGGTACCAATCGATCCGCAGGACCCAAATTAGTCCAGATGCAACCACTTTACAAGTCTCTCCGACCTTCACAAAAAAAGTTATTCAAGAATATCTCTTTCTCCTATGTGCTTTCATCCCTAACCCTAACCCTTCCGAAAGTCGGAGAAGCTCAAGAATGGTACCGATCGATGCGCGCTACCCCATTTAGTGGGGGTAGAGCCTACTTGCAAGTCTCTCCGACCTTCACAAAAAAAGTTATTCAAGAATATCTCTTTCTCCTATGTGCTTTCATCCCTAACCCTAACCCTAACCCTAACCCTTCCGAAAGTCGGAGAAGCTCAAGGATGGTACCGATCGATGCGCGCAACCCCATTTAGTGGGGGTAGAGCCTACTTGCAAGTCTCTCCGACCTTCACAAAAAAAGTTATTCAAGAATATCTCTTTCTCCTATGTGCTTTCATCCCTAACCCTAACCCTAACCCTTCCGAAAGTCGGAAAAGCTCAAGGATGGTACCGATCGATGTGCGCTACCCCATTTAGTGGGGGTAGAGCCTACTTGCAAGTCTCTCCGACCTTCACAAAAAAAGTTATTCAAGAATATCTCTTTCTCCTATGTGCTTTCATCCCTAACCCTAACCCTAACCCTTCCGAAAGTCGTAGAAGCTCAAAGATGGTACCGATCGATGCGCGCTACCCCATTTAGTGGGGGTAGAGCCTACTTGCAAGTCTCTCCGACCTTCACAAAAAAAGTTATTCAAGAATATCTCTTTCTCCTATGTGCTTTCATCCCTAACCCTAACCCTAACCCTTCCAAAAGTCGGAGAAGCTCAAGGATGGTACCGATCGATGTGCGCTACCCCATTTAGTGGGGGTAGAGCCTACTTGCATGTCTCTCCGACCTTCACAAAAAAAGTTATTCAAGAATATCTCCTCAGATTTGGGGGAATTTCGTCGGTCGACCTCTTCCGAAGGTCGTACAAGCTCGGGGATGGTACCAATCGATCTGCAGGACCCAAATTAGTCCAGATGCAACCACTTTCCAAGTCTCTCCGACCTTCACAAAAAAAGTTATTCAAGAATATCTCTTTCTCCTATGTGCTTTCATCCCTAACCCTAACCCTAACCCTTCCGAAAGTCGGAGAAGCTCAAGGAAGGTACCGATCGATGCGCGCTACCCCATTTAGTGGGGGTAGAGCCTACTTGCAAGTCTCTCCGACCTTCACAAAAAAAGTTATTCAAGAATATCTCTTTCTCCTATGTGCTTTCATCCCTAACCCTAACCCTAACCCTTCCGAAAGTCGGAAAAGCTCAAGGATGGTACCGATCGATGCGCGCTACCCCATTTAGTGGGGGTAGAGCCTACTTGCAAGTCTCTCCGACCTTCACAAAAAAAGTTATTCAAGAATATCTCTTTCTCCTATGTGCTTTCATCCCTAACCCTAACCCTAACCCTTCCGAAAGTCGTAGAAGCTCAAGGATGGTACCGATCGATGCGCGCTACCCCATTTAGTGGGGGTAGAGCCTACTTGCAAGTCTCTCCGACCTTCACAAAAAAAGTTATTCAAGAATATCTCTTTCTCCTATGTGCTTTCATCCCTAACCCTAACCCTAACCCTTCCAAAAGTCGGAGAAGCTCAAGGATGGTACCGATCGATGCGCGCTACCCCATTTAGTGGGGGTAGAGCCTACTTGCATGTCTCTCCGACCTTCACAAAAAAAGTTATTCAAGAATATCTCCTCAGATTTGGGGGAATTTCGTCGGTCGACCTCTTCCGAAGGTCGTACAAGCTCGGGGATGGTACCAATCGATCCGCAGGACCCAAATTAGTCCAGATGCAACCACTTTCCAAGTCTCTCCGACCTTCACAAAAAAAGTTATTCAAGAATATCTCTTTCTCCTATGTGCTTTCATCCCTAACCCTAACCCTAACCCTTCCGAAAGTCGGAGAAGCTCAAGGATGGTACCGATCGATGCGCGCTACCCCATTTAGTGGGGGTAGAGCCTACTTGCAAGTCTCTCCGACCTTCACAAAAAACGTTATTCAAGAATATCTCTTTCTCCTATGTGCTTTCATCCCTAACCCTAACCCTAACCCTTCCGAAAGTCGGAGAAGCTCAAGGATGGTACCGATCGATGCGCGCTACCCCATTTAGTGGGGGTAGAGCCTACTTGCAAGTCTCTCCGACCTTCACAAAAAAAGTTATTCAAGAATATCTCCTCAGATTTGGGGGAATTTCGTCGGTCGACCTCTTCCGAAGGTCGTACAAGCTCGGGGATGGTACCAATCGATCCGCAGGACCCAAATTAGTCCAGATGCAACCACTTTCCAAGTCTCTCCGACCTTCACAAAAAAAGTTATTCAAGAATATCTCTTTCTCCTATGTGCTTTCATCCCTAACCCTAACCCTAACCCTTCCGAAAGTCGGAGAAGCTCAAGGATGGTACCGATCGATGCGCGCAACCCCATTTAGTGGGGGTAGAGCCTACTTGCAAGTCTCTCCGACCTTCACAAAAAAAGTTATTCAAGAATATCTCCTCAGATTTGGGGGAATTTCGTCGGTCGACCTCTTCCGAAGGTCGTACAAGCTCGTGGATGATACCAATCGATCCGCAGGACCCAAATTAGTCCAGATGCAACCACTTTCCAAGTCTCTCCGACCTTCACAAAAAAAGTTATTCAAGAATATCTCTTTCTCCTATGTGCTTTCATCCCTAACCCTAACCCTAACCCTTCCGAAAGTCGGAGAAGCTCAAGGATGGTACCGATCGATGCGCGCTACCCCATTTAGTGGGGGTAGAGCCTACTTGCAAGTCTCTCCGACCTTCACAAAAAAAGTTATTCAAGAATATCTCTTTCTCCTATGTGCTTTCATCCCTAACCCTAACCCTAACCCTTCCGAAAGTCGGAGAAGCTCAAGGATGGTACCGATCGATGCGCGCTACTCCATTTAGTGGGGGTAGAGCCTACTTGCAAGTCTCTCCGACCTTCACAAAAAAAGTTATTCAAGAATATCTCCTCAGATTTGGGGGAATTTCGTCGGTCGACCTCTTCCGAAGGTCGTACAAGCTCGGGGATGGTACCAATCGATCCGCAGGACCCAAATTAGTCCAGATGCAACCACTTTCCAAGTCTCTCCGACCTTCACAAAAAAAGTTATTCAAGAATATCTCTTTCTCCTATGTGCTTTCATCCCTAACCCTAACCCTAACCCTTCCGAAAGTCGGAGAAGCTCAAGGATGGTACCGATCGATGCGCGCTACCCCATTTAGTGGGGGTAGAGCCTACTTGCAAGTCTCTCCGACCTTCACAAAAAAAGTTATTCAAGAATATCTCTTTCTCCTATGTGCTTTCATCCCTAACCCTAACCCTAACCCTTCCGAAAGTCGGAGAAGCTCAAGGATGGTACCGATCGATGCGCGCTACCCCATTTAGTGGGGGTAGAGCCTACTTGCAAGTCTCTCCGACCTTCACAAAAAAAGTTATTCAAGAATATCTCTTTCTCCTATGTGCTTTCATCCCTAACCCTAACCCTAACCCTTCCGAAAGTCGTAGAAGCTCAAGGATGGTACCGATCGATGCGCGCTACCCCATTTAGTGGGGTAGAGCCTACTTGCAAGTCTCTCCGACCTTCACAAAAAAAGTTATTCAAGAATATCTCTTTCTCCTATGTGCTTTCATCCCTAACCCTAACCCTTCCAAAAGTCGGAGAAGCTCAAGGATGGTACCGATCGATGCGCGCTACCCCATTTAGTGGGGGTAGAGCCTACTTGCATGTCTCTCCGACCTTCACAAAAAAAGTTATTCAAGAATATCTCCTCAGATTTGGGGGAATTTCGTCGGTCGACCTCTTCCGAAGGTCGTACAAGCTCGGGGATGGTACCAATCGATCTGCAGGACCCAAATTAGTCCAGATGCAACCACTTTCCAAGTCTCTCCGACCTTCACAAAAAAAGTTATTCAAGAATATCTCTTTCTCCTATGTGCTTTCATCCCTAACCCTAACCCTAACCCTTCCGAAAGTCGGAGAAGCTCAAGGATGGTACCGATCGATGCGCGCAACCCCATTTAGTGGGGGTAGAGCCTACTTGCAAGTCTCTCCGACCTTCACAAAAAAAGTTATTCAAGAATATCTCCTCAGATTTGGGGGAATTTCGTCGGTCGACCTCTTCCGAAGGTCGTACAAGCTCTGGGATGGTACCAATCGATCCGCAGGACCCAAATTAGTCCAGATGCAACCACTTTCCAAGTCTCTCCGACCTTCACAAAAAAAGTTATTCAAGAATATCTCTTTCTCCTATGTGCTTTCATCCCTAACCCTAACCCTAACCCTTCCGAAAGTCGGAGAAGCTCAAGGATGGTACCGATCGATGCGCGCAACCCCATTTAGTGGGGGTAGAGCCTACTTGCAAGTCTCTCCGACCTTCACAAAAAAAGTTATTCAAGAATATCTCCTCAGATTTGGGGGAATTTCGTCGGTCGACCTCTTCCGAAGGTCGTACAAGCTCGGGGATGGTACCAATCGATTTGCAGGACCCAAATTAGTCCAGATGCAACCACTTTCCAAGTCTCTCCGACCTTCACAAAAAAAGTTATTCAAGAATATCTCTTTCTCCTATGTGCTTTCATCCCTAACCCTAACCCTAACCCTTCCGAAAGTCGGAGAAGCTCAAGGATGGTACCGATCGATGTGCGCTACCCCATTTAGTGGGGGTAGAGCCTACTTGCAAGTCTCTCCGACCTTCACAAAAAAAGTTATTCAAGAATATCTCTTTCTCCTATGTGCTTTCATCCCTAACCCTAACCCTAACCCTTCCGAAAGTCGGAGAAGCTCAAGGATGGTACCGATCGATGCGCGCTACTCCATTTAGTGGGGGTAGAGCCTACTTGCAAGTCTCTCCGACCTTCACAAAAAAAGTTATTCAAGAATATCTCCTCAGATTTGGGGGAATTTCGTCGGTCGACCTCTTCCGAAGGTCGTACAAGCTCGGGGATGGTACCAATCGATCCGCAGGACCCAAATTAGTCCAGATGCAACCACTTTCCAAGTCTCTCCGACCTTCACAAAAAAAGTTATTCAAGAATATCTCTTTCTCCTATGTGCTTTCATCCCTAACCCTAACCCTAACCCTTCCGAAAGTCGGAGAAGCTCAAGGATGGTACCGATCGATGCGCGCTACCCCATTTAGTGGGGGTAGAGCCTACTTGCAAGTCTCTCCGACCTTCACAAAAAAAGTTATTCAAGAATATCTCTTTCTCCTATGTGCTTTCATCCCTAACCCTAACCCTAACCCTTCCGAAAGTCGGAGAAGCTCAAGGATGGTACCGATCGATGCGCGCTACCCCATTTAGTGGGGGTAGAGCCTACTTGCAAGTCTCTCCGACCTTCACAAAAAAAGTTATTCAAGAATATCTCTTTCTCCTATGTGCTTTCATCCCTAACCCTAACCCTAACCCTTCCGAAAGTCGTAGAAGCTCAAGGATGGTACCGATCGATGCGCGCTACCCCATTTAGTGGGGGTAGAGCCTACTTGCAAGTCTCTCCGACCTTCACAAAAAAAGTTATTCAAGAATATCCCTTTCTCCTATGTGCTTTCATCCCTAACCCTAACCCTAACCCTTCCAAAAGTCGGAGAAGCTCAAGGATGGTACCGATCGATGCGCGCTACCCCATTTAGTGGGGGTAGAGCCTACTTGCGTGTCTCTCCGACCTTCACAAAAAAAGTTATTCAAGAATATCTCCTCAGATTTGGGGGAATTTCGTCGGTCGACCTCTTCCGAAGGTCGTACAAGCTCGGGGATGGTACCAATCGATCCGCAGGACCCAAATTAGTCCAGATGCAACCACTTTCCAAGTCTCTCCGACCTTCACAAAAAAAGTTATTCAAGAATATCTCTTTCTCCTATGTGCTTTCATCCCTAACCCTAACCCTAACCCTTCCGAAAGTCGGAGAAGCTCAAGGATGGTACCGATCGATGCGCGCAACCCCATTTAGTGGGGGTAGAGCCTACTTGCAAGTCTCTCCGACCTTCACAAAAAAAGTTATTCAAGAATATCTCCTCAGATTTGGGGGAATTTCGTCGGTCGACCTCTTTCAAAGGTCGTAAAAGCTCGGGGATGGTACCAATCGATCCGCAGGACCCAAATTAGTCCAGATGCAACCACTTTCCAAGTCTCTCCGACCTTCACAAAAAAAGTTATTCAAGAATATCTCTTTCTCCTATGTGCTTTCATCCCTAACCCTAACCCTAACCCTTCAGAAAGTCGGAGAAGCTCAAGGATGGTACCGATCGATGCGCGCTACCCCATTTAGTGGGGGTAGAGCCTACTTGCAAGTCTCTCCGACCTTCACAAAAAAAGTTATTCAAGAATATCTCCTCAGATTTGGGGGAATTTCGTCGGTCGACCTCTTCCGAAGGTCGTACAAGCTCGGGGATGGTACCAATCGATCCGCAGGACCCAAATTAGTCCAGATGCAACCACTTTCCAAGTCTCTCCGACCTTCACAAAAAAAGTTATTCAAGAATATCTCTTTCTCCTATGTGCTTTCATCCCTAACTCTAACCCTAACCCTTCCGAAAGTCGGAGAAGCTCAAGGATGGTACCGATCGATGCGCGCAACCCCATTTAGTGGGGGTAGAGCCTACTTGCAAGTCTCTCCGACCTTCACAAAAAAAGTTATTCAAGAATATCTCCTCAGATTTGGGGGAATTTCGTCGGTCGACCTCTTCCGAAGGTCGTACAAGCTCGGGGATGGTACCAATCGATCCGCAGGACCCAAATTAGTCCAGATGCAACCACTTTCCAAGTCTCTCCGACCTTCACAAAAAAAGTTATTCAAGAATATCTCTTTCTCCTATGTGCTTTCATCCCTAACCCTAACCCTTCCGAAAGTCGGAGAAGCTCAAGGATGGTACCGATCGATGCGCGTTACCCCATTTAGTGGGGGTAGAGCCTACTTGCAAGTCTCTCCGACCTTCACAAAAAAAGTTATTCAAGAATATCTCTTTCTCCTATGTGCTTTCATCCCTAACCCTAACCCTAACCCTTCCGAAAGTCGGAGAAGCTCAAGGATGGTACCGATCGATGCGCGCAACCCCATTTAGTGGGGGTAGAGCCTACTTGCAAGTCTCTCCGACCTTCACAAAAAAAGTTATTCAAGAATATCTCCTCAGATTTGGGGGAATTTCGTCGGTCGACCTCTTCCGAAGGTCGTACAAGCTCGGGGATGGTACCAATCGATCCGCAGGACCCAAATTAGTCCAGATGCAACCACTTTCCAAGTCTCTCCGACCTTCACAAAAAAAGTTATTCAAGAATATCTCTTTCTCCTATGTGCTTTCATCCCTAACCCTAACCCTAACCCTTCCGAAAGTCGGAGAAGCTCAAGGATGGTACCGATCGATGCGCGCTACCCCATTTAGTGGGGGTAGAGCCTACTTGCAAGTCTCTCCGACCTTCACAAAAAAAGTTATTCAAGAATATCTCTTTCTCCTATGTGCTTTCATCCCTAACCCTAACCCTAACCCTTCCGAAAGTCGTAGAAGCTCAAGGATGGTACCGATCGATGCGCGCTACCCCATTTAGTGGGGGTAGAGCCTACTTGCAAGTCTCTCCGACCTTCACAAAAAAAGTTATTCAAGAATATCTCTTTCTCCTATGTGCTTTCATCCCTTACCCTAACCCTAACCCTTCCAAAAGTCGGAGAAGCTCAAGGATGGTACCGATCGATGCGCGCTACCCCATTTAGTGGGGGTAGAGCCTACTTGCATGTCTCTCCGACCTTCACAAAAAAAGTTATTCAAGAATATCTCCTCAGATTTGGGGGAATTTCGTCGGTCGACCTCTTCCGAAGGTCGTACAAGCTCGGGGATGGTACCAATCGATCCGCAGGACCCAAATTAGTCCAGATGCAACCACTTTCCAAGTCTCTCCGACCTTCACAAAAAAAGTTATTCAAGAATATCTCTTTCTCCTATGTGCTTTCATCCCTAACCCTAACCCTAACCCTTCCGAAAGTCGGAGAAGCTCAAGGATGGTACCGATCGATGCGCGCAACCCCATTTAGTGGGGGTAGAGCCTACTTGCAAGTCTCTCCGACCTTCACAAAAAAAGTTATTCAAGAATATCTCCTCAGATTTGGGGGAATTTCGTCGGTCGACCTCTTCCGAAGGTCGTACAAGCTCGGGGATGGTACCAATCGATCCGCAGGACCCAAATTAGTCCAGATGCAACCACTTTCCAAGTCTCTCCGACCTTCACAAAAAAAGTTATTCAAGAATATCTCTTTCTCCTATGTGCTTTCATCCCTAACCCTAACCCTAACCCTTCCGAAAGTCGGAGAAGCTCAAGGATGGTACCGATCGATGCGTGCAACCCCATTTAGTGGGGGTAGAGCCTACTTGCAAGTCTCTCCGACCTTCACAAAAAAAGTTATTCAAGAATATCTCCTCAGATTTGGGGGAATTTCGTCGGTCGACCTCTTCCGAAGGTCGTACAAGCTCGAGGATGGTACCAATCGATCCGCAGGACCCAAATTAGTCCAGATGCAACCACTTTCCAAGTCTCTCCGACCTTCACAAAAAAAGTTATTCAAGAATATCTCTTTCTCCTATGTGCTTTCATCCCTAACCCTAACCCTAACCCTTCCGAAAGTCGTAGAAGCTCAAGGATGGTACCGATCGATGCGCGCTACCCCATTTAGTGGGGGTAGAGCCTACTTGCAAGTCTCTCCGACCTTCACAAAAAAAGTTATTCAAGAATATCTCTTTCTCCTATGTGCTTTCATCCCTAACCCTAACCCTAACCCTTCCGAAAGTCGGAGAAGCTCAAGGATGGTACCGATCGATGCGCGCAACCCCATTTAGTGGGGGTAGAGCCTACTTGCAAGTCTCTCCGACCTTCACAAAAAAAGTTATTCAAGAATATCTCCTCAGATTTGGGGGAATTTCGTCGGTCGACCTCTTCCGAAGGTCGTACAAGCTCGGGGATGGTACCAATCGATCCGCAGGACCCAAATTAGTCGAGATGCAACCACTTTCCAAGTCTCTCCGACCTTCACAAAAAAAGTTATTCAAGAATATCTCTTTCTCCTATGTGCTTTCATCCCTAACCCTAACCCTAACCCTTCCGAAAGTCGGAGAAGCTCAAGGATGGTACCGATCGATGCGCGCAACCCCATTTAGTGGGGGTAGAGCCTACTTGCAAGTCTCTCCGACCTTCACAAAAAAAGTTATTCAAGAATATCTCCTCAGATTTGGGGGAATTTCGTCGGTCGACCTCTTCCGAAGGTCGTACAAGCTCGGGGATGGTACCAATCGATCCGCAGGACCCAAATTAGTCCAGATGCAACCACTTTCCAAGTCTCTCCGACCTTCACAAAAAAAGTTATTCAAGAATATCTCTTTCTCCTATGTGCTTTCATCCCTAACCCTAACCCTTCCGAAAGTCGGAGAAGCTCAAGGATGGTACCGATCGATGCGCGCTACCCCATTTAGTGGGGGTAGAGCCTACTTGCAAGTCTCTCCGACCTTCACAAAAAAAGTTATTCAAGAATATCTCTTTCTCCTATGTGCTTTCATCCCTAACCCTAACCCTAACCCTTCCGAAAGTCGGAGAAGCTCAAGGATGGTACCGATCGATGCGCGCTACCCCATTTAGTGGGGGTAGAGCCTACTTGCAAGTCTCTCCGACCTTCACAAAAAAAGTTATTCAAGAATATCTCTTTCTCCTATGTGCTTTCATCCCTAACCCTAACCCTAACCCTTCCGAAAGTCGGAGAAGCTCAAGGATGGTACCGATCGATGCGCGCTACTCCATTTAGTGGGGGTAGAGCCTACTTGCAAGTCTCTCCGACCTTCACAAAAAAAGTTATTCAAGAATATCTCCTCAGATTTGGGGGAATTTCGTCGGTCGACCTCTTCCGAAGGTCGTACAAGCTCGGGGATGGTACCAATCGATCCGCAGGACCCAAATTAGTCCAGATGCAACCACTTTCCAAGTCTCTCCGACCTTCACAAAAAAAGTTATTCAAGAATATCTCCTCAGATTTGGGGGAATTTCGTCGGTCGACCTCTTCCGAAGGTCGTACAAGCTCGGGGATGGTACCAATCGATCCGCAGGACCCAAATTAGTCCAGATGCAACCACTTTCCAAGTCTCTCCGACCTTCACAAAAAAAGTTATTCAAGAATATCTCTTTCTCCTATGTGCTTTCATCCCTAACCCTAACCCTAACCCTTCCGAAAGTCGGAGAAGCTCAAGGATGGTACCGATCGATGCGCGCTACCCCATTTAGTGGGGGTAGAGCCTACTTGCAAGTCTCTCCGACCTTCACAAAAAAAGTTATTCAAGAATATCTCTTTCTCCTATGTGCTTTCATCCCTAACCCTAACCCTAACCCTTCCGAAAGTCGTAGAAGCTCAAGGATGGTACCGATCGATGCGCGCTACCCCATTTTATGGGGGTAGAGCCTACTTGCAAGTCTCTCCGACCTTCACAAAAAAAGTTATTCAAGAATATCTCTTTCTCCTATGTGCTTTCATCCCTTACCCTAACCCTAACCCTTCCAAAAGTCGGAGAAGCTCAAGGATGGTACCGATCGATGCGCGCTACCCCATTTAGTGGGGGTAGAGCCTACTTGCATGTCTCTCCGACCTTCACAAAAAAAGTTATTCAAGAATATCTCCTCAGATTTGGGGGAATTTCGTCGGTCGACCTCTTCCGAAGGTCGTACAAGCTCGGGGATGGTACCAATCGATCCGCAGGACCCAAATTAGTCCAGATGCAACCACTTTCCAAGTCTCTCCGACCTTCACAAAAAAAGTTATTCAAGAATATCTCTTTCTCCTATGTGCTTTCATCCCTAACCCTAACCCTAACCCTTCCGAAAGTCGGAGAAGCTCAAGGATGGTACCGATCGATGCGCGCAACCCCATTTAGTGGGGGTAGAGCCTACTTGCAAGTCTCTCCGACCTTCACAAAAAAAGTTATTCAAGAATATCTCCTCAGATTTGGGGGAATTTCGTCGGTCGACCTCTTCCGAAGGTCGTACAAGCTCGGGGATGGTACCAATCGATCCGCAGGACCCAAATTAGTCCAGATGCAACCACTTTCCAAGTCTCTCCGACCTTCACAAAAAAAGTTATTCAAGAATATCTCTTTCTCCTATGTGCTTTCATCCCTAACCCTAACCCTAACCCTTCCGAAAGTCGGAGAAGCTCAAGGATGGTACCGATCGATGCGCGCAACCCCATTTAGTGGGGGTAGAGCCTACTTGCAAGTCTCTCCGACCTTCACAAAAAAAGTTATTCAAGAATATCTCCTCAGATTTGGGGGAATTTCGTCGGTCGACCTCTTCCGAAGGTCGTACAAGCTCGAGGATGGTACCAATCGATCCGCAGGACCCAAATTAGTCCAGATGCAACCACTTTCCAAGTCTCTCCGACCTTCACAAAAAAAGTTATTCAAGAATATCTCTTTCTCCTATGTGCTTTCATCCCTAACCCTAACCCTTCCGAAAGTCGGAGAAGCTCAAGGATGGTACCGATCGATGCGCGCTACCCCATTTAGTGGGGGTAGAGCCTACTTGCAAGTCTCTCCGACCTTCACAAAAAAAGTTATTCAAGAATATCTCTTTCTCCTATGTGCTTTCATCCCTAACCCTAACCCTAACCCTTCCGAAAGTCGGAGAAGCTCAAGGATGGTACCGATCGATGCGCGCAACCCCATTTAGTGGGGGTAGAGCCTACTTGCAAGTCTCTCCGACCTTCACAAAAAAAGTTATTCAAGAATATCTCCTCAGATTTGGGGGAATTTCGTCGGTCGACCTCTTCCGAAGGTCGTACAAGCTCGGGGATGGTACCAATCGATCCGCAGGACCCAAATTAGTCGAGATGCAACCACTTTCCAAGTCTCTCCGACCTTCACAAAAAAAGTTATTCAAGAATATCTCTTTCTCCTATGTGCTTTCATCCCTAACCCTAACCCTAACCCTTCCGAAAGTCGGAGAAGCTCAAGGATGGTACCGATCGATGCGCGCAACCCCATTTAGTGGGGGTAGAGCCTACTTGCAAGTCTCTCCGACCTTCACAAAAAAAGTTATTCAAGAATATCTCCTCAGATTTGGGGGAATTTCGTCGGTCGACCTCTTCCGAAGGTCGTACAAGCTCGGGGATGGTACCAATCGATCCGCAGGACCCAAATTAGTCCAGATGCAACCACTTTCCAAGTCTCTCCGACCTTCACAAAAAAAGTTATTCAAGAATATCTCTTTCTCCTATGTGCTTTCATCCCTAACCCTAACCCTTCCGAAAGTCGGAGAAGCTCAAGGATGGTACCGATCGATGCGCGCTACCCCATTTAGTGGGGGTAGAGCCTACTTGCAAGTCTCTCCGACCTTCACAAAAAAAGTTATTCAAGAATATCTCTTTCTCCTATGTGCTTTCATCCCTAACCCTAACCCTAACCCTTCCGAAAGTCGGAGAAGCTCAAGGATGGTACCGATCGATGCGCGCAACCCCATTTAGTGGGGGTAGAGCCTACTTGCAAGTCTCTCCGACCTTCACAAAAAAAGTTATTCAAGAATATCTCTTTCTCCTATGTGCTTTCATCCCTAACCCTAACCCTAACCCTTCCGAAAGTCGGAGAAGCTCAAGGATGGTACCGATCGATGCGCGCTACCCCATTTAGTGGGGGTAGAGCCTACTTGCAAGTCTCTCCGACCTTCACAAAAAAAGTTATTCAAGAATATCTCTTTCTCCTATGTGCTTTCATCCCTAACCCTAACCCTAACCCTTCCGAAAGTCGGAGAAGCTCAAGGATGGTACCGATCGATGCGCGCTACTCCATTTAGTGGGGGTAGAGCCTACTTGCAAGTCTCTCCGAACTTCACAAAAAAAGTTATTCAAGAATATCTCCTCAGATTTGGGGGAATTTCGTCGGTCGACCTCTTCCGAAGGTCGTACAAGCTCGGGGATGGTACCAATCGATCCGCAGGACCCAAATTAGTCCAGATGCAACCACTTTCCAAGTCTCTACGACCTTCACAAAAAAAGTTATTCAAGAATATCTCTTTCTCCTATGTGCTTTCATCCCTAACCCTAACCCTAACCCTTCCGAAAGTCGGAGAAGCTCAAGGATGGTACCGATCGATGCGCGCTACCCCATTTAGTGGGGGTAGAGCCTACTTGCAAGTCTCTCCGACCTTCACAAAAAAAGTTATTCAAGAATATCTCTTTCTCCTATGTGCTTTCATCCCTAACCCTAACCCTAACCCTTCCGAAAGTCGGAGAAGCTCAAGGATGGTACCGATCGATGCGCGCTACCCCATTTAGTGGGGGTAGAGCCTACTTGCAAGTCTCTCCGACCTTCACAAAAAAAGTTATTCAAGAATATCTCTTTCTCCTATGTGCTTTCATCCCTAACCCTAACCCTAACCCTTCCGAAAGTCGTAGAAGCTCAAGGATGGTACCGATCGATGCGCGCTACCCCATTTAGTGGGGGTAGAGCCTACTTGCAAGTCTCTCCGACCTTCACAAAAAAAGTTATTCAAGAATATCTCTTTCTCCTATGTGCTTTCATCCCTAACCCTAACCCTAACCCTTCCAAAAGTCGGAGAAGCTCAAGGATGGTACCGATCGATGCGCGCTACCCCATTTAGTGGGGGTAGAGCCTACTTGCGTGTCTCTCCGACCTTCACAAAAAAAGTTATTCAAGAATATCTCCTCAGATTTGGGGGAATTTCGTCGGTCGACCTCTTCCGAAGGTCGTACAAGCTCGGGGATGGTACCAATCGATCCGCAGGACCCAAATTAGTCCAGATGCAACCACTTTCCAAGTCTCTCCGACCTTCACAAAAAAAGTTATTCAAGAATATCTCTTTCTCCTATGTGCTTTCATCCCTAACCCTAACCCTAACCCTTCCGAAAGTCGGAGAAGCTCAAGGATGGTACCGATCGATGCGCGCAACCCCATTTAGTGGGGGTAGAGCCTACTTGCAAGTCTCTCCGACCTTCACAAAAAAAGTTATTCAAGAATATCTCCTCAGATTTGGGGGAATTTCGTCGGTCGACCTCTTTCGAAGGTCGTACAAGCTCGGGGATGGTACCAATCGATCCGCAGGACCCAAATTAGTCCAGATGCAACCACTTTCCAAGTCTCTCCGACCTTCACAAAAAAAGTTATTCAAGAATATCTCTTTCTCCTATGTGCTTTCATCCCTAACCCTAACCCTAACCCTTCCGAAAGTCGGAGAAGCTCAAGGATGGTACCGATCGATGCGCGCTACCCCATTTAGTGGGGGTAGAGCCTACTTGCAAGTCTCTCCGACCTTCACAAAAAAAGTTATTCAAGAATATCTCCTCAGATTTGGGGGAATTTCGTCGGTCGACCTCTTCCGAAGGTCGTACAAGCTCGGGGATGGTACCAATCGATCCGCAGGACCCAAATTAGTCCAGATGCAACCACTTTCCAAGTCTCTCCGACCTTCACAAAAAAAGTTATTCAAGAATATCTCTTTCTCCTATGTGCTTTCATCCCTAACTCTAACCCTAACCCTTCCGAAAGTCGGAGAAGCTCAAGGATGGTACCGATCGATGCGCGCAACCCCATTTAGTGGGGGTAGAGCCTACTTGCAAGTCTCTCCGACCTTCACAAAAAAAGTTATTCAAGAATATCTCCTCAGATTTGGGGGAATTTCGTCGGTCGACCTCTTCCGAAGGTCTTACAAGCTCGGGGATGGTACCAATCGATCCGCAGGACCCAAATTAGTCCAGATGCAACCACTTTCCAAGTCTCTCCGACCTTCACAAAAAAAGTTATTCAAGAATATCTCTTTCTCCTATGTGCTTTCATCCCTAACCCTAACCCTTCCGAAAGTCGGAGAAGCTCAAGGATGGTACTGATCGATGCGCGTTACCCCATTTAGTGGGGGTAGAGCCTACTTGCAAGTCTCTCCGACCTTCACAAAAAAAGTTATTCAAGAATATCTCTTTCTCCTATGTGCTTTCATCCCTAACCCTAACCCTAACCCTTCCGAAAGTCGGAGAAGCTCAAGGATGGTACCGATCGATGCGCGCAACCCCATTTAGTGGGGGTAGAGCCTACTTGCAAGTCTCTCCGACCTTCACAAAAAAAGTTATTCAAGAATATCTCCTCAGATTTGGGGGAATTTCGTCGGTCGACCTCTTCCAAAGGTCGTACAAGCTCGGGGATGGTACCAATCGATCCGCAGGACCCAAATTAGTCCAGATGCAACCACTTTCCAAGTCTCTCCGACCTTCACAAAAAAAGTTATTCAAGAATATCTCTTTCTCCTATGTGCTTTCATCCCTAACCCTAACCCTAACCCTTCCGAAAGTCGGAGAAGCTCAAGGATGGTACCGATCGATGCGCGCTACCCCATTTAGTGGGGGTAGAGCCTACTTGCAAGTCTCTCCGACCTTCACAAAAAAAGTTATTCAAGAATATCTCCTCAGATTTGGGGGAATTTCGTCGGTCGACCTCTTCCGAAGGTCGTACAAGCTCGGGGATGGTACCAATCGATCCGCAGGACCCAAATTAGTCCAGATGCAACCACTTTCCAAGTCTCTCCGACCTTCACAAAAAAAGTTATTCAAGAATATCTCTTTCTCCTATGTGCTTTCATCCCTAACTCTAACCCTAACCCTTCCGAAAGTCGGAGAAGCTCAAGGATGGTACCGATCGATGCGCGCAACCCCATTTAGTGGGGGTAGAGCCTACTTGCAAGTCTCTCCGACCTTCACAAAAAAAGTTATTCAAGAATATCTCCTCAGATTTGGGGGAATTTCGTCGGTCGACCTCTTCCGAAGGTCGTACAAGCTCGGGGATGGTACCAATCGATCCGCAGGACCCAAATTAGTCCAGATGCAACCACTTTCCAAGTCTCTCCGACCTTCACAAAAAAAGTTATTCAAGAATATCTCTTTCTCCTATGTGCTTTCATCCCTAACCCTAACCCTTCCGAAAGTCGGAGAAGCTCAAGGATGGTACCGATCGATGCGCGTTACCCCATTTAGTGGGGGTAGAGCCTACTTGCAAGTCTCTCCGACCTTCACAAAAAAAGTTATTCAAGAATATCTCTTTCTCCTATGTGCTTTCATCCCTAACCCTAACCCTAACCCTTCCGAAAGTCGGAGAAGCTCAAGGATGGTACCGATCGATGCGCGCAACCCCATTTAGTGGGGGTAGAGCCTACTTGCAAGTCTCTCCGACCTTCACAAAAAAAGTTATTCAAGAATATCTCCTCAGATTTGGGGGAATTTCGTCGGTCGACCTCTTCCGAAGGTCGTACAAGCTCGGGGATGGTACCAATCGATCAGCAGGACCCAAATTAGTCCAGATGCAACCACTTTCCAAGTCTCTCCGACCTTCACAAAAAAAGTTATTCAAGAATATCTCTTTCTCCTATGTGCTTTCATCCCTAACCCTAACCCTAACCCTTCCGAAAGTCGGAGAAGCTCAAGGATGGTACCGATCGATGCGCGCTACCCCATTTAGTGGGGGTAGAGCCTACTTGCAAGTCTCTCCAACCTTCACAAAAAAAGTTATTCAAGAATATCTCTTTCTCCTATGTGCTTTCATCCCTAACCCTAACCCTAACCCTTCCGAAAGTCGTAGAAGCTCAAGGATGGTACCGATCGATGCGCGCTACCCCATTTAGTGGGGGTAGAGCCTACTTGCAAGTCTCTCCGACCTTCACAAAAAAAGTTATTCAAGAATATCTCTTTCTCCTATGTGCTTTCATCTCTTACCCTAACCCTAACCCTTCCAAAAGTCGGAGAAGCTCAAGGATGGTACCGATCGATGCGCGCTACCCCATTTAGTGGGGGTAGAGCCTACTTGCATGTCTCTCCGACCTTCACAAAAAAAGTTATTCAAGAATATCTCCTCAGATTTGGGGGAATTTCGTCGGTCGACCTCTTCCGAAGGTCGTACAAGCTCGGGGATGGTACCAATCGATCCGCAGGACCCAAATTAGTCCAGATGCAACCACTTTCCAAGTCTCTCCGACCTTCACAAAAAAAGTTATTCAAGAATATCTCTTTCTCCTATGTGCTTTCATCCCTAACCCTAACCCTAACCCTTCCGAAAGTCGGAGAAGCTCAAGGATGGTACCGATCGATGCGCGCAACCCCATTTAGTGGGGGTAGAGCCTACTTGCAAGTCTCTCCGACCTTCACAAAAAAAGTTATTCAAGAATATCTCCTCAGATTTGGGGGAATTTCGTCGGTCGACCTCTTCCGAAGGTCGTACAAGCTCGGGGATGGTACCAATCGATCCGCAGGACCCAAATTAGTCCAGATGCAACCACTTTCCAAGTCTCTCCGACCTTCACAAAAAAAGTTATTCAAGAATATCTCTTTCTCCTATGTGCTTTCATCCCTAACCCTAACCCTAACCCTTCCGAAAGTCGGAGAAGCTCAAGGATGGTACCGATCGATGCGCGCAACCCCATTTAGTGGGGGTAGAGCCTACTTGCAAGTCTCTCCGACCTTCACAAAAAAAGTTATTCAAGAATATCTCCTCAGATTTGGGGGAATTTCGTCGGTCGACCTCTTCCGAAGGTCGTACAAGCTCGAGGATGGTACCAATCGATCCGCAGGACCCAAATTAGTCCAGATGCAACCACTTTCCAAGTCTCTCCGACCTTCACAAAAAAAGTTATTCAAGAATATCTCCTCAGATTTGGGGGAATTTCGTCGGTCGACCTCTTCCGAAGGTTGTACAAGCTCGGGGATGGTACCAATCGATCCGCAGGACCCAAATTAGTCCAGATGCAACCACTTTCCAAGTCTCTCCGACCTTCACAAAAAAAGTTATTCAAGAATATCTCTTTCTCCTATGTGCTTTCATCCCTAACCCTAACCCTAACCCTTCCGAAAGTCGGAGAAGCTCAAGGATGGTACCGATCGATGCGCGCAACCCCATTTAGTGGGGGTAGAGCCTACTTGCAAGTCTCTCCGACCTTCACAAAAAAAGTTATTCAAGAATATCTCCTCAGATTTGGGGGAATTTCGTCGGTCGACCTCTTCCGAAGGTCGTACAAGCTCGGGGATGGTACCAATCGATCCGCAGGACCCAAATTAGTCCAGATGCAACCACTTTCCAAGTCTCTCCGACCTTCACAAAAAAAGTTATTCAAGAATATCTCTTTCTCCTATGTGCTTTCATCCCTAACCCTAACCCTTCCGAAAGTCGGAGAAGCTCAAGGATGGTACCGATCGATGCGCGTTACCCCATTTAGTGGGGGTAGAGCCTACTTGCAAGTCTCTCCGACCTTCACAAAAAAAGTTATTCAAGAATATCTCTTTCTCCTATGTGCTTTCATCCCTAACCCTAACCCTAACCCTTCCGAAAGTCGGAGAAGCTCAAGGATGGTACCGATCGATGCGCGCAACCCCATTTAGTGGGGGTAGAGCCTACTTGCAAGTCTCTCCGACCTTCACAAAAAAAGTTATTCAAGAATATCTCCTCAGATTTGGGGGAATTTCGTCGGTCGACCTCTTCCGAAGGTCGTACAAGCTCGGGGATGGTACCAATCGATCAGCAGGACCCAAATTAGTCCAGATGCAACCACTTTCCAAGTCTCTCCGACCTTCACAAAAAAAGTTATTCAAGAATATCTCTTTCTCCTATGTGCTTTCATCCCTAACCCTAACCCTAACCCTTCCGAAAGTCGGAGAAGCTCAAGGATGGTACCGATCGATGCGCGCTACCCCATTTAGTGGGGGTAGAGCCTACTTGCAAGTCTCTCCAACCTTCACAAAAAAAGTTATTCAAGAATATCTCTTTCTCCTATGTGCTTTCATCCCTAACCCTAACCCTAACCCTTCCGAAAGTCGTAGAAGCTCAAGGATGGTACCGATCGATGCGCGCTACCCCATTTAGTGGGGGTAGAGCCTACTTGCAAGTCTCTCCGACCTTCACAAAAAAAGTTATTCAAGAATATCTCTTTCTCCTATGTGCTTTCATCTCTTACCCTAACCCTAACCCTTCCAAAAGTCGGAGAAGCTCAAGGATGGTACCGATCGATGCGCGCTACCCCATTTAGTGGGGGTAGAGCCTACTTGCATGTCTCTCCGACCTTCACAAAAAAAGTTATTCAAGAATATCTCCTCAGATTTGGGGGAATTTCGTCGGTCGACCTCTTCCGAAGGTCGTACAAGCTCGGGGATGGTACCAATCGATCCGCAGGACCCAAATTAGTCCAGATGCAACCACTTTCCAAGTCTCTCCGACCTTCACAAAAAAAGTTATTCAAGAATATCTCTTTCTCCTATGTGCTTTCATCCCTAACCCTAACCCTAACCCTTCCGAAAGTCGGAGAAGCTCAAGGATGGTACCGATCGATGCGCGCAACCCCATTTAGTGGGGGTAGAGCCTACTTGCAAGTCTCTCCGACCTTCACAAAAAAAGTTATTCAAGAATATCTCCTCAGATTTGGGGGAATTTCGTCGGTCGACCTCTTCCGAAGGTCGTACAAGCTCGGGGATGGTACCAATCGATCCGCAGGACCCAAATTAGTCCATATGCAACCACTTTCCAAGTCTCTCCGACCTTCACAAAAAAAGTTATTCAAGAATATCTCTTTCTCCTATGTGCTTTCATCCCTAACCCTAACCCTAACCCTTCCGAAAGTCGGAGAAGCTCAAGGATGGTACCGATCGATGCGCGCAACCCCATTTAGTGGGGGTAGAGCCTACTTGCAAGTCTCTCCGACCTTCACAAAAAAAGTTATTCAAGAATATCTCCTCAGATTTGGGGGAATTTCGTCGGTCGACCTCTTCCGAAGGTCGTACAAGCTCGAGGATGGTACCAATCGATCCGCAGGACCCAAATTAGTCCAGATGCAACCACTTTCCAAGTCTCTCCGACCTTCACAAAAAAAGTTATTCAAGAATATCTCCTCAGATTTGGGGGAATTTCGTCGGTCGACCTCTTCCGAAGGTCGTACAAGCTCGGGGATGGTACCAATCGATCCGCAGGACCCAAATTAGTCCAGATGCAACCACTTTCCAAGTCTCTCCGACCTTCACAAAAAAAGTTATTCAAGAATATCTCTTTCTCCTATGTGCTTTCATCCCTAACTCTAACCCTAACCCTTCCGAAAGTCGGAGAAGCTCAAGGATGGTACCGATCGATGCGCGCAACCCCATTTAGTGGGGGTAGAGCCTACTTGCAAGTCTCTCCGACCTTCACAAAAAAAGTTATTCAAGAATATCTCCTCAGATTTGGGGGAATTTCGTCGGTCGACCTCTTCCGAAGGTTGTACAAGCTCGGGGATGGTACCAATCGATCCGCAGGACCCAAAGTAGTCCAGATGCAACCACTTTCCAAGTCTCTCCGACCTTCACAAAAAAAGTTATTCAAGAATATCTCTTTCTCCTATGTGCTTTCATCCCTAACCCTAACCCTTCCGAAAGTCGGAGAAGCTCAAGGATGGTACCGATCGATGCGCGTTACCCCATTTAGTGGGGGTAGAGCCTACTTGCAAGTCTCTCCGACCTTCACAAAAAAAGTTATTCAAGAATATCTCTTTCTCCTATGTGCTTTCATCCCTAACCCTAACCCTAACCCTTCCGAAAGTCGGAGAAGCTCAAGGATGGTACAGATCGATGCGCGCAACCCCATTTAGTGGGGGTAGAGCCTACTTGCAAGTCTCTCCGACCTTCACAAAAAAAGTTATTCAAGAATATCTCCTCAGATTTGGGGGAATTTCGTCGGTCGACCTCTTCCGAAGGTCGTACAAGCTCGGGGATGGTACCAATCGATCCGCAGGACCCAAATTAGTCCAGATGCAACCACTTTCCAAGTCTCTCCGACCTTCACAAAAAAAGTTATTCAAGAATATCTCTTTCTCCTATGTGCTTTCATCCCTAACCCTAACCCTAACCCTTCCGAAAGTCGGAGAAGCTCAAGGATGGTACCGATCGATGCGCGCTACCCCATTTAGTGGGGGTAGAGCCTACTTGCAAGTCTCTCCGACCTTCACAAAAAAAGTTATTCAAGAATATCTCTTTCTCCTATGTGCTTTCATCCCTAACCCTAACCCTAACCCTTCCGAAAGTCGTAGAAGCTCAAGGATGGTACCGATCGATGCGCGCTACCCCATTTAGTGGGGGTAGAGCCTACTTGCAAGTCTCTCCGACCTTCACAAAAAAAGTTATTCAAGAATATCTCTTTCTCCTATGTGCTTTCATCCCTTACCCTAACCCTAACCCTTCCAAAAGTCGGAGAAGCTCAAGGATGGTACCGATCGATGCGCGCTACCCCATTTAGTGGGGGTAGAGCCTACTTGCATGTCTCTCCGACCTTCACAAAAAAAGTTATTCAAGAATATCTCCTCAGATTTGGGGGAATTTCGTCGGTCGACCTCTTCCAAAGGTCGTACAAGCTCGGGGATGGTACCAATCGATCCGCAGGACCCAAATTAGTCCAGATGCAACCACTTTCCAAGTCTCTCCGACCTTCACAAAAAAAGTTATTCAAGAATATCTCTTTCTCCTATGTGCTTTCATCCCTAACCCTAACCCTAACCCTTCCGAAAGTCGGAGAAGCTCAAGGATGGTACCGATCGATGCGCGCAACCCCATTTAGTGGGGGTAGAGCCTACTTGCAAGTCTCTCCGACCTTCACAAAAAAAGTTATTCAAGAATATCTCCTCAGATTTGGGGGAATTTCGTCGGTCGACCTCTTCCGAAGGTCGTACAAGCTCGGGGATGGTACCAATCGATCCGCAGGACCCAAATTAGTCCAGATGCAACCACTTTCCAAGTCTCTCCGACCTTCACAAAAAAAGTTATTCAAGAATATCTCTTTCTCCTATGTGCTTTCATCCCTAACCCTAACCCTAACCCTTCCGAAAGTCGGAGAAGCTCAAGGATGGTACCGATCGATGCGCGCAACCCCATTTAGTGGGGGTAGAGCCTACTTGCAAGTCTCTCCGACCTTCACAAAAAAAGTTATTCAAGAATATCTCCTCAGATTTGGGGGAATTTCGTCGGTCGACCTCTTCCGAAGGTCGTACAAGCTCGAGGATGGTACCAATCGATCCGCAGGACCCAAATTAGTCCAGATGCAACCACTTTCCAAGTCTCTCCGACCTTCACAAAAAAAGTTATTCAAGAATATCTCTTTCTCCTATGTGCTTTCATCCCTAACCCTAACCCTTCCGAAAGTCGGAGAAGCTCAAGGATGGTACCGATCGATGCGCGCTACCCCATTTAGTGGGGGTAGAGCCTACTTGCAAGTCTGTCCGACCTTCACAAAAAAAGTTATTCAAGAATATCTCTTTCTCCTATGTGCTTTCATCCCTAACCCTAACCCTAACCCTTCCGAAAGTCGGAGAAGCTCAAGGATGGTACCGATCGATGCGCGCAACCCCATTTAGTGGGGGTAGAGCCTACTTGCAAGTCTCTCCGACCTTCACAAAAAAAGTTATTCAAGAATATCTCCTCAGATTTGGGGGAATTTCGTCGGTCGACCTCTTCCGAAGGTCGTACAAGCTCGAGGATGGTACCAATCGATCCGCAGGACCCAAATTAGTCCAGATGCAACCACTTTCCAAGTCTCTCCGACCTTCACAAAAAAAGTTATTCAAGAATATCTCTTTCTCCTATGTGCTTTCATCCATAACCCTAACCCTTCCGAAAGTCGGAGAAGCTCAAGGATGGTACCGATCGATGCGCGCTACCCCATTTAGTGGGGGTAGAGCCTACTTGCAAGTCTGTCCGACCTTCACAAAAAAAGTTATTCAAGAATATCTCTTTCTCCTATGTGCTTTCATCCCTAACCCTAACCCTAACCCTTCCGAAAGTCGGAGAAGCTCAAGGATGGTACCGATCGATGCGCGCAACCCCATTTAGTGGGGGTAGAGCCTACTTGCAAGTCTCTCCGACCTTCACAAAAAAAGTTATTCAAGAATATCTCCTCAGATTTGGGGGAATTTCGTCGGTCGACCTCTTCCGAAGGTCGTACAAGCTCGGGGATGGTACCAATCGATCCGCAGGACCCAAATTAGTCGAGATGCAACCACTTTCCAAGTCTCTCCGACCTTCACAAAAAAAGTTATTCAAGAATATCTCTTTCTCCTATGTGCTTTCATCCCTAACCCTAACCCTAACCCTTCCGAAAGTCGGAGAAGCTCAAGGATGGTACCGATCGATGCGCGCAACCCCATTTAGTGGGGGTAGAGCCTACTTGCAAGTCTCTCCGACCTTCACAAAAAAAGTTATTCAAGAATATCTCCTCAGATTTGGGGGAATTTCGTCGGTCGACCTCTTCCGAAGGTCGTACAAGCTCGGGGATGGTACCAATCGATCCGCAGGACCCAAATTAGTCCAGATGCAACCACTTTCCAAGTCTCTCCGACCTTCACAAAAAAAGTTATTCAAGAATATCTCTTTCTCCTATGTGCTTTCATCCCTAACCCTAACCCTTCCGAAAGTCGGAGGAGCTCAAGGATGGTACCGATCGATGCGCGCTACCCCATTTAGTGGGGGTAGAGCCTACTTGCAAGTCTCTCCGACCTTCACAAAAAAAGTTATTCAAGAATATCTCTTTCTCCTATGTGCTTTCATCCCTAACCCTAACCCTAACCCTTCCGAAAGTCGGAGAAGCTCAAGGATGGTACCGATCGATGCGCGCAACCCCATTTAGTGGGGGTAGAGCCTACTTGCAAGTCTCTCCGACCTTCACAAAAAAAGTTATTCAAGAATATCTCTTTCTCCTATGTGCTTTCATCCCTAACCCTAACCCTAACCCTTCCGAAAGTCGGAGAAGCTCAAGGATGGTACCGATCGATGCGCGCTACCCCATTTAGTGGGGGTAGAGCCTACTTGCAAGTCTCTCCGACCTTCACAAAAAAAGTTATTCAAGAATATCTCTTTCTCCTATGTGCTTTCATCCCTAACCCTAACCCTAACCCTTCCGAAAGTCGGAGAAGCTCAAGGATGGTACCGATCGATGCGCGCTACTCCATTTAGTGGGGGTAGAGCCTACTTGCAAGTCTCTCCGAACTTCACAAAAAAAGTTATTCAAGAATATCTCCTCAGATTTGGGGGAATTTCGTCGGTCGACCTCTTCCGAAGGTCGTACAAGCTCGGGGATGGTACCAATCGATCCGCAGGACCCAAATTAGTCCAGATGCAACCACTTTCCAAGTCTCTACGACCTTCACAAAAAAAGTTATTCAAGAATATCTCTTTCTCCTATGTGCTTTCATCCCTAACCCTAACCCTAACCCTTCCGAAAGTCGGAGAAGCTCAAGGATGGTACCGATCGATGCGCGCTACCCCATTTAGTGGGGGTAGAGCCTACTTGCAAGTCTCTCCGACCTTCACAAAAAAAGTTATTCAAGAATATCTCTTTCTCCTATGTGCTTTCATCCCTAACCCTAACCCTAACCCTTCCGAAAGTCGGAGAAGCTCAAGGATGGTACCGATCGATGCGCGCTACCCCATTTAGTGGGGGTAGAGCCTACTTGCAAGTCTCTCCGACCTTCACAAAAAAAGTTATTCAAGAATATCTCTTTCTCCTATGTGCTTTCATCCCTAACCCTAACCCTAACCCTTCCGAAAGTCGTAGAAGCTCAAGGATGGTACCGATCGATGCGCGCTACCCCATTTAGTGGGGGTAGAGCCTACTTGCAAGTCTCTCCGACCTTCACAAAAAAAGTTATTCAAGAATATCTCTTTCTCCTATGTGCTTTCATCCCTAACCCTAACCCTAACCCTTCCAAAAGTCGGAGAAGCTCAAGGATGGTACCGATCGATGCGCGCTACCCCATTTAGTGGGGGTAGAGCCTACTTGCGTGTCTCTCCGACCTTCACAAAAAAAGTTATTCAAGAATATCTCCTCAGATTTGGGGGAATTTCGTCGGTCGACCTCTTCCGAAGGTCGTACAAGCTCGGGGATGGTACCAATCGATCCGCAGGACCCAAATTAGTCCAGATGCAACCACTTTCCAAGTCTCTCCGACCTTCACAAAAAAAGTTATTCAAGAATATCTCTTTCTCCTATGTGCTTTCATCCCTAACCCTAACCCTAACCCTTCCGAAAGTCGGAGAAGCTCAAGGATGGTACCGATCGATGCGCGCAACCCCATTTAGTGGGGGTAGAGCCTACTTGCAAGTCTCTCCGACCTTCACAAAAAAAGTTATTCAAGAATATCTCCTCAGATTTGGGGGAATTTCGTCGGTCGACCTCTTTCGAAGGTCGTACAAGCTCGGGGATGGTACCAATCGATCCGCAGGACCCAAATTAGTCCAGATGCAACCACTTTCCAAGTCTCTCCGACCTTCACAAAAAAAGTTATTCAAGAATATCTCTTTCTCCTATGTGCTTTCATCCCTAACCCTAACCCTAACCCTTCCGAAAGTCGGAGAAGCTCAAGGATGGTACCGATCGATGCGCGCTACCCCATTTAGTGGGGGTAGAGCCTACTTGCAAGTCTCTCCGACCTTCACAAAAAAAGTTATTCAAGAATATCTCCTCAGATTTGGGGGAATTTCGTCGGTCGACCTCTTCCGAAGGTCGTACAAGCTCGGGGATGGTACCAATCGATCCGCAGGACCCAAATTAGTCCAGATGCAACCACTTTCCAAGTCTCTCCGACCTTCACAAAAAAAGTTATTCAAGAATATCTCTTTCTCCTATGTGCTTTCATCCCTAACTCTAACCCTAACCCTTCCGAAAGTCGGAGAAGCTCAAGGATGGTACCGATCGATGCGCGCAACCCCATTTAGTGGGGGTAGAGCCTACTTGCAAGTCTCTCCGACCTTCACAAAAAAAGTTATTCAAGAATATCTCCTCAGATTTGGGGGAATTTCGTCGGTCGACCTCTTCCGAAGGTCTTACAAGCTCGGGGATGGTACCAATCGATCCGCAGGACCCAAATTAGTCCAGATGCAACCACTTTCCAAGTCTCTCCGACCTTCACAAAAAAAGTTATTCAAGAATATCTCTTTCTCCTATGTGCTTTCATCCCTAACCCTAACCCTTCCGAAAGTCGGAGAAGCTCAAGGATGGTACTGATCGATGCGCGTTACCCCATTTAGTGGGGGTAGAGCCTACTTGCAAGTCTCTCCGACCTTCACAAAAAAAGTTATTCAAGAATATCTCTTTCTCCTATGTGCTTTCATCCCTAACCCTAACCCTAACCCTTCCGAAAGTCGGAGAAGCTCAAGGATGGTACCGATCGATGCGCGCAACCCCATTTAGTGGGGGTAGAGCCTACTTGCAAGTCTCTCCGACCTTCACAAAAAAAGTTATTCAAGAATATCTCCTCAGATTTGGGGGAATTTCGTCGGTCGACCTCTTCCAAAGGTCGTACAAGCTCGGGGATGGTACCAATCGATCCGCAGGACCCAAATTAGTCCAGATGCAACCACTTTCCAAGTCTCTCCGACCTTCACAAAAAAAGTTATTCAAGAATATCTCTTTCTCCTATGTGCTTTCATCCCTAACCCTAACCCTAACCCTTCCGAAAGTCGGAGAAGCTCAAGGATGGTACCGATCGATGCGCGCTACCCCATTTAGTGGGGGTAGAGCCTACTTGCAAGTCTCTCCGACCTTCACAAAAAAAGTTATTCAAGAATATCTCCTCAGATTTGGGGGAATTTCGTCGGTCGACCTCTTCCGAAGGTCGTACAAGCTCGGGGATGGTACCAATCGATCCGCAGGACCCAAATTAGTCCAGATGCAACCACTTTCCAAGTCTCTCCGACCTTCACAAAAAAAGTTATTCAAGAATATCTCTTTCTCCTATGTGCTTTCATCCCTAACTCTAACCCTAACCCTTCCGAAAGTCGGAGAAGCTCAAGGATGGTACCGATCGATGCGCGCAACCCCATTTAGTGGGGGTAGAGCCTACTTGCAAGTCTCTCCGACCTTCACAAAAAAAGTTATTCAAGAATATCTCCTCAGATTTGGGGGAATTTCGTCGGTCGACCTCTTCCGAAGGTCGTACAAGCTCGGGGATGGTACCAATCGATCCGCAGGACCCAAATTAGTCCAGATGCAACCACTTTCCAAGTCTCTCCGACCTTCACAAAAAAAGTTATTCAAGAATATCTCTTTCTCCTATGTGCTTTCATCCCTAACCCTAACCCTTCCGAAAGTCGGAGAAGCTCAAGGATGGTACCGATCGATGCGCGTTACCCCATTTAGTGGGGGTAGAGCCTACTTGCAAGTCTCTCCGACCTTCACAAAAAAAGTTATTCAAGAATATCTCTTTCTCCTATGTGCTTTCATCCCTAACCCTAACCCTAACCCTTCCGAAAGTCGGAGAAGCTCAAGGATGGTACCGATCGATGCGCGCAACCCCATTTAGTGGGGGTAGAGCCTACTTGCAAGTCTCTCCGACCTTCACAAAAAAAGTTATTCAAGAATATCTCCTCAGATTTGGGGGAATTTCGTCGGTCGACCTCTTCCGAAGGTCGTACAAGCTCGGGGATGGTACCAATCGATCAGCAGGACCCAAATTAGTCCAGATGCAACCACTTTCCAAGTCTCTCCGACCTTCACAAAAAAAGTTATTCAAGAATATCTCTTTCTCCTATGTGCTTTCATCCCTAACCCTAACCCTAACCCTTCCGAAAGTCGGAGAAGCTCAAGGATGGTACCGATCGATGCGCGCTACCCCATTTAGTGGGGGTAGAGCCTACTTGCAAGTCTCTCCAACCTTCACAAAAAAAGTTATTCAAGAATATCTCTTTCTCCTATGTGCTTTCATCCCTAACCCTAACCCTAACCCTTCCGAAAGTCGTAGAAGCTCAAGGATGGTACCGATCGATGCGCGCTACCCCATTTAGTGGGGGTAGAGCCTACTTGCAAGTCTCTCCGACCTTCACAAAAAAAGTTATTCAAGAATATCTCTTTCTCCTATGTGCTTTCATCTCTTACCCTAACCCTAACCCTTCCAAAAGTCGGAGAAGCTCAAGGATGGTACCGATCGATGCGCGCTACCCCATTTAGTGGGGGTAGAGCCTACTTGCATGTCTCTCCGACCTTCACAAAAAAAGTTATTCAAGAATATCTCCTCAGATTTGGGGGAATTTCGTCGGTCGACCTCTTCCGAAGGTCGTACAAGCTCGGGGATGGTACCAATCGATCCGCAGGACCCAAATTAGTCCAGATGCAACCACTTTCCAAGTCTCTCCGACCTTCACAAAAAAAGTTATTCAAGAATATCTCTTTCTCCTATGTGCTTTCATCCCTAACTCTAACCCTAACCCTTCCGAAAGTCGGAGAAGCTCAAGGATGGTACCGATCGATGCGCGCAACCCCATTTAGTGGGGGTAGAGCCTACTTGCAAGTCTCTCCGACCTTCACAAAAAAAGTTATTCAAGAATATCTCCTCAGATTTGGGGGAATTTCGTCGGTCGACCTCTTCCGAAGGTTGTACAAGCTCGGGGATGGTACCAATCGATCCGCAGGACCCAAAGTAGTCCAGATGCAACCACTTTCCAAGTCTCTCCGACCTTCACAAAAAAAGTTATTCAAGAATATCTCTTTCTCCTATGTGCTTTCATCCCTAACCCTAACCCTTCCGAAAGTCGGAGAAGCTCAAGGATGGTACCGATCGATGCGCGTTACCCCATTTAGTGGGGGTAGAGCCTACTTGCAAGTCTCTCCGACCTTCACAAAAAAAGTTATTCAAGAATATCTCTTTCTCCTATGTGCTTTCATCCCTAACCCTAACCCTAACCCTTCCGAAAGTCGGAGAAGCTCAAGGATGGTACAGATCGATGCGCGCAACCCCATTTAGTGGGGGTAGAGCCTACTTGCAAGTCTCTCCGACCTTCACAAAAAAAGTTATTCAAGAATATCTCCTCAGATTTGGGGGAATTTCGTCGGTCGACCTCTTCCGAAGGTCGTACAAGCTCGGGGATGGTACCAATCGATCCGCAGGACCCAAATTAGTCCAGATGCAACCACTTTCCAAGTCTCTCCGACCTTCACAAAAAAAGTTATTCAAGAATATCTCTTTCTCCTATGTGCTTTCATCCCTAACCCTAACCCTAACCCTTCCGAAAGTCGGAGAAGCTCAAGGATGGTACCGATCGATGCGCGCTACCCCATTTAGTGGGGGTAGAGCCTACTTGCAAGTCTCTCCGACCTTCACAAAAAAAGTTATTCAAGAATATCTCTTTCTCCTATGTGCTTTCATCCCTAACCCTAACCCTAACCCTTCCGAAAGTCGTAGAAGCTCAAGGATGGTACCGATCGATGCGCGCTACCCCATTTAGTGGGGGTAGAGCCTACTTGCAAGTCTCTCCGACCTTCACAAAAAAAGTTATTCAAGAATATCTCTTTCTCCTATGTGCTTTCATCCCTTACCCTAACCCTAACCCTTCCAAAAGTCGGAGAAGCTCAAGGATGGTACCGATCGATGCGCGCTACCCCATTTAGTGGGGGTAGAGCCTACTTGCATGTCTCTCCGACCTTCACAAAAAAAGTTATTCAAGAATATCTCCTCAGATTTGGGGGAATTTCGTCGGTCGACCTCTTCCAAAGGTCGTACAAGCTCGGGGATGGTACCAATCGATCCGCAGGACCCAAATTAGTCCAGATGCAACTACTTTCCAAGTCTCTCCGACCTTCACAAAAAAAGTTATTCAAGAATATCTCTTTCTCCTATGTGCTTTCATCCCTAACCCTAACCCTAACCCTTCCGAAAGTCGGAGAAGCTCAAGGATGGTACCGATCGATGCGCGCAACCCCATTTAGTGGGGGTAGAGCCTACTTGCAAGTCTCTCCGACCTTCACAAAAAAAGTTATTCAAGAATATCTCCTCAGATTTGGGGGAATTTCGTCGGTCGACCTCTTCCGAAGGTCGTACAAGCTCGGGGATGGTACCAATCGATCCGCAGGACCCAAATTAGTCCAGATGCAACCACTTTCCAAGTCTCTCCGACCTTCACAAAAAAAGTTATTCAAGAATATCTCTTTCTCCTATGTGCTTTCATCCCTAACCCTAACCCTAACCCTTCCGAAAGTCGGAGAAGCTCAAGGATGGTACCGATCGATGCGCGCAACCCCATTTAGTGGGGGTAGAGCCTACTTGCAAGTCTCTCCGACCTTCACAAAAAAAGTTATTCAAGAATATCTCCTCAGATTTGGGGGAATTTCGTCGGTCGACCTCTTCCGAAGGTCGTACAAGCTCGAGGATGGTACCAATCGATCCGCAGGACCCAAATTAGTCCAGATGCAACCACTTTCCAAGTCTCTCCGACCTTCACAAAAAAAGTTATTCAAGAATATCTCTTTCTCCTATGTGCTTTCATCCCTAACCCTAACCCTTCCGAAAGTCGGAGAAGCTCAAGGATGGTACCGATCGATGCGCGCTACCCCATTTAGTGGGGGTAGAGCCTACTTGCAAGTCTGTCCGACCTTCACAAAAAAAGTTATTCAAGAATATCTCTTTCTCCTATGTGCTTTCATCCCTAACCCTAACCCTAACCCTTCCGAAAGTCGGAGAAGCTCAAGGATGGTACCGATCGATGCGCGCAACCCCATTTAGTGGGGGTAGAGCCTACTTGCAAGTCTCTCCGACCTTCACAAAAAAAGTTATTCAAGAATATCTCCTCAGATTTGGGGGAATTTCGTCGGTCGACCTCTTCCGAAGGTCGTACAAGCTCGAGGATGGTACCAATCGATCCGCAGGACCCAAATTAGTCCAGATGCAACCACTTTCCAAGTCTCTCCGACCTTCACAAAAAAAGTTATTCAAGAATATCTCTTTCTCCTATGTGCTTTCATCCATAACCCTAACCCTTCCGAAAGTCGGAGAAGCTCAAGGATGGTACCGATCGATGCGCGCTACCCCATTTAGTGGGGGTAGAGCCTACTTGCAAGTCTGTCCGACCTTCACAAAAAAAGTTATTCAAGAATATCTCTTTCTCCTATGTGCTTTCATCCCTAACCCTAACCCTAACCCTTCCGAAAGTCGGAGAAGCTCAAGGATGGTACCGATCGATGCGCGCAACCCCATTTAGTGGGGGTAGAGCCTACTTGCAAGTCTCTCCGACCTTCACAAAAAAAGTTATTCAAGAATATCTCCTCAGATTTGGGGGAATTTCGTCGGTCGACCTCTTCCGAAGGTCGTACAAGCTCGGGGATGGTACCAATCGATCCGCAGGACCCAAATTAGTCGAGATGCAACCACTTTCCAAGTCTCTCCGACCTTCACAAAAAAAGTTATTCAAGAATATCTCTTTCTCCTATGTGCTTTCATCCCTAACCCTAACCCTAACCCTTCCGAAAGTCGGAGAAGCTCAAGGATGGTACCGATCGATGCGCGCAACCCCATTTAGTGGGGGTAGAGCCTACTTGCAAGTCTCTCCGACCTTCACAAAAAAAGTTATTCAAGAATATCTCCTCAGATTTGGGGGAATTTCGTCGGTCGACCTCTTCCGAAGGTCGTACAAGCTCGGGGATGGTACCAATCGATCCGCAGGACCCAAATTAGTCCAGATGCAACCACTTTCCAAGTCTCTCCGACCTTCACAAAAAAAGTTATTCAAGAATATCTCTTTCTCCTATGTGCTTTCATCCCTAACCCTAACCCTTCCGAAAGTCGGAGAAGCTCAAGGATGGTACCGATCGATGCGCGCTACCCCATTTAGTGGGGGTAGAGCCTACTTGCAAGTCTCTCCGACCTTCACAAAAAAAGTTATTCAAGAATATCTCTTTCTCCTATGTGCTTTCATCCCTAACCCTAACCCTAACCCTTCCGAAAGTCGGAGAAGCTCAAGGATGGTACCGATCGATGCGCGCAACCCCATTTAGTGGGGGTAGAGCCTACTTGCAAGTCTCTCCGACCTTCACAAAAAAAGTTATTCAAGAATATCTCCTCAGATTTGGGGGAATTTCGTCGGTCGACCTCTTCCGAAGGTCGTACAAGCTCGGGGATGGTACCAATCGATCCGCAGGACCCAAATTAGTCCAGATGCAACCACTTTCCAAGTCTCTCCGACCTTCACAAAAAAAGTTATTCAAGAATATCTCTTTCTCCTATGTGCTTTCATCCCTAACCCTAACCCTAACCCTTCCGAAAGTCGGAGAAGCTCAAGGATGGTACCGATCGATGCGCGCTACCCCATTTAGTGGGGGTAGAGCCTACTTGCAAGTCTCTCCGACCTTCACAAAAAAAGTTATTCAAGAATATCTCTTTCTCCTATGTGCTTTCATCCCTAACCCTAACCCTAACCCTTCCGAAAGTCGGAGAAGCTCAAGGATGGTACCGATCGATGCGCGCTACCCCATTTAGTGGGGGTAGAGCCTACTTGCAAGTCTCTCCGACCTTCACAAAAAAAGTTATTCAAGAATATCTCTTTCTCCTATGTGCTTTCATCCCTAACCCTAACCCTAACCCTTCCGAAAGTCGGAGAAGCTCAAGGATGGTACCGATCGATGCGCGCTACCCCATTTAGTGGGGGTAGAGCCTACTTGCAAGTCTCTCCGACCTTCACAAAAAAAGTTATTCAAGAATATCTCCTCAGATTTGGGGGAATTTCGTCGGTCGACCTCTTCCGAAGGTCGTACAAGCTCGGGGATGGTACCAATCGATCCGCAGGACCCAAATTAGTCCAGATGCAACCACTTTCCAAGTCTCTCCGACCTTCACAAAAAAAGTTATTCAAGAATATCTCTTTCTCCTATGTGCTTTCATCCCTAACCCTAACCCTAACCCTTCCGAAAGTCGGAGAAGCTCAAGGATGGTACCGATCGATGCGCGCTACCCCATTTAGTGGGGGTAGAGCCTACTTGCAAGTCTCTCCGACCTTCACAAAAAAAGTTATTCAAGAATATCTCTTTCTCCTATGTGCTTTCATCCCTAACCCTAACCCTAACCCTTCCGAAAGTCGGAGAAGCTCAAGGATGGTACCGATCGATGCGCGCTACCCCATTTAGTGGGGGTAGAGCCTACTTGCAAGTCTCTCCGACCTTCACAAAAAAAGTTATTCAAGAATATCTCCTCAGATTTGGGGGAATTTCGTCGGTCGACCTCTTCCGAAGGTCGTACAAGCTCGGGGATGGTACCAATCGATCCGCAGGACCCAAATTAGTCCAGATGCAACCACTTTCCAAGTCTCTCCGACCTTCACAAAAAAAGTTATTCAAGAATATCTCTTTCTCCTATGTGCTTTCATCCCTAACTCTAACCCTAACCCTTCCGAAAGTCGGAGAAGCTCAAGGATGGTACCGATCGATGCGCGCAACCCCATTTAGTGGGGGTAGAGCCTACTTGCAAGTCTCTCCGACCTTCACAAAAAAAGTTATTCAAGAATATCTCCTCAGATTTGGGGGAATTTCGTCGGTCGACCTCTTCCGAAGGTCGTACAAGCTCGGGGATGGTACCAATCGATCCGCAGGACCCAAATTAGTCCAGATGCAACCACTTTCCAAGTCTCTCCGACCTTCACAAAAAAAGTTATTCAAGAATATCTCTTTCTCCTATGTGCTTTCATCCCTAACCCTAACCCTTCCGAAAGTCGGAGAAGCTCAAGGATGGTACCGATCGATGCGCGTTACCCCATTTAGTGGGGGTAGAGCCTACTTGCAAGTCTCTCCGACCTTCACAAAAAAAGTTATTCAAGAATATCTCTTTCTCCTATGTGCTTTCATCCCTAACCCTAACCCTAACCCTTCCGAAAGTCGGAGAAGCTCAAGGATGGTACCGATCGATGCGCGCAACCCCATTTAGTGGGGGTAGAGCCTACTTGCAAGTCTCTCCGACCTTCACAAAAAAAGTTATTCAAGAATATCTCCTCAGATTTGGGGGAATTTCGTCGGTCGACCTCTTCCGAAGGTCGTACAAGCTCGGGGATGGTACCAATCGATCAGCAGGACCCAAATTAGTCCAGATGCAACCACTTTCCAAGTCTCTCCGACCTTCACAAAAAAAGTTATTCAAGAATATCTCTTTCTCCTATGTGCTTTCATCCCTAACCCTAACCCTAACCCTTCCGAAAGTCGGAGAAGCTCAAGGATGGTACCGATCGATGCGCGCTACCCCATTTAGTGGGGGTAGAGCCTACTTGCAAGTCTCTCCAACCTTCACAAAAAAAGTTATTCAAGAATATCTCTTTCTCCTATGTGCTTTCATCCCTAACCCTAACCCTAACCCTTCCGAAAGTCGTAGAAGCTCAAGGATGGTACCGATCGATGCGCGCTACCCCATTTAGTGGGGGTAGAGCCTACTTGCAAGTCTCTCCGACCTTCACAAAAAAAGTTATTCAAGAATATCTCTTTCTCCTATGTGCTTTCATCTCTTACCCTAACCCTAACCCTTCCAAAAGTCGGAGAAGCTCAAGGATGGTACCGATCGATGCGCGCTACCCCATTTAGTGGGGGTAGAGCCTACTTGCATGTCTCTCCGACCTTCACAAAAAAAGTTATTCAAGAATATCTCCTCAGATTTGGGGGAATTTCGTCGGTCGACCTCTTCCGAAGGTCGTACAAGCTCGGGGATGGTACCAATCGATCCGCAGGACCCAAATTAGTCCAGATGCAACCACTTTCCAAGTCTCTCCGACCTTCACAAAAAAAGTTATTCAAGAATATCTCTTTCTCCTATGTGCTTTCATCCCTAACTCTAACCCTAACCCTTCCGAAAGTCGGAGAAGCTCAAGGATGGTACCGATCGATGCGCGCAACCCCATTTAGTGGGGGTAGAGCCTACTTGCAAGTCTCTCCGACCTTCACAAAAAAAGTTATTCAAGAATATCTCCTCAGATTTGGGGGAATTTCGTCGGTCGACCTCTTCCGAAGGTTGTACAAGCTCGGGGATGGTACCAATCGATCCGCAGGACCCAAAGTAGTCCAGATGCAACCACTTTCCAAGTCTCTCCGACCTTCACAAAAAAAGTTATTCAAGAATATCTCTTTCTCCTATGTGCTTTCATCCCTAACCCTAACCCTTCCGAAAGTCGGAGAAGCTCAAGGATGGTACCGATCGATGCGCGTTACCCCATTTAGTGGGGGTAGAGCCTACTTGCAAGTCTCTCCGACCTTCACAAAAAAAGTTATTCAAGAATATCTCTTTCTCCTATGTGCTTTCATCCCTAACCCTAACCCTAACCCTTCCGAAAGTCGGAGAAGCTCAAGGATGGTACAGATCGATGCGCGCAACCCCATTTAGTGGGGGTAGAGCCTACTTGCAAGTCTCTCCGACCTTCACAAAAAAAGTTATTCAAGAATATCTCCTCAGATTTGGGGGAATTTCGTCGGTCGACCTCTTCCGAAGGTCGTACAAGCTCGGGGATGGTACCAATCGATCCGCAGGACCCAAATTAGTCCAGATGCAACCACTTTCCAAGTCTCTCCGACCTTCACAAAAAAAGTTATTCAAGAATATCTCTTTCTCCTATGTGCTTTCATCCCTAACCCTAACCCTAACCCTTCCGAAAGTCGGAGAAGCTCAAGGATGGTACCGATCGATGCGCGCTACCCCATTTAGTGGGGGTAGAGCCTACTTGCAAGTCTCTCCGACCTTCACAAAAAAAGTTATTCAAGAATATCTCTTTCTCCTATGTGCTTTCATCCCTAACCCTAACCCTAACCCTTCCGAAAGTCGTAGAAGCTCAAGGATGGTACCGATCGATGCGCGCTACCCCATTTAGTGGGGGTAGAGCCTACTTGCAAGTCTCTCCGACCTTCACAAAAAAAGTTATTCAAGAATATCTCTTTCTCCTATGTGCTTTCATCCCTTACCCTAACCCTAACCCTTCCAAAAGTCGGAGAAGCTCAAGGATGGTACCGATCGATGCGCGCTACCCCATTTAGTGGGGGTAGAGCCTACTTGCATGTCTCTCCGACCTTCACAAAAAAAGTTATTCAAGAATATCTCCTCAGATTTGGGGGAATTTCGTCGGTCGACCTCTTCCAAAGGTCGTACAAGCTCGGGGATGGTACCAATCGATCCGCAGGACCCAAATTAGTCCAGATGCAACTACTTTCCAAGTCTCTCCGACCTTCACAAAAAAAGTTATTCAAGAATATCTCTTTCTCCTATGTGCTTTCATCCCTAACCCTAACCCTAACCCTTCCGAAAGTCGGAGAAGCTCAAGGATGGTACCGATCGATGCGCGCAACCCCATTTAGTGGGGGTAGAGCCTACTTGCAAGTCTCTCCGACCTTCACAAAAAAAGTTATTCAAGAATATCTCCTCAGATTTGGGGGAATTTCGTCGGTCGACCTCTTCCGAAGGTCGTACAAGCTCGGGGATGGTACCAATCGATCCGCAGGACCCAAATTAGTCCAGATGCAACCACTTTCCAAGTCTCTCCGACCTTCACAAAAAAAGTTATTCAAGAATATCTCTTTCTCCTATGTGCTTTCATCCCTAACCCTAACCCTAACCCTTCCGAAAGTCGGAGAAGCTCAAGGATGGTACCGATCGATGCGCGCAACCCCATTTAGTGGGGGTAGAGCCTACTTGCAAGTCTCTCCGACCTTCACAAAAAAAGTTATTCAAGAATATCTCCTCAGATTTGGGGGAATTTCGTCGGTCGACCTCTTCCGAAGGTCGTACAAGCTCGAGGATGGTACCAATCGATCCGCAGGACCCAAATTAGTCCAGATGCAACCACTTTCCAAGTCTCTCCGACCTTCACAAAAAAAGTTATTCAAGAATATCTCTTTCTCCTATGTGCTTTCATCCCTAACCCTAACCCTTCCGAAAGTCGGAGAAGCTCAAGGATGGTACCGATCGATGCGCGCTACCCCATTTAGTGGGGGTAGAGCCTACTTGCAAGTCTGTCCGACCTTCACAAAAAAAGTTATTCAAGAATATCTCTTTCTCCTATGTGCTTTCATCCCTAACCCTAACCCTAACCCTTCCGAAAGTCGGAGAAGCTCAAGGATGGTACCGATCGATGCGCGCAACCCCATTTAGTGGGGGTAGAGCCTACTTGCAAGTCTCTCCGACCTTCACAAAAAAAGTTATTCAAGAATATCTCCTCAGATTTGGGGGAATTTCGTCGGTCGACCTCTTCCGAAGGTCGTACAAGCTCGAGGATGGTACCAATCGATCCGCAGGACCCAAATTAGTCCAGATGCAACCACTTTCCAAGTCTCTCCGACCTTCACAAAAAAAGTTATTCAAGAATATCTCTTTCTCCTATGTGCTTTCATCCATAACCCTAACCCTTCCGAAAGTCGGAGAAGCTCAAGGATGGTACCGATCGATGCGCGCTACCCCATTTAGTGGGGGTAGAGCCTACTTGCAAGTCTGTCCGACCTTCACAAAAAAAGTTATTCAAGAATATCTCTTTCTCCTATGTGCTTTCATCCCTAACCCTAACCCTAACCCTTCCGAAAGTCGGAGAAGCTCAAGGATGGTACCGATCGATGCGCGCAACCCCATTTAGTGGGGGTAGAGCCTACTTGCAAGTCTCTCCGACCTTCACAAAAAAAGTTATTCAAGAATATCTCCTCAGATTTGGGGGAATTTCGTCGGTCGACCTCTTCCGAAGGTCGTACAAGCTCGGGGATGGTACCAATCGATCCGCAGGACCCAAATTAGTCGAGATGCAACCACTTTCCAAGTCTCTCCGACCTTCACAAAAAAAGTTATTCAAGAATATCTCTTTCTCCTATGTGCTTTCATCCCTAACCCTAACCCTAACCCTTCCGAAAGTCGGAGAAGCTCAAGGATGGTACCGATCGATGCGCGCAACCCCATTTAGTGGGGGTAGAGCCTACTTGCAAGTCTCTCCGACCTTCACAAAAAAAGTTATTCAAGAATATCTCCTCAGATTTGGGGGAATTTCGTCGGTCGACCTCTTCCGAAGGTCGTACAAGCTCGGGGATGGTACCAATCGATCCGCAGGACCCAAATTAGTCCAGATGCAACCACTTTCCAAGTCTCTCCGACCTTCACAAAAAAAGTTATTCAAGAATATCTCTTTCTCCTATGTGCTTTCATCCCTAACCCTAACCCTTCCGAAAGTCGGAGAAGCTCAAGGATGGTACCGATCGATGCGCGCTACCCCATTTAGTGGGGGTAGAGCCTACTTGCAAGTCTCTCCGACCTTCACAAAAAAAGTTATTCAAGAATATCTCTTTCTCCTATGTGCTTTCATCCCTAACCCTAACCCTAACCCTTCCGAAAGTCGGAGAAGCTCAAGGATGGTACCGATCGATGCGCGCAACCCCATTTAGTGGGGGTAGAGCCTACTTGCAAGTCTCTCCGACCTTCACAAAAAAAGTTATTCAAGAATATCTCCTCAGATTTGGGGGAATTTCGTCGGTCGACCTCTTCCGAAGGTCGTACAAGCTCGGGGATGGTACCAATCGATCCGCAGGACCCAAATTAGTCCAGATGCAACCACTTTCCAAGTCTCTCCGACCTTCACAAAAAAAGTTATTCAAGAATATCTCTTTCTCCTATGTGCTTTCATCCCTAACCCTAACCCTAACCCTTCCGAAAGTCGGAGAAGCTCAAGGATGGTACCGATCGATGCGCGCTACCCCATTTAGTGGGGGTAGAGCCTACTTGCAAGTCTCTCCGACCTTCACAAAAAAAGTTATTCAAGAATATCTCTTTCTCCTATGTGCTTTCATCCCTAACCCTAACCCTAACCCTTCCGAAAGTCGGAGAAGCTCAAGGATGGTACCGATCGATGCGCGCTACCCCATTTAGTGGGGGTAGAGCCTACTTGCAAGTCTCTCCGACCTTCACAAAAAAAGTTATTCAAGAATATCTCTTTCTCCTATGTGCTTTCATCCCTAACCCTAACCCTAACCCTTCCGAAAGTCGGAGAAGCTCAAGGATGGTACCGATCGATGCGCGCTACCCCATTTAGTGGGGGTAGAGCCTACTTGCAAGTCTCTCCGACCTTCACAAAAAAAGTTATTCAAGAATATCTCCTCAGATTTGGGGGAATTTCGTCGGTCGACCTCTTCCGAAGGTCGTACAAGCTCGGGGATGGTACCAATCGATCCGCAGGACCCAAATTAGTCCAGATGCAACCACTTTCCAAGTCTCTCCGACCTTCACAAAAAAAGTTATTCAAGAATATCTCTTTCTCCTATGTGCTTTCATCCCTAACCCTAACCCTAACCCTTCCGAAAGTCGGAGAAGCTCAAGGATGGTACCGATCGATGCGCGCTACCCCATTTAGTGGGGGTAGAGCCTACTTGCAAGTCTCTCCGACCTTCACAAAAAAAGTTATTCAAGAATATCTCTTTCTCCTATGTGCTTTCATCCCTAACCCTAACCCTAACCCTTCCGAAAGTCGGAGAAGCTCAAGGATGGTACCGATCGATGCGCGCTACCCCATTTAGTGGGGGTAGAGCCTACTTGCAAGTCTCTCCGACCTTCACAAAAAAAGTTATTCAAGAATATCTCCTCAGATTTGGGGGAATTTCGTCGGTCGACCTCTTCCGAAGGTCGTACAAGCTCGGGGATGGTACCAATCGATCCGCAGGACCCAAATTAGTCCAGATGCAACCACTTTCCAAGTCTCTCCGACCTTCACAAAAAAAGTTATTCAAGAATATCTCTTTCTCCTATGTGCTTTCATCCCTAACCCTAACCCTAACCCTTCCGAAAGTCGGAGAAGCTCAAGGATGGTACCGATCGATGCGCGCTACCCCATTTAGTGGGGGTAGAGCCTACTTGCAAGTCTCTCCGACCTTCACAAAAAAAGTTATTCAAGAATATCTCTTTCTCCTATGTGCTTTCATCCCTAACCCTAACCCTAACCCTTCCGAAAGTCGTAGAAGCTCAAAGATGGTACCGATCGATGCGCGCTACCCCATTTAGTGGGGGTAGAGCCTACTTGCAAGTCTCTCCGACCTTCACAAAAAAAGTTATTCAAGAATATCTCTTTCTCCTATGTGCTTTCATCCCTAACCCTAACCCTAACCCTTCCAAAAGTCGGAGAAGCTCAAGGATGGTACCGATCGATGCGTGCTACCCCATTTAGTGGGGGTAGAGCCTACTTGCATGTCTCTCCGACCTTCACAAAAAAAGTTATTCAAGAATATCTCCTCAGATTTGGGGGAATTTCGTCGGTCGACCTCTTCCGAAGGTCGTACAAGCTCGGGGATGGTACCAATCGATCCGCAGGACCCAAATTAGTCCAGATGCAACCACTTTTCAAGTCTCTCCGACCTTCACAAAAAAAGTTATTCAAGAATATCTCTTTCTCCTATGTGCTTTCATCCCTAACCCTAACCCTAACCCTTCCGAAAGTCGGAGAAGCTCAAGGATGGTACCGATCGATGCGCGCAACCCCATTTAGTGGGGGTAGAGCCTACTTGCAAGTCTCTCCGACCTTCACAAAAAAAGTTATTCAAGAATATCTCCTCAGATTTGGGGGAATTTCGTCGGTCGACCTCTTCCGAAGGTCGTACAAGCTCGGGGATGGTACCAATCGATCCGCAGGACCCAAATTAGTCCAGATGCAACCACTTTCCAAGTCTCTCCGACCTTCACAAAAAAAGTTATTCAAGAATATCTCTTTCTCCTATGTGCTTTCATCCCTAACCCTAACCCTAACCCTTCCGAAAGTCGGAGAAGCTCAAGGATGGTACCGATCGATGCGCGCTACCCCATTTAGTGGGGGTAGAGCCTACTTGCAAGTCTCTCCGACCTTCACAAAAAAAGTTATTCAAGAATATCTCTTTCTCCTATGTGCTTTCATCCCTAACCCTAACCCTAACCCTTCCGAAAGTCGGAGAAGCTCAAGAATGGTACAGATCGATGCGCGCTACCCCATTTAGTGGGGGTAGAGCCTACTTGCAAGTCTCTCCGACCTTCACAAAAAAAGTTATTCAAGAATATCTCTTTCTCCTATGTGCTTTCATCCCTAACCCTAACCCTAACCCTTTCGAAAGTCGTAGAAGCTCAAGGATGGTACCGATCGATGCGCACTACCCCATTTAGTGGGGGTAGAGCCTACTTGCAAGTCTCTCCGACCTTCACAAAAAAAGTTTTTCAAGAATATCTCTTTCTCCTATGTGCTTTCATCCCTAACCCTAACCCTAACCCTTCCAAAAGTCGGAGAAGCTCAAGGATGGTACCGATCGATGCGCGCTACCCCATTTAGTGGGGGTAGAGCCTACTTGCATGTCTCTCCGACCTTCACAAAAAAAGTTATTCAAGAATATCTCCTCAGATTTGGGGGAATTTCGTCGGTCGACCTCTTCCGAAGGTCGTACAAGCTCGGGGATGGTACCAATCGATCCGCAGGACCCAAATTAGTCCAGATGCAACCACTTTCCAAGTCTCTCCGACCTTCACAAAAAAAGTTATTCAAGAATATCTCTTTCTCCTATGTGCTTTCATCCCTAACCCTAACCCTAACCCTTCCGAAAGTCGGAGAAGCTCAAGGATGGTACCGATCGATGCGCGCAACCCCATTTAGTGGGGGTAGAGCCTACTTGCAAGTCTCTCCGACCTTCACAAAAAAAGTTATTCAAGAATATCTCCTCAGATTTGGGGGAATTTCGTCGGTCGACCTCTTCCGAAGGTCGTACAAGCTCGGGGATGGTACCAATCGATCCGCAGGACCCAAATTAGTCCAGATGCAACCACTTTCCAAGTCTCTCCGACCTTCACAAAAAAAGTTATTCAAGAATATCTCTTTCTCCTATGTGCTTTCATCCCTAACCCTAACCCTAACCCTTCCGAAAGTCGGAGAAGCTCAAGGATGGTACCGATCGATGCGCGCTACCCCATTTAGTGGGGGTAGAGCCTACTTGCAAGTCTCTCCGACCTTCACAAAAAAAGTTATTCAAGAATATCTCTTTCTCCTATGTGCTTTCATCCCTAACCCTAACCCTTCCGAAAGTCGGAGAAGCTCAAGGATGGTACCGATCGATGCGCGCAACCCCATTTAGTGGGGGTAGAGCCTACTTGCAAGTCTCTCCGACCTTCACAAAAAAAGTTATTCAAGAATATCTCCTCAGATTTGGGGGAATTTCGTCGGTCGACCTCTTCCGAAGGTCGTACAAGCTCGGGGATGGTACCAATCGATCCACAGGACCCAAATTAGTCCAGATGCAACCACTTTCCAAGTCTCTCCGACCTTCACAAAAAAAGTTATTCAAGAATATCTCTTTCTCCTATGTGCTTTCATCCCTAACCCTAACCCTAACCCTTCCGAAAGTCGGAGAAGCTCAAGGATGGTACCGATCGATGCGCGCAACCCCATTTAGTGGGGGTAGAGCCTACTTGCAAGTCTCTCCGACCTTCACAAAAAAAGTTATTCAAGAATATCTCCTCAGATTTGGGGGAATTTCGTCGGTCGACCTCTTCCGAAGGTCGTACAAGCTCGGGGATGGTACCAATCGATCCACAGGACCCAAATTAGTCCAGATGCAACCACTTTCCAAGTCTCTCCGACCTTCACAAAAAAAGTTATTCAAGAATATCTCTTTCTCCTATGTGCTTTCATCCCTAACCCTAACCCTAACCCTTCCGAAAGTCGGAGAAGCTCAAGGATGGTACCGATCGATGCGCGCTACCCCATTTAGTGGGGGTAGAGCCTACTTGCAAGTCTCTCCGACCTTCACAAAAAAAGTTATTCAAGAATATCTCCTCAGATTTGGGGGAATTTCGTCAGTCGACCTCTTCCGAAGGTCGTACAAGCTCGGGGATGGTACCAATCGATCCGCAGGACCCAAATTAGTCCAGATGCAACCACTTTCCAAGTCTCTCCGACCTTCACAAAAAAAGTTATTCAAGAATATCTCTTTCTCCTATGTGCTTTCATCCCTAACCCTAACCCTTCCGAAAGTCGGAGAAGCTCAAGGATGGTACCGATCGATGCGCGCTACCCCATTTAGTGGGGGTAGAGCCTACTTGCAAGTCTCTCCGACCTTCACAAAAAAAGTTATTCAAGAATATCTCTTTCTCCTATATGCTTTCATCCCTAACCCTAACCCTTCCGAAAGTCGGAGAAGCTCAAAGATGGTACCGATCGATGCGCGCTACCCCATTTAGTGGGGGTAGAGCCTACTTGCAAGTCTCTCCGACCTTCACAAAAAAAGTTATTCAAGAATATCTCTTTCTCCTATGTGCTTTCATCCCTAACCCTAACCCTAACCCTTCCGAAAGTCGTAGAAGCTCAAGGATGGTACCGATCGATGCGCGCTACCCCATTTAGTGGGGGTAGAGCCTACTTGCAAGTCTCTCCGACCTTCACAAAAAAAGTTATTCAAGAATATCTCTTTCTCCTATGTGCTTTCATCCCTAACCCTAACCCTAACCCTTCCAAAAGTCGGAGAAGCTCAAGGATGGTACCGATCGATGCGCGCTACCCCATTTAGTGGGGGTAGAGCCTACTTGCATGTCTCTCCGACCTTCACAAAAAAAGTTATTCAAGAATATCTCCTCAGATTTGGGGGAATTTCGTCGGTCGACCTCTTCCGAAGGTCGTACAAGCTCGGGGATGGTACCAATCGATCCGCAGGACCCAAATTAGTCCAGATGCAACCACTTTCCAAGTCTCTCCGACCTTCACAAAAAAAGTTATTCAAGAATATCTCTTTCTCCTATGTGCTTTCATCCCTAACCCTAACCCTAACCCTTCCGAAAGTCGGAGAAGCTCAAGGATGGTACCGATCGATGCGCGCAACCCCATTTAGTGGGGGTAGAGCCTACTTGAAAGTCTCTCCGACCTTCACAAAAAAAGTTATTCAAGAATATCTCCTCAGATTTGGGGGAATTTCGTCGGTCGACCTCTTCCGAAGGTCGTACAAGCTCGGGGATGGTACCAATCGATCCGCAGGACCCAAATTAGTCCAGATGCAACCACTTTCCAAGTCTCTCCGACCTTCACAAAAAAAGTTATTCAAGAATATCTCTTTCTCCTATGTGCTTTCATCCCTAACCCTAACCCTAACCCTTCCGAAAGTCGGAGAAGCTCAAGGATGGTACCGATCGATGCGCGCTACCCCATTTAGTGGGGGTAGAGCCTACTTGCAAGTCTCTCCGACCTTCACAAAAAAAGTTATTCAAGAATATCTCTTTCTCCTATGTGCTTTCATCCCTAACCCTAACCCTTCCGAAAGTCGGAGAAGCTCAAGGATGGTACCGATCGATGCGCGCAACCCCATTTAGTGGGGGTAGAGCCTACTTGCAAGTCTCTCCGACCTTCACAAAAAAAGTTATTCAAGAATATCTCCTCAGATTTGGGGGAATTTCGTCGGTCGACCTCTTCCGAAGGTCGTACAAGCTCGGGGATGGTACCAATCGATCCACAGGACCCAAATTAGTCCAGATGCAACCACTTTCCAAGTCTCTCCGACCTTCACAAAAAAAGTTATTCAAGAATATCTCTTTCTCCTATGTGCTTTCATCCCTAACCCTAACCCTAACCCTTCCGAAAGTCGGAGAAGCTCAAGAATGGTACCGATCGATGCGCGCTACCCCATTTAGTGGGGGTAGAGCCTACTTGCAAGTCTCTCCGACCTTCACAAAAAAAGTTATTCAAGAATATCTCCTCAGATTTGGGGGAATTTCGTCGGTCGACCTCTTCCGAAGGTTGTACAAGCTCGGGGATGGTACCAATCGATCCGCAGGACCCAAATTAGTCCAGATGCAACCACTTTCCAAGTCTCTCCGACCTTCACAAAAAAAGTTATTCAAGAATATCTCTTTCTCCTATGTGCTTTCATCCCTAACCCTAACCCTAACCCTTCCGAAAGTCGGAGAAGCTCAAGGATGGTACCGATCGATGCGCGCAACCCCATTTAGTGGGGGTAGAGCCTACTTGCAAGTCTCTCCGACCTTCACAAAAAAAGTTATTCAAGAATATCTCCTCAGATTTGGGGGAATTTCGTCGGTCGACCTCTTCCGAAGGTCGTACAAGCTCGGGGATGGTACCAATCGATCCGCAGGACCCAAATTAGTCCAGATGCAACCACTTTCCAAGTCTCTCCGACCTTCACAAAAAAAGTTATTCAAGAATATCTCTTTCTCCTATGTGCTTTCATCCCTAACCCTAACCCTAACCCTTCCGAAAGTCGGAGAAGCTCAAGGATGGTACCGATCGATGCGCGCTACCCCATTTAGTGGGGGTAGAGCCTACTTGCAAGTCTCTCCGACCTTCACAAAAAAAGTTATTCAAGAATATCTCTTTCTCCTATGTGCTTTCATCCCTAACCCTAACCCTTCCGAAAGTCGGAGAAGCTCAAGGATGGTACCGATCGATGCGCGCAACCCCATTTAGTGGGGGTAGAGCCTACTTGCAAGTCTCTCCGACCTTCACAAAAAAAGTTATTCAAGAATATCTCCTCAGATTTGGGGGAATTTCGTCGGTCGACCTCTTCCGAAGGTCGTACAAGCTCGGGGATGGTACCAATCGATCCACAGGACCCAAATTAGTCCAGATGCAACCACTTTCCAAGTCTCTCCGACCTTCACAAAAAAAGTTATTCAAGAATATCTCTTTCTCCTATGTGCTTTCATCCCTAACCCTAACCCTAACCCTTCCGAAAGTCGGAGAAGCTCAAGGATGGTACCGATCGATGCGCGCTACCCCATTTAGTGGGGGTAGAGCCTACTTGCAAGTCTCTCCGACCTTCACAAAAAAAGTTATTCAAGAATATCTCCTCAGATTTGGGGGAATTTCGTCGGTCGACCTCTTCCGAAGGTCGTACAAGCTCGGGGATGGTACCAATCGATCCGCAGGACCCAAATTAGTCCAGATGCAACCACTTTCCAAGTCTCTCCGACCTTCACAAAAAAAGTTATTCAAGAATATCTCTTTCTCCTATGTGCTTTCATCCCTAACCCTAACCCTAACCCTTCCGAAAGTCGGAGAAGCTCAAGGATGGTACCGATCGATGCGCGCTACCCCATTTAGTGGGGGTAGAGCCTACTTGCAAGTCTCTCCGACCTTCACAAAAAAAGTTATTCAAGAATATCTCTTTCTCCTATATGCTTTCATCCCTAACCCTAACCCTTCCGAAAGTCGGAGAAGCTCAAGGATGGTACCGATCGATGCGCGCTACCCCATTTAGTGGGGGTAGAGCCTACTTGCAAGTCTCTCCGACCTTCACAAAAAAAGTTATTCAAGAATATCTCTTTCTCCTATGTGCTTTCATCCCTAACCCTAACCCTAACCCTTCCGAAAGTCGTAGAAGCTCAAGGATGGTACCGATCGATGCGCGCTACCCCATTTAGTGGGGGTAGAGCCTACTTGCAAGTCTCTCCGACCTTCACAAAAAAAGTTATTCAAGAATATCTCTTTCTCCTATGTGCTTTCATCCCTAACCCTAACCCTAACCCTTCCAAAAGTCGGAGAAGCTCAAGGATGGTACCGATCGATGCGTGCTACCCCATTTAGTGGGGGTAGAGCCTACTTGCATGTCTCTCCGACCTTCACAAAAAAAGTTATTCAAGAATATCTCCTCAGATTTGGGGGAATTTCGTCGGTCGACCTCTTCCGAAGGTCGTACAAGCTCGGGGATGGTACCAATCGATCCGCAGGACCCAAATTAGTCCAGATGCAACCACTTTCCAAGTCTCTCCGACCTTCACAAAAAAAGTTATTCAAGAATATCTCTTTCTCCTATGTGCTTTCATCCCTAACCCTAACCCTAACCCTTCCGAAAGTCGGAGAAGCTCAAGGATGGTACCGATCGATGCGCGCAACCCCATTTAGTGGGGGTAGAGCCTACTTGCAAGTCTCTCCGACCTTCACAAAAAAAGTTATTCAAGAATATCTCCTCAGATTTGGGGGAATTTCGTCGGTCGACCTCTTCCGAAGGTCGTACAAGCTCGGGGATGGTACCAATCGATCCGCAGGACCCAAATTAGTCCAGATGCAACCACTTTCCAAGTCTCTCCGACCTTCACAAAAAAAGTTATTCAAGAATATCTCTTTCTCCTATGTGCTTTCATCCCTAACCCTAACCCTAACCCTTCCGAAAGTCGGAGAAGCTCAAGGATGGTACCGATCGATGCGCGCTACCCCATTTAGTGGGGGTAGAGCCTACTTGCAAGTCTCTCCGACCTTCACAAAAAAAGTTATTCAAGAATATCTCTTTCTCCTATGTGCTTTCATCCCTAACCCTAACCCTAACCCTTCCGAAAGTCGGAGAAGCTCAAGAATGGTACAGATCGATGCGCGCTACCCCATTTAGTGGGGGTAGAGCCTACTTGCAAGTCTCTCCGACCTTCACAAAAAAAGTTATTCAAGAATATCTCTTTCTCCTATGTGCTTTCATCCCTAACCCTAACCCTAACCCTTTCGAAAGTCGTAGAAGCTCAAGGATGGTACCGATCGATGCGCGCTACCCCATTTAGTGGGGGTAGAGCCTACTTGCAAGTCTCTCCGACCTTCACAAAAAAAGTTATTCAAGAATATCTCTTTCTCCTATGTGCTTTCATCCCTAACCCTAACCCTTCCAAAAGTCGGAGAAGCTCAAGGATGGTACCGATCGATGCGCGCTACCCCATTTAGTGGGGGTAGAGCCTACTTGCATGTCTCTCCGACCTTCACAAAAAAAGTTATTCAAGAATATCTCCTCAGATTTGGGGGAATTTCGTCGGTCGACCTCTTCCGAAGGTCGTACAAGCTCGGGGATGGTACCAATCGATCCGCAGGACCCAAATTAGTCCAGATGCAACCACTTTCCAAGTCTCTCCGACCTTCACAAAAAAAGTTATTCAAGAATATCTCTTTCTCCTATGTGCTTTCATCCCTAACCCTAACCCTTCCGAAAGTCGGAGAAGCTCAAGGATGGTACCGATCGATGCGCGCAACCCCATTTAGTGGGGGTAAAGCCTACTTGCAAGTCTCTCCGACCTTCACAAAAAAAGTTATTCAAGAATATCTCCTCAGATTTGGGGGAATTTCGTCGGTCGACCTCTTCCGAAGGTCGTACAAGCTCGGGGATGGTACCAATCGATCCGCAGGACCCAAATTAGTCCAGATGCAACCACTTTCCAAGTCTCTCCGACCTTCACAAAAAAAGTTATTCAAGAATATCTCTTTCTCCTATGTGCTTTCATCCCTAACCCTAACCCTAACCCTTCCGAAAGTCGGAGAAGCTCAAGGATGGTACCGATCGATGCGCGCTACCCCATTTAGTGGGGGTAGAGCCTACTTGCAAGTCTCTCCGACCTTCACAAAAAAAGTTATTCAAGAATATCTCTTTCTCCTATGTGCTTTCATCCCTAACCCTAACCCTAACCCTTCCGAAAGTCGGAGAAGCTCAAGAATGGTACAGATCGATGCGCGCTACCCCATTTAGTGGGGGTAGAGCCTACTTGCAAGTCTCTCCGACCTTCACAAAAAAAGTTATTCAAGAATATCTCTTTCTCCTATGTGCTTTCATCCCTAACCCTAACCCTAACCCTTTCGAAAGTCGTAGAAGCTCAAGGATGGTACCGATCGATGCGCGCTACCCCATTTAGTGGGGGTAGAGCCTACTTGCAAGTCTCTCCGACCTTCACAAAAAAAGTTATTCAAGAATATCTCTTTCTCCTATGTGCTTTCATCCCTAACCCTAACCCTAACCCTTCCGAAAGTCGTAGAAGCTCAAGGATGGTACCGATCGATGCGCGCTACCCCATTTAGTGGGGGTAGAGCCTACTTGCAAGTCTCTCCGACCTTCACAAAAAAAGTTATTCAAGAATATCTCTTTCTCCTATGTGCTTTCATCCCTAACCCTAACCCTAACCCTTCCAAAAGTCGGAGAAGCTCAAGGATGGTACCGATCGATGCGTGCTACCCCATTTAGTGGGGGTAGAGCCTACTTGCATGTCTCTCCGACCTTCACAAAAAAAGTTATTCAAGAATATCTCCTCAGATTTGGGGGAATTTCGTCGGTCGACCTCTTCCGAAGGTCGTACAAGCTCGGGGATGGTACCAATCGATCCGCAGGACCCAAATTAGTCCAGATGCAACCACTTTCCAAGTCTCTCCGACCTTCACAAAAAAAGTTATTCAAGAATATCTCTTTCTCCTATGTGCTTTCATCCCTAACCCTAACCCTAACCCTTCCGAAAGTCGGAGAAGCTCAAGGATGGTACCGATCGATGCGCGCAACCCCATTTAGTGGGGGTAGAGCCTACTTGCAAGTCTCTCCGACCTTCACAAAAAAAGTTATTCAAGAATATCTCCTCAGATTTGGGGGAATTTCGTCGGTCGACCTCTTCCGAAGGTCGTACAAGCTCGGGGATGGTACCAATCGATCCGCAGGACCCAAATTAGTCCAGATGCAACCACTTTCCAAGTCTCTCCGACCTTCACAAAAAAAGTTATTCAAGAATATCTCTTTCTCCTATGTGCTTTCATCCCTAACCCTAACCCTAACCCTTCCGAAAGTCGGAGAAGCTCAAGGATGGTACCGATCGATGCGCGCTACCCCATTTAGTGGGGGTAGAGCCTACTTGCAAGTCTCTCCGACCTTCACAAAAAAAGTTATTCAAGAATATCTCTTTCTCCTATGTGCTTTCATCCCTAACCCTAACCCTAACCCTTCCGAAAGTCGGAGAAGCTCAAGAATGGTACAGATCGATGCGCGCTACCCCATTTAGTGGGGGTAGAGCCTACTTGCAAGTCTCTCCGACCTTCACAAAAAAAGTTATTCAAGAATATCTCTTTCTCCTATGTGCTTTCATCCCTAACCCTAACCCTAACCCTTTCGAAAGTCGTAGAAGCTCAAGGATGGTACCGATCGATGCGCGCTACCCCATTTAGTGGGGGTAGAGCCTACTTGCAAGTCTCTCCGACCTTCACAAAAAAAGTTATTCAAGAATATCTCTTTCTCCTATGTGCTTTCATCCCTAACCCTAACCCTTCCAAAAGTCGGAGAAGCTCAAGGATGGTACCGATCGATGCGCGCTACCCCATTTAGTGGGGGTAGAGCCTACTTGCATGTCTCTCCGACCTTCACAAAAAAAGTTATTCAAGAATATCTCCTCAGATTTGGGGGAATTTCGTCGGTCGACCTCTTCCGAAGGTCGTACAAGCTCGGGGATGGTACCAATCGATCCGCAGGACCCAAATTAGTCCAGATGCAACCACTTTCCAAGTCTCTCCGACCTTCACAAAAAAAGTTATTCAAGAATATCTCTTTCTCCTATGTGCTTTCATCCCTAACCCTAACCCTAACCCTTCCGAAAGTCGGAGAAGCTCAAGGATGGTACCGATCGATGCGCGCAACCCCATTTAGTGGGGGTAAAGCCTACTTGCAAGTCTCTCCGACCTTCACAAAAAAAGTTATTCAAGAATATCTCCTCAGATTTGGGGGAATTTCGTCGGTCGACCTCTTCCGAAGGTCGTACAAGCTCGGGGATGGTACCAATCGATCCGCAGGACCCAAATTAGTCCAGATGCAACCACTTTCCAAGTCTCTCCGACCTTCACAAAAAAAGTTATTCAAGAATATCTCTTTCTCCTATGTGCTTTCATCCCTAACCCTAACCCTAACCCTTCCGAAAGTCGGAGAAGCTCAAGGATGGTACCGATCGATGCGCGCTACCCCATTTAGTGGGGGTAGAGCCTACTTGCAAGTCTCTCCGACCTTCACAAAAAAAGTTATTCAAGAATATCTCTTTCTCCTATGTGCTTTCATCCCTAACCCTAACCCTAACCCTTCCGAAAGTCGGAGAAGCTCAAGAATGGTACAGATCGATGCGCGCTACCCCATTTAGTGGGGGTAGAGCCTACTTGCAAGTCTCTCCGACCTTCACAAAAAAAGTTATTCAAGAATATCTCTTTCTCCTATGTGCTTTCATCCCTAACCCTAACCCTAACCCTTTCGAAAGTCGTAGAAGCTCAAGGATGGTACCGATCGATGCGCGCTACCCCATTTAGTGGGGGTAGAGCCTACTTGCAAGTCTCTCCGACCTTCACAAAAAAAGTTATTCAAGAATATCTCTTTCTCCTATGTGCTTTCATCCCTAACCCTAACCCTAACCCTTCCAAAAGTCGGAGAAGCTCAAGGATGGTACCGATCGATGCGCGCTACCCCATTTAGTGGGGGTAGAGCCTACTTGCATGTCTCTCCGACCTTCACAAAAAAAGTTATTCAAGAATATCTCCTCAGATTTGGGGGAATTTCGTCGGTCGACCTCTTCCGAAGGTCGTACAAGCTCGGGGATGGTACCAATCGATCCGCAGGACCCAAATTAGTCCAGATGCAACCACTTTCCAAGTCTCTCCGACCTTCACAAAAAAAGTTATTCAAGAATATCTCTTTCTCCTATGTGCTTTCATCCCTAACCCTAACCCTAACCCTTCCGAAAGTCGGAGAAGCTCAAGGATGGTACCGATCGATGCGCGCAACCCCATTTAGTGGGGGTAGAGCCTACTTGCAAGTCTCTCCGACCTTCACAAAAAAAGTTATTCAAGAATATCTCCTCAGATTTGGGGGAATTTCGTCGGTCGACCTCTTCCGAAGGTCGTACAAGCTCGGGGATGGTACCAATCGATCCGCAGGACCCAAATTAGTCCAGATGCAACCACTTTCCAAGTCTCTCCGACCTTCACAAAAAAAGTTATTCAAGAATATCTCTTTCTCCTATGTGCTTTCATCCCTAACCCTAACCCTAACCCTTCCGAAAGTCGGAGAAGCTCAAGGATGGTACCGATCGATGCGCGCTACCCCATTTAGTGGGGGTAGAGCCTACTTGCAAGTCTCTCCGACCTTCACAAAAAAAGTTATTCAAGAATATCTCTTTCTCCTATGTGCTTTCATCCCTAACCCTAACCCTAACCCTTCCGAAAGTCGGAGAAGCTCAAGAATGGTACAGATCGATGCGCGCTACCCCATTTAGTGGGGGTAGAGCCTACTTGCAAGTCTCTCCGACCTTCACAAAAAAAGTTATTCAAGAATATCTCTTTCTCCTATGTGCTTTCATCCCTAACCCTAACCCTAACCCTTTCGAAAGTCGTAGAAGCTCAAGGATGGTACCGATCGATGCGCGCTACCCCATTTAGTGGGGGTAGAGCCTACTTGCAAGTCTCTCCGACCTTCACAAAAAAAGTTATTCAAGAATATCTCTTTCTCCTATGTGCTTTCATCCCTAACCCTAACCCTAACCCTTCCAAAAGTCGGAGAAGCTCAAGGATGGTACCGATCGATGCGCGCTACCCCATTTAGTGGGGGTAGAGCCTACTTGCATGTCTCTCCGACCTTCACAAAAAAAGTTATTCAAGAATATCTCCTCAGATTTGGGGGAATTTCGTCGGTCGACCTCTTCCGAAGGTCGTACAAGCTCGGGGATGGTACCAATCGATCCGCAGGACCCAAATTAGTCCAGATGCAACCACTTTCCAAGTCTCTCCGACCTTCACAAAAAAAGTTATTCAAGAATATCTCTTTCTCCTATGTGCTTTCATCCCTAACCCTAACCCTAACCCTTCCGAAAGTCGGAGAAGCTCAAGGATGGTACCGATCGATGCGCGCAACCCCATTTAGTGGGGGTAAAGCCTACTTGCAAGTCTCTCCGACCTTCACAAAAAAAGTTATTCAAGAATATCTCCTCAGATTTGGGGGAATTTCGTCGGTCGACCTCTTCCGAAGGTCGTACAAGCTCGGGGATGGTACCAATCGATCCGCAGGACCCAAATTAGTCCAGATGCAACCACTTTCCAAGTCTCTCCGACCTTCACAAAAAAAGTTATTCAAGAATATCTCTTTCTCCTATGTGCTTTCATCCCTAACCCTAACCCTAACCCTTCCGAAAGTCGGAGAAGCTCAAGGATGGTACCGATCGATGCGCGCTACCCCATTTAGTGGGGGTAGAGCCTACTTGCAAGTCTCTCCGACCTTCACAAAAAAAGTTATTCAAGAATATCTCTTTCTCCTATGTGCTTTCATCCCTAACCCTAACCCTAACCCTTCCGAAAGTCGGAGAAGCTCAAGAATGGTACAGATCGATGCGCGCTACCCCATTTAGTGGGGGTAGAGCCTACTTGCAAGTCTCTCCGACCTTCACAAAAAAAGTTATTCAAGAATATCTCTTTCTCCTATGTGCTTTCATCCCTAACACTAACCCTAACCCTTTCGAAAGTCGTAGAAGCTCAAGGATGGTACCGATCGATGCGCGCTACCCCATTTAGTGGGGGTAGAGCCTACTTGCAAGTCTCTCCGACCTTCACAAAAAAAGTTATTCAAGAATATCTCTTTCTCCTATGTGCTTTCATCCCTAACCCTAACCCTAACCCTTCCAAAAGTCGGAGAAGCTCAAGGATGGTACCGATCGATGCGCGCTACCCCATTTAGTGGGGGTAGAGCCTACTTGCATGTCTCTCCGACCTTCACAAAAAAAGTTATTCAAGAATATCTCCTCAGATTTGGGGGAATTTCGTTGGTCGACCTCTTCCGAAGGTCGTACAAGCTCGGGGATGGTACCAATCGATCCGCAGGACCCAAATTAGTCCAGATGCAACCACTTTCCAAGTCTCTCCGACCTTCACAAAAAAAGTTATTCAAGAATATCTCTTTCTCCTATGTGCTTTCATCCCTAACCCTAACCCTAACCCTTCCGAAAGTCGGAGAAGCTCAAGGATGGTACCGATCGATGCGCGCAACCCCATTTAGTGGGGGTAGAGCCTACTTGCAAGTCTCTCCGACCTTCACAAAAAAAGTTATTCAAGAATATCTCCTCAGATTTGGGGGAATTTCGTCGGTCGACCTCTTCCGAAGGTCGTACAAGCTCGGGGATGGTACCAATCGATCCGCAGGACCCAAATTAGTCCAGATGCAACCACTTTCCAAGTCTCTCCGACCTTCACAAAAAAAGTTATTCAAGAATATCTCTTTCTCCTATGTGCTTTCATCCCTAACCCTAACCCTAACCCTTCCGAAAGTCGGAGAAGCTCAAGGATGGTACCGATCGATGCGCGCTACCCCATTTAGTGGGGGTAGAGCCTACTTGCAAGTCTCTCCGACCTTCACAAAAAAAGTTATTCAAGAATATCTCTTTCTCCTATGTGCTTTCATCCCTAACCCTAACCCTTCCGAAAGTCGGAGAAGCTCAAGGATGGTACCGATCGATGCGCGCAACCCCATTTAGTGGGGGTAGAGCCTACTTGCAAGTCTCTCCGACCTTCACAAAAAAAGTTATTCAAGAATATCTCCTCAGATTTGGGGGAATTTCGTCGGTCGACCTCTTCCGAAGGTCGTACAAGCTCGGGGATGGTACCAATCGATCCACAGGACCCAAATTAGTCCAGATGCAACCACTTTCCAAGTCTCTCCGACCTTCACAAAAAAAGTTATTCAAGAATATCTCTTTCTCCTATGTGCTTTCATCCCTAACCCTAACCCTAACCCTTCCGAAAGTCGGAGAAGCTCAAGGATGGTACCGATCGATGCGCGCTACCCCATTTAGTGGGGGTAGAGCCTACTTGCAAGTCTCTCCGACCTTCACAAAAAAAGTTATTCAAGAATATCTCTTTCTCCTATGTGCTTTCATCCCTAACCCTAACCCTAACCCTTCCGAAAGTCGGAGAAGCTCAAGGATGGTACTGATCGATGCGCGCTACCCCATTTAGTAGGGGTAGAGCCTACTTGCAAGTCTCTCCGACCTTCACAAAAAAAGTTATTCAAGAATATCTCTTTCTCCTATGTGCTTTCATCCCTAACCCTAACCCTAACCCTTCCGAAAGTCGGAGAAGCTCAAAGATGGTACCGATCGATGCGCGCTACCCCATTTAGTGGGGGTAGAGCCTACTTGCAAGTCTCTCCGACCTTCACAAAAAAAGTTATTCAAGAATATCTCCTCAGATTTGGGGGAATTTCGTCGGTCGACCTCTTCCGAAGGTCGTACAAGCTCGGGGATGGTACCAATCGATCCGCAGGACCCAAATTAGTCCAGATGCAACCACTTTCCAAGTCTCTCCGACCTTCACAAAAAAAGTTATTCAAGAATATCTCTTTCTCCTATGTGCTTTCATCCCTAACCCTAACCCTTGCGAAAGTCGGAGAAGCTCAAGGATGGTACCGATCGATGCGCGCTACCCCATTTAGTGGGGGTAGAGCCTACTTGCAAGTCTCTCCGACCTTCACAAAAAAAGTTATTCAAGAATATCTCTTTCTCCTATGTGCTTTCATCCCTAACCCTAACCCTAACCCTTCCGAAAGTCGGAGAAGCTCAAGGATGGTACCGATCGATGCGCGCAACCCCATTTAGTGGGGGTAGAGCCTACTTGCAAGTCTCTCCGACCTTCACAAAAAAAGTTATTCAAGAATATCTCCTCAGATTTGGGGGAATTTCGTCGGTCGACCTCTTCCGAAGGTCGTACAAGCTCGGGGATGGTACCAATCGATCCGCAGGACCCAAATTAGTCCAGATGCAACCACTTTCCAAGTCTCTCCGACCTTCACAAAAAAAGTTATTCAAGAATATCTCTTTCTCCTATGTGCTTTCATCCCTAACCCTAACCCTTCCGAAAGTCGGAGAAGCTCAAGGATGGTACCGATCGATGCGCGCTACCCCATTTAGTGGGGGTAGAGCCTACTTGCAAGTCTCTCCGACCTTCACAAAAAAAGTTATTCAAGAATATCTCTTTCTCCTATGTGCTTTCATCCCTAACCCTAACCCTAACCCTTCCGAAAGTCGGAGAAGCTCAAGGATGGTACCGATCGATGCGCGCAACCCCATTTAGTGGGGGTAGAGCCTACTTGCAAGTCTCTCCGACCTTCACAAAAAAAGTTATTCAAGAATATCTCCTCAGATTTGGGGGAATTTCGTTGGTCGACCTCTTCCGAAGGTCGTACAAGCTCAAGGATGGTACCAATCGATCCGCAGGACCCAAATTAGTCCAGATGCAACCACTTTCCAAGTCTCTCCGACCTTCACAAAAAAAGTTATTCAAGAATATCTCTTTCTCCTATGTGCTTTCATCCCTAACCCTAACCCTAACCCTTCCGAAAGTCGGAGAAGCTCAAGGATGGTACCGATCGATGCGCGCTACCCCATTTAGTGGGGGTAGAGCCTACTTGCAAGTCTCTCCGACCTTCACAAAAAAAGTTATTCAAGAATATCTCTTTCTCCTATGTGCTTTCATCCCTAACCCTAACCCTAACCCTTCCGAAAGTCGGAGAAGCTCAAGGATGGTACCGATCGATGTGCGCTACCCCATTTAGTGGGGGTAGAGCCTACTTGCAAGTCTCTCCGACCTTCACAAAAAAAGTTATTCAAGAATATCTCTTTCTCCTATGTGCTATCATCCCTAACCCTAACCCTAACCCTTCCGAAAGTCGGAGAAGCTCAAGGATGGAACCGATCGATGCGCGCTACCCCATTTAGTGGGGGTAGAGCCTACTTGCAAGTCTCTCCGACCTTCACAAAAAAAGTTATTCAAGAATATCTCCTCAGATTTGGGGGAATTTCGTCGGTCGACCTCTTCCGAAGGTCGTACAAGCTCGGGGATGGTACCAATCGATCTGCAGGACCCAAATTAGTCCAGATGCAACCACTTTCCAAGTCTCTCCGACCTTCACAAAAAAAGTTATTCAAGAATATCTCTTTCTCCTATGTGCTTTCATCCCTAACCCTAACCCTTCCGAAAGTCGGAGAAGCTCAAGGATGGTACCGATCGATGCGCGCTACCCCATTTAGTGGGGGTAGAGCCTACTTGCAAGTCTCTCCGACCTTCACAAAAAAAGTTATTCAAGAATTTCTCTTTCTCCTATGTGCTTTCATCCCTAACCCTAACCCTAACCCTTCCGAAAGTCGGAGAAGCTCAAGGATGGTACCGATCGATGCGCGCAACCCCATTTAGTGGGGGTAGAGCCTACTTGCAAGTCTCTCCGACCTTCACAAAAAAAGTTATTCAAGAATATCTCCTCAGATTTGGGGGAATTTCGTCGGTCGACCTCTTCCGAAGGTCGTACAAGCTCGGGGATGGTACCAATCGATCCGCAGGACCCAAATTAGTCCAGATGCAACCACTTTCCAAGTCTCTCCGACCTTCACAAAAAAAGTTATTCAAGAATATCTCTTTCTCCTATGTGCTTTCATCCCTAACCCTAACCCTAACCCTTCCGAAAGTCGGAGAAGCTCAAGGATGGTACCGATCGATGCGCGCTACCCCATTTAGTGGGGGTAGAGCCTACTTGCAAGTCTCTCCGACCTTCACAAAAAAAGTTATTCAAGAATATCTCTTTCTCCTATGTGCTTTCATCCCTAACCCTAACCCTAACCCTTCCGAAAGTCGGAGAAGCTCAAGGATGGTACCGATCGATGCGCGCTACCCCATTTAGTGGGGGTAGAGCCTACTTGCAAGTCTCTCCGACCTTCACAAAAAAAGTTATTCAAGAATATCTCTTTCTCCTATGTGCTTTCATCCCTAACCCTAACCCTAACCCTTCCGAAAGTCGGAGAAGCTCAAGGATGGAACCGATCGATGCGCGCTACCCCATTTAGTGGGGGTAGAGCCTACTTGCAAGTCTCTCCGACCTTCACAAAAAAAGTTATTCAAGAATATCTCCTCAGATTTGGGGGAATTTCGTCGGTCGACCTCTTCCGAAGGTCGTACAAGCTCGGGGATGGTACCAATCGATCCGCAGGACCCAAATTAGTCCAGATGCAACCACTTTCCAAGTCTCTCCGACCTTCACAAAAAAAGTTATTCAAGAATATCTCTTTCTCCTATGTGCTTTCATCCCTAACCCTAACCCTAACCCTTCCGAAAGTCGGAGAAGCTCAAGGATGGTACCGATCGATGTGCGCTACCCCATTTAGTGGGGGTAGAGCCTACTTGCAAGTCTCTCCGACCTTCACAAAAAAAGTTATTCAAGAATATCTCTTTCTCCTATGTGCTTTCATCCCTAACCCTAACCCTAACCCTTCCGAAAGTCGGAGAAGCTCAAGGATGGTACTGATCGATGCGCGCTACCCCATTTAGTGGGGGTAGAGCCTACTTGCAAGTCTCTCCGACCTTCACAAAAAAAGTTATTCAAGAATATCTCTTTCTCCTATGTGCTTTCATCCCTAACCCTAACCCTTCCGAAAGTCGGAGAAGCTCAAGGATGGTACCGATCGATGCGCGCTACCCCATTTAGTGGGGGTAGAGCCTACTTGCAAGTCTCTCCGACCTTCACAAAAAAAGTTATTCAAGAATATCTCCTCAGATTTGGGGGAATTTCGTCGGTCGACCTCTTCCGAAGGTCGTACAAGCTCGGGGATGGTACCAATCGATCCGCAGGACCCAAATTAGTCCAGATGCAACCACTTTCCAAGTCTCTCCGACCTTCACAAAAAAAGTTATTCAAGAATATCTCTTTCTCCTATGTGCTTTCATCCCTAACCCTAACCCTAACCCTTCCGAAAGTCGGAGAAGCTCAAGGATGGTACCGATCGATGCGCGCTACCCCATTTAGTGGGGGTAGAGCCTACTTGCAAGTCTCTCCGACCTTCACAAAAAACGTTATTCAAGAATATCTCTTTCTCCTATGTGCTTTCATCCCTAACCCTAACCCTAACCCTTCCGAAAGTCGGAGAAGCTCAAGGATGGTACCGATCGATGCGCGCAACCCCATTTAGTGGGGGTAGAGCCTACTTGCAAGTCTCTCCGACCTTCACAAAAAAAGTTATTCAAGAATATCTCCTCAGATTTGGGGGAATTTCGTCGGTCGACCTCTTCCGAAGGTCGTACAAGCTCGGGGATGGTACCAATCGATCCGCAGGACCCAAATTAGTCCAGATGCAACCACTTTCCAAGTCTCTCCGACCTTCACAAAAAAAGTTATTCAAGAATATCTCTTTCTCCTATGTGCTTTCATCCCTAACCCTAACCCTAACCCTTCCGAAAGTCGGAGAAGCTCAAGGATGGTACCGATCGATGCGCGCTACCCCATTTAGTGGGGGTAGAGCCTACTTGCAAGTCTCACCGACCTTCACAAAAAAAGTTATTCAAGAATATCTCTTTCTCCTATGTGCTTTCATCCCTAACACTAACCCTAACCCTTTCGAAAGTCGTAGAAGCTCAAGGATGGTACCGATCGATGCGCGCTACCCCATTTAGTGGGGGTAGAGCCTACTTGCAAGTCTCTCCGACCTTCACAAAAAAAGTTATTCAAGAATATCTCTTTCTCCTATGTGCTTTCATCCCTAACCCTAACCCTAACCCTTCCAAAAGTCGGAGAAGCTCAAGGATGGTACCGATCGATGCGCGCTACCCCATTTAGTGGGGGTAGAGCCTACTTGCATGTCTCTCCGACCTTCACAAAAAAAGTTATTCAAGAATATCTCCTCAGATTTGGGGGAATTTCGTTGGTCGACCTCTTCCGAAGGTCGTACAAGCTCGGGGATGGTACCAATCGATCCGCAGGACCCAAATTAGTCCAGATGCAACCACTTTCCAAGTCTCTCCGACCTTCACAAAAAAAGTTATTCAAGAATATCTCTTTCTCCTATGTGCTTTCATCCCTAACCCTAACCCTAACCCTTCCGAAAGTCGGAGAAGCTCAAGGATGGTACCGATCGATGCGCGCAACCCCATTTAGTGGGGGTAGAGCCTACTTGCAAGTCTCTCCGACCTTCACAAAAAAAGTTATTCAAGAATATCTCCTCAGATTTGGGGGAATTTCGTCGGTCGACCTCTTCCGAAGGTCGTACAAGCTCGGGGATGGTACCAATCGATCCGCAGGACCCAAATTAGTCCAGATGCAACCACTTTCCAAGTCTCTCCGACCTTCACAAAAAAAGTTATTCAAGAATATCTCTTTCTCCTATGTGCTTTCATCCCTAACCCTAACCCTAACCCTTCCGAAAGTCGGAGAAGCTCAAGGATGGTACCGATCGATGCGCGCTACCCCATTTAGTGGGGGTAGAGCCTACTTGCAAGTCTCTCCGACCTTCACAAAAAAAGTTATTCAAGAATATCTCTTTCTCCTATGTGCTTTCATCCCTAACCCTAACCCTTCCGAAAGTCGGAGAAGCTCAAGGATGGTACCGATCGATGCGCGCAACCCCATTTAGTGGGGGTAGAGCCTACTTGCAAGTCTCTCCGACCTTCACAAAAAAAGTTATTCAAGAATATCTCCTCAGATTTGGGGGAATTTCGTCGGTCGACCTCTTCCGAAGGTCGTACAAGCTCGGGGATGGTACCAATCGATCCACAGGACCCAAATTAGTCCAGATGCAACCACTTTCCAAGTCTCTCCGACCTTCACAAAAAAAGTTATTCAAGAATATCTCTTTCTCCTATGTGCTTTCATCCCTAACCCTAACCCTAACCCTTCCGAAAGTCGGAGAAGCTCAAGGATGGTACCGATCGATGCGCGCTACCCCATTTAGTGGGGGTAGAGCCTACTTGCAAGTCTCTCCGACCTTCACAAAAAAAGTTATTCAAGAATATCTCTTTCTCCTATGTGCTTTCATCCCTAACCCTAACCCTAACCCTTCCGAAAGTCGGAGAAGCTCAAGGATGGTACTGATCGATGCGCGCTACCCCATTTAGTAGGGGTAGAGCCTACTTGCAAGTCTCTCCGACCTTCACAAAAAAAGTTATTCAAGAATATCTCTTTCTCCTATGTGCTTTCATCCCTAACCCTAACCCTAACCCTTCCGAAAGTCGGAGAAGCTCAAAGATGGTACCGATCGATGCGCGCTACCCCATTTAGTGGGGGTAGAGCCTACTTGCAAGTCTCTCCGACCTTCACAAAAAAAGTTATTCAAGAATATCTCCTCAGATTTGGGGGAATTTCGTCGGTCGACCTCTTCCGAAGGTCGTACAAGCTCGGGGATGGTACCAATCGATCCGCAGGACCCAAATTAGTCCAGATGCAACCACTTTCCAAGTCTCTCCGACCTTCACAAAAAAAGTTATTCAAGAATATCTCTTTCTCCTATGTGCTTTCATCCCTAACCCTAACCCTTGCGAAAGTCGGAGAAGCTCAAGGATGGTACCGATCGATGCGCGCTACCCCATTTAGTGGGGGTAGAGCCTACTTGCAAGTCTCTCCGACCTTCACAAAAAAAGTTATTCAAGAATATCTCTTTCTCCTATGTGCTTTCATCCCTAACCCTAACCCTAACCCTTCCGAAAGTCGGAGAAGCTCAAGGATGGTACCGATCGATGCGCGCAACCCCATTTAGTGGGGGTAGAGCCTACTTGCAAGTCTCTCCGACCTTCACAAAAAAAGTTATTCAAGAATATCTCCTCAGATTTGGGGGAATTTCGTCGGTCGACCTCTTCCGAAGGTCGTACAAGCTCGGGGATGGTACCAATCGATCCGCAGGACCCAAATTAGTCCAGATGCAACCACTTTCCAAGTCTCTCCGACCTTCACAAAAAAAGTTATTCAAGAATATCTCTTTCTCCTATGTGCTTTCATCCCTAACCCTAACCCTTCCGAAAGTCGGAGAAGCTCAAGGATGGTACCGATCGATGCGCGCTACCCCATTTAGTGGGGGTAGAGCCTACTTGCAAGTCTCTCCGACCTTCACAAAAAAAGTTATTCAAGAATATCTCTTTCTCCTATGTGCTTTCATCCCTAACCCTAACCCTAACCCTTCCGAAAGTCGGAGAAGCTCAAGGATGGTACCGATCGATGCGCGCAACCCCATTTAGTGGGGGTAGAGCCTACTTGCAAGTCTCTCCGACCTTCACAAAAAAAGTTATTCAAGAATATCTCCTCAGATTTGGGGGAATTTCGTTGGTCGACCTCTTCCGAAGGTCGTACAAGCTCAAGGATGGTACCAATCGATCCGCAGGACCCAAATTAGTCCAGATGCAACCACTTTCCAAGTCTCTCCGACCTTCACAAAAAAAGTTATTCAAGAATATCTCTTTCTCCTATGTGCTTTCATCCCTAACCCTAACCCTAACCCTTCCGAAAGTCGGAGAAGCTCAAGGATGGTACCGATCGATGCGCGCTACCCCATTTAGTGGGGGTAGAGCCTACTTGCAAGTCTCTCCGACCTTCACAAAAAAAGTTATTCAAGAATATCTCTTTCTCCTATGTGCTTTCATCCCTAACCCTAACCCTAACCCTTCCGAAAGTCGGAGAAGCTCAAAGATGGTACCGATCGATGTGCGCTACCCCATTTAGTGGGGGTAGAGCCTACTTGCAAGTCTCTCCGACCTTCACAAAAAAAGTTATTCAAGAATATCTCTTTCTCCTATGTGCTATCATCCCTAACCCTAACCCTAACCCTTCCGAAAGTCGGAGAAGCTCAAGGATGGAACCGATCGATGCGCGCTACCCCATTTAGTGGGGGTAGAGCCTACTTGCAAGTCTCTCCGACCTTCACAAAAAAAGTTATTCAAGAATATCTCCTCAGATTTGGGGGAATTTCGTCGGTCGACCTCTTCCGAAGGTCGTACAAGCTCGGGGATGGTACCAATCGATCTGCAGGACCCAAATTAGTCCAGATGCAACCACTTTCCAAGTCTCTCCGACCTTCACAAAAAAAGTTATTCAAGAATATCTCTTTCTCCTATGTGCTTTCATCCCTAACCCTAACCCTTCCGAAAGTCGGAGAAGCTCAAGGATGGTACCGATCGATGCGCGCTACCCCATTTAGTGGGGGTAGAGCCTACTTGCAAGTCTCTCCGACCTTCACAAAAAAAGTTATTCAAGAATTTCTCTTTCTCCTATGTGCTTTCATCCCTAACCCTAACCCTAACCCTTCCGAAAGTCGGAGAAGCTCAAGGATGGTACCGATCGATGCGCGCAACCCCATTTAGTGGGGGTAGAGCCTACTTGCAAGTCTCTCCGACCTTCACAAAAAAAGTTATTCAAGAATATCTCCTCAGATTTGGGGGAATTTCGTCGGTCGACCTCTTCCGAAGGTCGTACAAGCTCGGGGATGGTACCAATCGATCCGCAGGACCCAAATTAGTCCAGATGCAACCACTTTCCAAGTCTCTCCGACCTTCACAAAAAAAGTTATTCAAGAATATCTCTTTCTCCTATGTGCTTTCATCCCTAACCCTAACCCTAACCCTTCCGAAAGTCGGAGAAGCTCAAGGATGGTACCGATCGATGCGCGCTACCCCATTTAGTGGGGGTAGAGCCTACTTGCAAGTCTCTCCGACCTTCACAAAAAAAGTTATTCAAGAATATCTCTTTCTCCTATGTGCTTTCATCCCTAACCCTAACCCTAACCCTTCCGAAAGTCGGAGAAGCTCAAGGATGGTACCGATCGATGCGCGCTACCCCATTTAGTGGGGGTAGAGCCTACTTGCAAGTCTCTCCGACCTTCACAAAAAAAGTTATTCAAGAATATCTCTTTCTCCTATGTGCTTTCATCCCTAACCCTAACCCTAACCCTTCCGAAAGTCGGAGAAGCTCAAGGATGGAACCGATCGATGCGCGCTACCCCATTTAGTGGGGGTAGAGCCTACTTGCAAGTCTCTCCGACCTTCACAAAAAAAGTTATTCAAGAATATCTCCTCAGATTTGGGGGAATTTCGTCGGTCGACCTCTTCCGAAGGTCGTACAAGCTCGGGGATGGTACCAATCGATCCGCAGGACCCAAATTAGTCCAGATGCAACCACTTTCCAAGTCTCTCCGACCTTCACAAAAAAAGTTATTCAAGAATATCTCTTTCTCCTATGTGCTTTCATCCCTAACCCTAACCCTAACCCTTCCGAAAGTCGGAGAAGCTCAAGGATGGTACCGATCGATGTGCGCTACCCCATTTAGTGGGGGTAGAGCCTACTTGCAAGTCTCTCCGACCTTCACAAAAAAAGTTATTCAAGAATATCTCTTTCTCCTATGTGCTTTCATCCCTAACCCTAACCCTAACCCTTCCGAAAGTCGGAGAAGCTCAAGGATGGTACTGATCGATGCGCGCTACCCCATTTAGTGGGGGTAGAGCCTACTTGCAAGTCTCTCCGACCTTCACAAAAAAAGTTATTCAAGAATATCTCTTTCTCCTATGTGCTTTCATCCCTAACCCTAACCCTTCCGAAAGTCGGAGAAGCTCAAGGATGGTACCGATCGATGCGCGCTACCCCATTTAGTGGGGGTAGAGCCTACTTGCAAGTCTCTCCGACCTTCACAAAAAAAGTTATTCAAGAATATCTCCTCAGATTTGGGGGAATTTCGTCGGTCGACCTCTTCCGAAGGTCGTACAAGCTCGGGGATGGTACCAATCGATCCGCAGGACCCAAATTAGTCCAGATGCAACCACTTTCCAAGTCTCTCCGACCTTCACAAAAAAAGTTATTCAAGAATATCTCTTTCTCCTATGTGCTTTCATCCCTAACCCTAACCCTAACCCTTCCGAAAGTCGGAGAAGCTCAAGGATGGTACCGATCGATGCGCGCTACCCCATTTAGTGGGGGTAGAGCCTACTTGCAAGTCTCTCCGACCTTCACAAAAAACGTTATTCAAGAATATCTCTTTCTCCTATGTGCTTTCATCCCTAACCCTAACCCTAACCCTTCCGAAAGTCGGAGAAGCTCAAGGATGGTACCGATCGATGCGCGCAACCCCATTTAGTGGGGGTAGAGCCTACTTGCAAGTCTCTCCGACCTTCACAAAAAAAGTTATTCAAGAATATCTCCTCAGATTTGGGGGAATTTCGTCGGTCGACCTCTTCCGAAGGTCGTACAAGCTCGGGGATGGTACCAATCGATCCGCAGGACCCAAATTAGTCCAGATGCAACCACTTTCCAAGTCTCTCCGACCTTCACAAAAAAAGTTATTCAAGAATATCTCTTTCTCCTATGTGCTTTCATCCCTAACCCTAACCCTAACCCTTCCGAAAGTCGGAGAAGCTCAAGGATGGTACCGATCGATGCGCGCTACCCCATTTAGTGGGGGTAGAGCCTACTTGCAAGTCTCACCGACCTTCACAAAAAAAGTTATTCAAGAATATCTCTTTCTCCTATGTGCTTTCATCCCTAACCCTAACCCTAACCCTTCCGAAAGTCGGAGAAGCTCAAGGATGGTACCGATCGATGCGCGCTACCCCATTTAGTGGGGGTAGAGCCTACTTGCAAGTCTCTCCGACCTTCACAAAAAAAGTTATTCAAGAATATCTCTTTCTCCTATGTGCTTTCATCCCTAACCCTAACCCTAACCCTTCCGAAAGTCGGAGAAGCTCAAGGATGGAACCGATCGATGCGCGCTACCCCATTTAGTGGGGGTAGAGCCTACTTGCAAGTCTCTCCGACCTTCACAAAAAAAGTTATTCAAGAATATCTCCTCAGATTTGGGGGAATTTCGTCGGTCGACCTCTTCCGAAGGTCGTACAAGCTCGGGGATGGTACCAATCGATCCGCAGGACCCAAATTAGTCCAGATGCAACCACTTTCCAAGTCTCTCCGACCTTCACAAAAAAAGTTATTCAAGAATATCTCTTTCTCCTATGTGCTTTCATCCCTAACCCTAACCCTAACCCTTCCGAAAGTCGGAGAAGCTCAAGGATGGTACCGATCGATGCGCGCTACCCCATTTAGTGGGGGTAGAGCCTACTTGCAAGTCTCTCCGACCTTCACAAAAAAAGTTATTCAAGAATATCTCCTCAGATTTGGGGGAATTTCGTCGGTCGACCTCTTCCGAAGGATGTACAAGCTCGGGGATGGTACCAATCGATCCGCAGGACCCAAATTAGTCCAGATGCAACCACTTTCCAAGTCTCTCCGACCTTCACAAAAAAAGTTATTCAAGAATATCTCTTTCTCCTATGTGCTTTCATCCCTAACCCTAACCCTTCCGAAAGTCGGAGAAGCTCAAGGATGGTACCGATCGATGCGCGCTACCCCATTTAGTGGGGGTAGAGCCTACTTGCAAGTCTCTCCGACCTTCACAAAAAAAGTTATTCAAGAATTTCTCTTTCTCCTATGTGCTTTCATCCCTAACCCTAACCCTAACCCTTCCGAAAGTCGGAGAAGCTCAAGGATGGTACCGATCGATGCGCGCTACCCCATTTAGTGGGGGTAGAGCCTACTTGCAAGTCTCTCCGACCTTCACAAAAAACGTTATTCAAGAATATCTCTTTCTCCTATGTGCTTTCATCCCTAACCCTAACCCTAACCCTTCCGAAAGTCGGAGAAGCTCAAGGATGGTACCGATCGATGCGCGCAACCCCATTTAGTGGGGGTAGAGCCTACTTGCAAGTCTCTCCGACCTTCACAAAAAAAGTTATTCAAGAATATCTCCTCAGATTTGGGGGAATTTCGTCGGTCGACCTCTTCCGAAGGTCGTACAAGCTCGGGGATGGTACCAATCGATCCGCAGGACCCAAATTAGTCCAGATGCAACCACTTTCCAAGTCTCTCCGACCTTCACAAAAAAAGTTATTCAAGAATATCTCTTTCTCCTATGTGCTTTCATCCCTAACCCTAACCCTAACCCTTCCGAAAGTCGGAGAAGCTCAAGGATGGTACCGATCGATGCGCGCTACCCCATTTAGTGGGGGTAGAGCCTACTTGCAAGTCTCACCGACCTTCACAAAAAAAGTTATTCAAGAATATCTCTTTCTCCTATGTGCTTTCATCCCTAACCCTAACCCTAACCCTTCCGAAAGTCGGAGAAGCTCAAGGATGGTACCGATCGATGCGCGCTACCCCATTTAGTGGGGGTAGAGCCTACTTGCAAGTCTCTCCGACCTTCACAAAAAAAGTTATTCAAGAATATCTCTTTCTCCTATGTGCTTTCATCCCTAACCCTAACCCTAACCCTTCCGAAAGTCGGAGAAGCTCAAGGATGGAACCGATCGATGCGCGCTACCCCATTTAGTGGGGGTAGAGCCTACTTGCAAGTCTCTCCGACCTTCACAAAAAAAGTTATTCAAGAATATCTCCTCAGATTTGGGGGAATTTCGTCGGTCGACCTCTTCCGAAGGTCGTACAAGCTCGGGGATGGTACCAATCGATCCGCAGGACCCAAATTAGTCCAGATGCAACCACTTTCCAAGTCTCTCCGACCTTCACAAAAAAAGTTATTCAAGAATATCTCTTTCTCCTATGTGCTTTCATCCCTAACCCTAACCCTAACCCTTCCGAAAGTCGGAGAAGCTCAAGGATGGTACCGATCGATGCGCGCTACCCTATTTAGTGGGGGTAGAGCCTACTTGCAAGTCTCTCCGACCTTCACAAAAAACGTTATTCAAGAATATCTCTTTCTCCTATGTGCTTTCATCCCTAACCCTAACCCTAACCCTTCCGAAAGTCGGAGAAGCTCAAGGATGGTACCGATCGATGCGCGCTACCCCATTTAGTGGGGGTAGAGCCTACTTGCAAGTCTCTCCGACCTTCACAAAAAAAGTTATTCAAGAATATCTCCTCAGATTTGGGGGAATTTCGTCGGTCGACCTCTTCCGAAGGTCGTACAAGCTCGGGGATGGTACCAATCGATCCGCAGGACCCAAATTAGTCCAGATGCAACCACTTTCCAAGTCTCTCCGACCTTCAAAAAAAAAGTTATTCAAGAATATCTCTTTCTCCTATGTGCTTTCATCCCTAACCCTAACCCTTCCGAAAGTCGGAGAAGCTCAAGGATGGTACCGATCGATGCGCGCTACCCCATTTAGTGGGGGTAGAGCCTACTTGCAAGTCTCTCCGACCTTCACAAAAAAAGTTATTCAAGAATTTCTCTTTCTCCTATGTGCTTTCATCCCTAACCCTAACCCTAACCCTTCCGAAAGTCGGAGAAGCTCAAGGATGGTACCGATCGATGCGCGCAACCCCATTTAGTGGGGGTAGAGCCTACTTGCAAGTCTCTCCGACCTTCACAAAAAAAGTTATTCAAGAATATCTCCTCAGATTTGGGGGAATTTCGTCGGTCGACCTCTTCCGAAGGTCGTACAAGCTCGGGGATGGTACCAATCGATCCGCAGGACCCAAATTAGTCCAGATGTAACCACTTTCCAAGTCTCTCCGACCTTCACAAAAAAAGTTATTCAAGAATATCTCTTTCTCCTATGTGCTTTCATCCCTAACCCTAACCCTAACCCTTCCGAAAGTCGGAGAAGCTCAAGGATGGTACCGATCGATGCGCGCTACCCCATTTAGTGGGGGTATAGCCTACTTGCAAGTCTCTCCGACCTTCACAAAAAAAGTTATTCAAGAATATCTCTTTCTCCTATGTGCTTTCATCCCTAACCCTAACCCTAACCCTTCCGAAAGTCGGAGAAGCTCAAGGATGGTACCGATCGATGCGCGCTACCCCATTTAGTGGGGGTAGAGCCTACTTGCAAGTCTCTCCGACCTTCACAAAAAAAGTTATTCAAGAATATCTCTTTCTCCTATGTGCTTTCATCCCTAACCCTAACCCTAACCCTTCCGAAAGTCGGAGAAGCTCAAGGATGGAACCGATCGATGCGCGCTACCCCATTTAGTGGGGGTAGAGCCTACTTGCAAGTCTCTCCGACCTTCACAAAAAAAGTTATTCAAGAATATCTCCTCAGATTTGGGGGAATTTCGTCGTTCGACCTCTTCCGAAGGTCGTACAAGCTCGGGGATGGTACCAATCGATCCGCAGGACCCAAATTAGTCCAGATGCAACCACTTTCCAAGTCTCTCCGACCTTCACAAAAAAAGTTATTCAAGAATATCTCTTTCTCCTATGTGCTTTCATCCCTAACCCTAACCCTAACCCTTCCGAAAGTCGGAGAAGCTCAAGGATGGTACCGATCGATGCGCGCTACCCCATTTAGTGGGGGTAGAGCCTACTTGCAAGTCTCTCCGACCTTCACAAAAAAAGTTATTCAAGAATATCTCTTTCTCCTATGTGCTTTCATCCCTAACCCTAACCCTAACCCTTCCGAAAGTCGGAGAAGCTCAAGGATGGTACTGATCGATGCGCGCTACCCCATTTAGTGGGGGTAGAGCCTACTTGCAAGTCTCTCCGACCTTCACAAAAAAAGTTATTCAAGAATATCTCTTTCTCCTATGTGCTTTCATCCCTAACCCTAACCCTAACCCTTCCGAAAGTCGGAGAAGCTCAAGGATGGTACCGATCGATGCGCGCTACCCCATTTAGTGGGGGTAGAGCCTACTTGCAAGTCTCTCCGACCTTCACAAAAAAAGTTATTCAAGAATATCTCCTCAGATTTGGGGGAATTTCGTCGGTCGACCTCTTCCGAAGGTCGTACAAGCTCGGGGATGGTACCAATCGATCCGCAGGACCCAAATTAGTCCAGATGCAACCACTTTCCAAGTCTCTCCGACCTTCACAAAAAAAGTTATTCAAGAATATCTCTTTCTCCTATGTGCTTTCATCCCTAACCCTAACCCTAACCCTTCCGAAAGTCGGAGAAGCTCAAGGATGGTACCGATCGATGCGCGCTACCCCATTTAGTGGGGGTAGAGCCTACTTGCAAGTCTCTCCGACCTTCACAAAAAACGTTATTCAAGAATATCTCTTTCTCCTATGTGCTTTCATCCCTAACCCTAACCCTAACCCTTCCGAAAGTCGGAGAAGCTCAAGGATGGTACCGATCGATGCGCGCAACCCCATTTAGTGGGGGTAGAGCCTACTTGCAAGTCTCTCCGACCTTCACAAAAAAAGTTATTCAAGAATATCTCCTCAGATTTGGGGGAATTTCGTCGGTCGACCTCTTCCGAAGGTCGTACAAGCTCGGGGATGGTACCAATCGATCCGCAGGACCCAAATTAGTCCAGATGCAACCACTTTCCAAGTCTCTCCGACCTTCACAAAAAAAGTTATTCAAGAATATCTCTTTCTCCTATGTGCTTTCATCCCTAACCCTAACCCTAACCCTTCCGAAAGTCGGAGAAGCTCAAGGATGGTACCGATCGATGCGCGCTACCCCATTTAGTGGGGGTAGAGCCTACTTGCAAGTCTCACCGACCTTCACAAAAAAAGTTATTCAAGAATATCTCTTTCTCCTATGTGCTTTCATCCCTAACCCTAACCCTAACCCTTCCGAAAGTCGGAGAAGCTCAAGGATGGTACCGATCGATGCGCGCTACCCCATTTAGTGGGGGTAGAGCCTACTTGCAAGTCTCTCCGACCTTCACAAAAAAAGTTATTCAAGAATATCTCTTTCTCCTATGTGCTTTCATCCCTAACCCTAACCCTAACCCTTCCGAAAGTCGGAGAAGCTCAAGGATGGAACCGATCGATGCGCGCTACCCCATTTAGTGGGGGTAGAGCCTACTTGCAAGTCTCTCCGACCTTCACAAAAAAAGTTATTCAAGAATATCTCCTCAGATTTGGGGGAATTTCGTCGGTCGACCTCTTCCGAAGGTCGTACAAGCTCGGGGATGGTACCAATCGATCCGCAGGACCCAAATTAGTCCAGATGCAACCACTTTCCAAGTCTCTCCGACCTTCACAAAAAAAGTTATTCAAGAATATCTCTTTCTCCTATGTGCTTTCATCCCTAACCCTAACCCTAACCCTTCCGAAAGTCGGAGAAGCTCAAGGATGGTACCGATCGATGCGCGCTACCCCATTTAGTGGGGGTAGAGCCTACTTGCAAGTCTCTCCGACCTTCACAAAAAAAGTTATTCAAGAATATCTCCTCAGATTTGGGGGAATTTCGTCGGTCGACCTCTTCCGAAGGTCGTACAAGCTCGGGGATGGTACCAATCGATCCGCAGGACCCAAATTAGTCCAGATGCAACCACTTTCCAAGTCTCTCCGACCTTCACAAAAAAAGTTATTCAAGAATATCTCTTTCTCCTATGTGCTTTCATCCCTAACCCTAACCCTTCCGAAAGTCGGAGAAGCTCAAGGATGGTACCGATCGATGCGCGCTACCCCATTTAGTGGGGGTAGAGCCTACTTGCAAGTCTCTCCGACCTTCACAAAAAAAGTTATTCAAGAATTTCTCTTTCTCCTATGTGCTTTCATCCCTAACCCTAACCCTAACCCTTCCGAAAGTCGGAGAAGCTCAAGGATGGTACCGATCGATGCGCGCTACCCCATTTAGTGGGGGTAGAGCCTACTTGCAAGTCTCTCCGACCTTCACAAAAAACGTTATTCAAGAATATCTCTTTCTCCTATGTGCTTTCATCCCTAACCCTAACCCTAACCCTTCCGAAAGTCGGAGAAGCTCAAGGATGGTACCGATCGATGCGCGCAACCCCATTTAGTGGGGGTAGAGCCTACTTGCAAGTCTCTCCGACCTTCACAAAAAAAGTTATTCAAGAATATCTCCTCAGATTTGGGGGAATTTCGTCGGTCGACCTCTTCCGAAGGTCGTACAAGCTCGGGGATGGTACCAATCGATCCGCAGGACCCAAATTAGTCCAGATGCAACCACTTTCCAAGTCTCTCCGACCTTCACAAAAAAAGTTATTCAAGAATATCTCTTTCTCCTATGTGCTTTCATCCCTAACCCTAACCCTAACCCTTCCGAAAGTCGGAGAAGCTCAAGGATGGTACCGATCGATGCGCGCTACCCCATTTAGTGGGGGTAGAGCCTACTTGCAAGTCTCACCGACCTTCACAAAAAAAGTTATTCAAGAATATCTCTTTCTCCTATGTGCTTTCATCCCTAACCCTAACCCTAACCCTTCCGAAAGTCGGAGAAGCTCAAGGATGGTACCGATCGATGCGCGCTACCCCATTTAGTGGGGGTAGAGCCTACTTGCAAGTCTCTCCGACCTTCACAAAAAAAGTTATTCAAGAATATCTCTTTCTCCTATGTGCTTTCATCCCTAACCCTAACCCTAACCCTTCCGAAAGTCGGAGAAGCTCAAGGATGGAACCGATCGATGCGCGCTACCCCATTTAGTGGGGGTAGAGCCTACTTGCAAGTCTCTCCGACCTTCACAAAAAAAGTTATTCAAGAATATCTCCTCAGATTTGGGGGAATTTCGTCGGTCGACCTCTTCCGAAGGTCGTACAAGCTCGGGGATGGTACCAATCGATCCGCAGGACCCAAATTAGTCCAGATGCAACCACTTTCCAAGTCTCTCCGACCTTCACAAAAAAAGTTATTCAAGAATATCTCTTTCTCCTATGTGCTTTCATCCCTAACCCTAACCCTAACCCTTCCGAAAGTCGGAGAAGCTCAAGGATGGTACCGATCGATGCGCGCTACCCCATTTAGTGGGGGTAGAGCCTACTTGCAAGTCTCTCCGACCTTCACAAAAAACGTTATTCAAGAATATCTCTTTCTCCTATGTGCTTTCATCCCTAACCCTAACCCTAACCCTTCCGAAAGTCGGAGAAGCTCAAGGATGGTACCGATCGATGCGCGCTACCCCATTTAGTGGGGGTAGAGCCTACTTGCAAGTCTCTCCGACCTTCACAAAAAAAGTTATTCAAGAATATCTCCTCAGATTTGGGGGAATTTCGTCGGTCGACCTCTTCCGAAGGTCGTACAAGCTCGGGGATGGTACCAATCGATCCGCAGGACCCAAATTAGTCCAGATGCAACCACTTTCCAAGTCTCTCCGACCTTCAAAAAAAAAGTTATTCAAGAATATCTCTTTCTCCTATGTGCTTTCATCCCTAACCCTAACCCTTCCGAAAGTCGGAGAAGCTCAAGGATGGTACCGATCGATGCGCGCTACCCCATTTAGTGGGGGTAGAGCCTACTTGCAAGTCTCTCCGACCTTCACAAAAAAAGTTATTCAAGAATTTCTCTTTCTCCTATGTGCTTTCATCCCTAACCCTAACCCTAACCCTTCCGAAAGTCGGAGAAGCTCAAGGATGGTACCGATCGATGCGCGCAACCCCATTTAGTGGGGGTAGAGCCTACTTGCAAGTCTCTCCGACCTTCACAAAAAAAGTTATTCAAGAATATCTCCTCAGATTTGGGGGAATTTCGTCGGTCGACCTCTTCCGAAGGTCGTACAAGCTCGGGGATGGTACCAATCGATCCGCAGGACCCAAATTAGTCCAGATGTAACCACTTTCCAAGTCTCTCCGACCTTCACAAAAAAAGTTATTCAAGAATATCTCTTTCTCCTATGTGCTTTCATCCCTAACCCTAACCCTAACCCTTCCGAAAGTCGGAGAAGCTCAAGGATGGTACCGATCGATGCGCGCTACCCCATTTAGTGGGGGTATAGCCTACTTGCAAGTCTCTCCGACCTTCACAAAAAAAGTTATTCAAGAATATCTCTTTCTCCTATGTGCTTTCATCCCTAACCCTAACCCTAACCCTTCCGAAAGTCGGAGAAGCTCAAGGATGGTACCGATCGATGCGCGCTACCCCATTTAGTGGGGGTAGAGCCTACTTGCAAGTCTCTCCGACCTTCACAAAAAAAGTTATTCAAGAATATCTCTTTCTCCTATGTGCTTTCATCCCTAACCCTAACCCTAACCCTTCCGAAAGTCGGAGAAGCTCAAGGATGGAACCGATCGATGCGCGCTACCCCATTTAGTGGGGGTAGAGCCTACTTGCAAGTCTCTCCGACCTTCACAAAAAAAGTTATTCAAGAATATCTCCTCAGATTTGGGGGAATTTCGTCGTTCGACCTCTTCCGAAGGTCGTACAAGCTCGGGGATGGTACCAATCGATCCGCAGGACCCAAATTAGTCCAGATGCAACCACTTTCCAAGTCTCTCCGACCTTCACAAAAAAAGTTATTCAAGAATATCTCTTTCTCCTATGTGCTTTCATCCCTAACCCTAACCCTAACCCTTCCGAAAGTCGGAGAAGCTCAAGGATGGTACCGATCGATGCGCGCTACCCCATTTAGTGGGGGTAGAGCCTACTTGCAAGTCTCTCCGACCTTCACAAAAAAAGTTATTCAAGAATATCTCTTTCTCCTATGTGCTTTCATCCCTAACCCTAACCCTAACCCTTCCGAAAGTCGGAGAAGCTCAAGGATGGTACTGATCGATGCGCGCTACCCCATTTAGTGGGGGTAGAGCCTACTTGCAAGTCTCTCCGACCTTCACAAAAAAAGTTATTCAAGAATATCTCTTTCTCCTATGTGCTTTCATCCCTAACCCTAACCCTAACCCTTCCGAAAGTCGGAGAAGCTCAAGGATGGTACCGATCGATGCGCGCTACCCCATTTAGTGGGGGTAGAGCCTACTTGCAAGTCTCTCCGACCTTCACAAAAAAAGTTATTCAAGAATATCTCCTCAGATTTGGGGGAATTTCGTCGGTCGACCTCTTCCGAAGGTCGTACAAGCTCGGGGATGGTACCAATCGATCCGCAGGACCCAAATTAGTCCAGATGCAACCACTTTCCAAGTCTCTCCGACCTTCACAAAAAAAGTTATTCAAGAATATCTCTTTCTCCTATGTGCTTTCATCCCTAACCCTAACCCTAACCCTTCCGAAAGTCGGAGAAGCTCAAGGATGGTACCGATCGATGCGCGCTACCCCATTTAGTGGGGGTAGAGCCTACTTGCAAGTCTCTCCGACCTTCACAAAAAACGTTATTCAAGAATATCTCTTTCTCCTATGTGCTTTCATCCCTAACCCTAACCCTAACCCTTCCGAAAGTCGGAGAAGCTCAAGGATGGTACCGATCGATGCGCGCAACCCCATTTAGTGGGGGTAGAGCCTACTTGCAAGTCTCTCCGACCTTCACAAAAAAAGTTATTCAAGAATATCTCCTCAGATTTGGGGGAATTTCGTCGGTCGACCTCTTCCGAAGGTCGTACAAGCTCGGGGATGGTACCAATCGATCCGCAGGACCCAAATTAGTCCAGATGCAACCACTTTCCAAGTCTCTCCGACCTTCACAAAAAAAGTTATTCAAGAATATCTCTTTCTCCTATGTGCTTTCATCCCTAACCCTAACCCTAACCCTTCCGAAAGTCGGAGAAGCTCAAGGATGGTACCGATCGATGCGCGCTACCCCATTTAGTGGGGGTAGAGCCTACTTGCAAGTCTCACCGACCTTCACAAAAAAAGTTATTCAAGAATATCTCTTTCTCCTATGTGCTTTCATCCCTAACCCTAACCCTAACCCTTCCGAAAGTCGGAGAAGCTCAAGGATGGTACCGATCGATGCGCGCTACCCCATTTAGTGGGGGTAGAGCCTACTTGCAAGTCTCTCCGACCTTCACAAAAAAAGTTATTCAAGAATATCTCTTTCTCCTATGTGCTTTCATCCCTAACCCTAACCCTAACCCTTCCGAAAGTCGGAGAAGCTCAAGGATGGAACCGATCGATGCGCGCTACCCCATTTAGTGGGGGTAGAGCCTACTTGCAAGTCTCTCCGACCTTCACAAAAAAAGTTATTCAAGAATATCTCCTCAGATTTGGGGGAATTTCGTCGGTCGACCTCTTCCGAAGGTCGTACAAGCTCGGGGATGGTACCAATCGATCCGCAGGACCCAAATTAGTCCAGATGCAACCACTTTCCAAGTCTCTCCGACCTTCACAAAAAAAGTTATTCAAGAATATCTCTTTCTCCTATGTGCTTTCATCCCTAACCCTAACCCTAACCCTTCCGAAAGTCGGAGAAGCTCAAGGATGGTACCGATCGATGCGCGCTACCCCATTTAGTGGGGGTAGAGCCTACTTGCAAGTCTCTCCGACCTTCACAAAAAACGTTATTCAAGAATATCTCTTTCTCCTATGTGCTTTCATCCCTAACCCTAACCCTAACCCTTCCGAAAGTCGGAGAAGCTCAAGGATGGTACCGATCGATGCGCGCTACCCCATTTAGTGGGGGTAGAGCCTACTTGCAAGTCTCTCCGACCTTCACAAAAAAAGTTATTCAAGAATATCTCCTCAGATTTGGGGGAATTTCGTCGGTCGACCTCTTCCGAAGGTCGTACAAGCTCGGGGATGGTACCAATCGATCCGCAGGACCCAAATTAGTCCAGATGCAACCACTTTCCAAGTCTCTCCGACCTTCACAAAAAAAGTTATTCAAGAATATCTCTTTCTCCTATGTGCTTTCATCCCTAACCCTAACCCTTCCGAAAGTCGGAGAAGCTCAAGGATGGTACCGATCGATGCGCGCTACCCCATTTAGTGGGGGTAGAGCCTACTTGCAAGTCTCTCCGACCTTCACAAAAAACGTTATTCAAGAATATCTCTTTCTCCTATGTGCTTTCATCCCTAACCCTAACCCTAACCCTTCCGAAAGTCGGAGAAGCTCAAGGATGGTACCGATCGATGCGCGCAACCCCATTTAGTGGGGGTAGAGCCTACTTGCAAGTCTCTCCGACCTTCACAAAAAAAGTTATTCAAGAATATCTCCTCAGATTTGGGGGAATTTCGTCGGTCGACCTCTTCCGAAGGTCGTACAAGCTCGGGGATGGTACCAATCGATCCGCAGGACCCAAATTAGTCCAGATGCAACCACTTTCCAAGTCTCTCCGACCTTCACAAAAAAAGTTATTCAAGAATATCTCTTTCTCCTATGTGCTTTCATCCCTAACCCTAACCCTAACCCTTCCGAAAGTCGGAGAAGCTCAAGGATGGTACCGATCGATGCGCGCTACCCCATTTAGTGGGGGTAGAGCCTACTTGCAAGTCTCTCCGACCTTCACAAAAAAAGTTATTCAAGAATATCTCTTTCTCCTATGTGCTTTCATCCCTAACCCTAACCCTAACCCTTCCGAAAGTCGGAGAAGCTCAAGGATGGTACCGATCGATGCGCGCTACCCCATTTAGTGGGGGTAGAGCCTACTTGCAAGTCTCTCCGACCTTCACAAAAAAAGTTATTCAAGAATATCTTTTTCTCCTATGTGCTTTCATCCCTAACCCTAACCCTAACCCTTCCGAAAGTCGGAGAAGCTCAAGGATGGAACCGATCGATGCGCGCTACCCCATTTAGTGGGGGTAGAGCCTACTTGCAAGTCTCTCCGACCTTCACAAAAAAAGTTATTCAAGAATATCTCCTCAGATTTGGGGGAATTTCGTCGGTCGACCTCTTCCGAAGGTCGTACAAGCTCGGGGATGGTACCAATCGATCCGCAGGACCCAAATTAGTCCAGATGCAACCACTTTCCAAGTCTCTCCGACCTTCACAAAAAAAGTTATTCAAGAATATCTCTTTCTCCTATGTGCTTTCATCCCTAACCCTAACCCTAACCCTTCCGAAAGTCGGAGAAGCTCAAGGATGGTACCGATCGATGCGCGCTACCCCATTTAGTGGGGGTAGAGCCTACTTGCAAGTCTCTCCGACCTTCACAAAAAAAGTTATTCAAGAATATCTCCTCAGATTTGGGGGAATTTCGTCGGTCGACCTCTTCCGAAGGTCGTACAAGCTCGGGGATGGTACCAATCGATCCGCAGGACCCAAATTAGTCCAGATGCAACCACTTTCCAAGTCTCTCCGACCTTCACAAAAAAAGTTATTCAAGAATATCTCTTTCTCCTATGTGCTTTCATCCCTAACCCTAACCCTAACCCTTCCGAAAGTCGGAGAAGCTCAAGGATGGTACCGATCGATGCGCGCAACCCCATTTAGTGGGGGTAGAGCCTACTTGCAAGTCTCTCCGACCTTCACAAAAAAAGTTATTCAAGAATATCTCCTAAGATTTGGGGGAATTTCGTCGGTCGACCTCTTCCGAAGGTCGTACAAGCTCGGGGATGGTACCAATCGATCCGCAGGACCCAAATTAGTCCAGATGCAACCACTTTACAAGTCTCTCCGACCTTCACAAAAAAAGTTATTCAAGAATATCTCTTTCTCCTATGTGCTTTCATCCCTAACCCTAACCCTTCCGAAAGTCGGAGAAGCTCAAGGATGGTACCGATCGATGCGCGCTACCCCATTTAGTGGGGGTAGAGCCTACTTGCAAGTCTCTCCGACCTTCACAAAAAAAGTTATTCAAGAATATCTCTTTCTCCTATGTGCTTTCATCCCTAACCCTAACCCTAACCCTTCCGAAAGTCGGAGAAGCTCAAGGATGGTACCGATCGATGCGCGCAACCCCATTTAGTGGGGGTAGAGCCTACTTGCAAGTCTCTCCGACCTTCACAAAAAAAGTTATTCAAGAATATCTCCTCAGATTTGGGGGAATTTCGTCGGTCGACCTCTTCCGAAGGTCGTACAAGCTCGGGGATGGTACCAATCGATCCGCAGGACCCAAATTAGTCCAGATGCAACCACTTTCCAAGTCTCTCCGACCTTCACAAAAAAAGTTATTCAAGAATATCTCTTTCTCCTATGTGCTTTCATCCCTAACCCTAACCCTAACCCTTCCGAAAGTCGGAGAAGCTCAGGGATGGTACCGATCGATGCGCGCTACCCCATTTAGTGGGGGTAGAGCCTACTTGCAAGTCTCTCCGACCTTCACAAAAAAAGTTATTCAAGAATATCTCTTTCTCCTATGTGCTTTCATCCCTAACCCTAACCCTAACCCTTCCGAAAGTCGGAGAAGCTCAAGGATGGTACCGATCGATGTGCGCTACCCCATTTAGTGGGGGTAGAGCCTACTTGCAAGTCTCTCCGACCTTCACAAAAAAGGTTATTCAAGAATATCTCTTTCTCCTATGTGCTTTCATCCCTAACCCTAACCCTAACCCTTCCGAAAGTCGGAGAAGCTCAAGGATGGTACCGATCGATGCGCGCTACCCCATTTAGTGGGGGTAGAGCCTACTTGCAAGTCTCTCCGACCTTCACAAAAAAAGTTATTCAAGAATATCTCCTCAGATTTGGGGGAATTTCGTCGGTCGACCTCTTCCGAAGGTCGTACAAGCTCGGGGATGGTACCAATCGATCCGCAGGACCCAAATTAGTCCAGATGCAACCACTTTCCAAGTCTCTCCGACCTTCACAAAAAAAGTTATTCAAGAATATCTCTTTCTCCTATGTGCTTTCATCCCTAACCCTAACCCTAACCCTTCCGAAAGTCGGAGAAGCTCAAGGATGGTACCGATCGATGTGCGCAACCCCATTTAGTGGGGGTAGAGCCTACTTGCAAGTCTCTCCGACCTTCACAAAAAAAGTTATTCAAGAATATCTCCTCAGATTTGGGGGAATTTCGTCGGTCGACCTCTTCCGAAGGTCGTACAAGCTCGGGGATGGTACCAATCGATCCGCAGGACCCAAATTAGTCCAGATGCAACCACTTTCCAAGTCTCTCCGACCTTCACAAAAAAAGTTATTCAAGAATATCTCTTTCTCCTATGTGCTTTCATCCCTAACCCTAACCCTTCCGAAAGTCGGAGAAGCTCAAGGATGGTACCGATCGATGCGCGCTACCCCATTTAGTGGGGGTAGAGCCTACTTGCAAGTCTCTCCGACCTTCACAAAAAAAGTTATTCAAGAATATCTCTTTCTCCTATGTGCTTTCATCCCTAACCCTAACCCTAACCCTTCTGAAAGTCGGAGAAGCTCAAGGATGGTACCGATCGATGCGCGCAACCCCATTTAGTGGGGGTAGAGCCTACTTGCAAGTCTCTCCGACCTTCACAAAAAAAGTTATTCAAGAATATCTCCTCAGATTTGGGGGAATTTCGTCGGTCGACCTCTTCCGAAGGTCGTACAAGCTCATGAATGGTACCAATCGATCCGCAGGACCCAAATTAGTCCAGATGCAACCACTTTTCAAGTCTCTCCGACCTTCACAAAAAAAGTTATTCAAGAATATCTCTTTCTCCTATGTGCTTTCATCCCTAACCCTAACCCTAACCCTTCCGAAAGTCGGAGAAGCTCAAGGATGGTACCGATCGATGCGCGCAACCCCATTTAGTGGGGGTAGAGCCTACTTGCAAGTCTCTCCGACCTTCACAAAAAAAGTTATTCAAGAATATCTCCTCAGATTTGGGGGAATTTCGTCGGTCGACCTCTTCCGAAGGTCGTACAAGCTCGGGGATGGTACCAATCGATCCGAAGGAGCCAAATTAGTCCAGATGCAACCACTTTCCAAGTCTCTCCGACCTTCACAAAAAAAGTTATTCAAGAATATCTCTTTCTCCTATGTGCTTTCATCCCTAACCCTAACCCTTCCGAAAGTCGGAGAAGCTCAAGGATGGTACCGATCGATGCGCGCTACCCCATTTAGTGGGGGTAGAGCCTACTTGCAAGTCTCTCCGACCTTCACAAAAAAAGTTATTCAAGAATATCTCTTTCTCCTATGTGCTTTCATCCCTAACCCTAACCCTAACCCTTCCGAAAGTCGGAGAAGCTCAAGGATGGTACCGATCGATGCGCGCAACCCCATTTAGTGGGGGTAGAGCCTACTTGCAAGTCTCTCCGACCTTCACAAAAAAAGTTATTCAAGAATATCTCCTCAGATTTGGGGGAATTTCGTCGGTCGACCTCTTCCGAAGGTCGTACAAGCTCGGGGATGGTACCAATCGATCCGCAGGACCCAAATTAGTCCAGATGCAACCACTTTCCAAGTCTCTCCGACCTTCACAAAAAAAGTTATTCAAGAATATCTCTTTCTCCTATGTGCTTTCATCCCTAACCCTAACCCTAACCCTTCCGAAAGTCGGAGAAGCTCAAGGATGGTACCGATCGATGCGCGCTACCCCATTTAGTGGGGGTAGAGCCTACTTGCAAGTCTCTCCGACCTTCACAAAAAAAGTTATTCAAGAATATCTCTTTCTCCTATGTGCTTTCATCCCTAACCCTAACCCTAACCCTTCCGAAAGTCGGAGAAGCTCAAGGATGGTACCGATCGATGCGCGCTACCCCATTTAGTGGGGGTAGAGCCTACTTGCAAGTCTCTCCGACCTTCACAAAAAACGTTATTCAAGAATATCTCTTTCTCCTATGTGCTTTCATCCCTAACCCTAACCCTAACCCTTCCGAAAGTCGGAGAAGCTCAAGGATGGAACCGATCGATGCGCGCTACCCCATTTAGTGGGGGTAGAGCCTACTTGCAAGTCTCTCCGACCTTCACAAAAAAAGTTATTCAAGAATATCTCCTCAGATTTGGGGGAATTTCGTCGGTCGACCTCTTCCGAAGGTCGTACAAGCTCGGGGATGGTACCAATCGATCTGCAGGACCCAAATTAGTCCAGATGCAACCACTTTCCAAGTCTCTCCGACCTTCACAAAAAAAGTTATTCAAGAATATCTCTTTCTCCTATGTGCTTTCATCCCTAACCCTAACCCTAACCCTTCCGAAAGTCGGAGAAGCTCAAGGATGGTACCGATCGATGCGCGCTACCCCATTTAGTGGGGGTAGAGCCTACTTGCAAGTCTCTCCGACCTTCACAAAAAAAGTTATTCAAGAATATCTCCTCAGATTTGGGGGAATTTCGTCGGTCGACCTCTTCCGAAGGTCGTACAAGCTCGGGGATGGTACCAATCGATCCGCAGGACCCAAATTAGTCCAGATGCAACCACTTTCCAAGTCTCTCCGACCTTCACAAAAAAAGTTATTCAAGAATATCTCTTTCTCCTATGTGCTTTCATCCCTAACCCTAACCCTAACCCTTCCGAAAGTCGGAGAAGCTCAAGGATGGTACCGATCGATGCGCGCAACCCCATTTAGTGGGGGTAGAGCCTACTTGCAAGTCTCTCCGACCTTCACAAAAAAAGTTATTCAAGAATATCTCCTCAGATTTGGGGGAATTTCGTCGTTCGACCTCTTCCGAAGGTCGTACAAGCTCGGGGATGGTACCAATCGATCCGCAGGACCCAAATTAGTCCAGATGCAACCACTTTACAAGTCTCTCCGACCTTCACAAAAAAAGTTATTCAAGAATATCTCTTTCTCCTATGTGCTTTCATCCCTAACCCTAACCCTTCCGAAAGTCGGAGAAGCTCAAGAATGGTACCGATCGATGCGCGCTACCCCATTTAGTGGGGGTAGAGCCTACTTGCAAGTCTCTCCGACCTTCACAAAAAAAGTTATTCAAGAATATCTCTTTCTCCTATGTGCTTTCATCCCTAACCCTAACCCTAACCCTAACCCTTCCGAAAGTCGGAGAAGCTCAAGGATGGTACCGATCGATGCGCGCAACCCCATTTAGTGGGGGTAGAGCCTACTTGCAAGTCTCTCCGACCTTCACAAAAAAAGTTATTCAAGAATATCTCTTTCTCCTATGTGCTTTCATCCCTAACCCTAACCCTAACCCTTCCGAAAGTCGGAAAAGCTCAAGGATGGTACCGATCGATGCGCGCTACCCCATTTAGTGGGGGTAGAGCCTACTTGCAAGTCTCTCCGACCTTCACAAAAAAAGTTATTCAAGAATATCTCTTTCTCCTATGTGCTTTCATCCCTAACCCTAACCCTAACCCTTCCGAAAGTCGTAGAAGCTCAAGGATGGTACCGATCGATGCGCGCTACCCCATTTAGTGGGGGTAGAGCCTACTTGCAAGTCTCTCCGACCTTCACAAAAAAAGTTATTCAAGAATATCTCTTTCTCCTATGTGCTTTCATCCCTAACCCTAACCCTAACCCTTCCGAAAGTCGGAGAAGCTCAGGGATGGTACCGATCGATGCGCGCTACCCCATTTAGTGGGGGTAGAGCCTACTTGCAAGTCTCTCCGACCTTCACAAAAAAAGTTATTCAAGAATATCTCTTTCTCCTATGTGCTTTCATCCCTAACCCTAACCCTAACCCTTCCGAAAGTCGGAGAAGCTCAAGGATGGTACCGATCGATGTGCGCTACCCCATTTAGTGGGGGTAGAGCCTACTTGCAAGTCTCTCCGACCTTCACAAAAAAGGTTATTCAAGAATATCTCTTTCTCCTATGTGCTTTCATCCCTAACCCTAACCCTAACCCTTCCGAAAGTCGGAGAAGCTCAAGGATGGTACCGATCGATGCGCGCTACCCCATTTAGTGGGGGTAGAGCCTACTTGCAAGTCTCTCCGACCTTCACAAAAAAAGTTATTCAAGAATATCTCCTCAGATTTGGGGGAATTTCGTAGGTCGACCTCTTCCGAAGGTCGTACAAGCTCGGGGATGGTACCAATCGATCCGCAGGACCCAAATTAGTCCAGATGCAACCACTTTCCAAGTCTCTCCGACCTTCACAAAAAAAGTTATTCAAGAATATCTCTTTCTCCTATGTGCTTTCATCCCTAACCCTAACCCTAACCCTTCCGAAAGTCGGAGAAGCTCAAGGATGGTACCGATCGATGCGCGCAACCCCATTTAGTGGGGGTACAGCCTACTTGCAAGTCTCTCCGACCTTCACAAAAAAAGTTATTCAAGAATATCTCCTCAGATTTGGGGGAATTTCGTCGGTCGACCTCTTCCGAAGGTCGTACAAGCTCGGGGATGGTACCAATCGATCCGCAGGACCCAAATTAGTCCAGATGCAACCACTTTCCAAGTCTCTCCGACCTTCACAAAAAAAGTTATTCAAGAATATCTCTTTCTCCTATGTGCTTTCATCCCTAACCCTAACCCTTCCGAAAGTCGGAGAAGCTCAAGGATGGTACCGATCGATGCGCGCTACCCCATTTAGTGGGGGTAGAGCCTACTTGCAAGTCTCTCCGACCTTCACAAAAAAAGTTATTCAAGAATATCTCTTTCTCCTATGTGCTTTCATCCCTAACCCTAACCCTAACCCTTCCGAAAGTCGGAGAAGCTCAAGGATGGTACCGATCGATGCGCGCAACCCCATTTAGTGGGGGTAGAGCCTACTTGCAAGTCTCTCCGAACTTCACAAAAAAAGTTATTCAAGAATATCTCCTCAGATTTGGGGGAATTTCGTCGGTCGACCTCTTCCGAAGGTCGTACAAGCTCATGAATGGTACCAATCGATCCGCAGGACCCAAATTAGTCCAGATGCAACCACTTTTCAAGTCTCTCCGACCTTCACAAAAAAAGTTATTCAAGAATATCTCTTTCTCCTATGTGCTTTCATCCCTAACCCTAACCCTAACCCTTCCGAAAGTCGGAGAAGCTCAAGGATGGTACCGATCGATGCGCGCAACCCCATTTAGTGGGGGTAGAGCCTACTTGCAAGTCTCTCCGACCTTCACAAAAAAAGTTATTCAAGAATATCTCCTCAGATTTGGGGGAATTTCGTCGGTCGACCTCTTCCGAAGGTCGTACAAGCTCGGGGATGGTACCAATCGATCCGCAGGACCCAAATTAGTCCAGATGCAACCACTTTCCAAGTCTCTCCGACCTTCACAAAAAAAGTTATTCAAGAATATCTCTTTCTCCTATGTGCTTTCATCCCTAACCCTAACCCTTCCGAAAGTCGGAGAAGCTCAAGGATGGTACCGATCGATGCGCGCTACCCCATTTAGTGGGGGTAGAGCCTACTTGCAAGTCTCTCCGACCTTCACAAAAAACGTTATTCAAGAATATCTCTTTCTCCTATGTGCTTTCATCCCTAACCCTAACCCTAACCCTTCCGAAAGTCGGAGAAGCTCAAGGATGGTACCGATCGATGCGCGCAACCCCATTTAGTGGGGGTAGAGCCTACTTGCAAGTCTCTCCGACCTTCACAAAAAAAGTTATTCAAGAATATCTCCTCAGATTTGGGGGAATTTCGTCGGTCGACCTCTTCCGAAGGTCGTACAAGCTCGGGGATGGTACCAATCGATCCGCAGGACCCAATTTAGTCCAGATGCAACCACTTTCCAAGTCTCTCCGACCTTCACAAAAAAAGTTATTCAAGAATATCTCTTTCTCCTATGTGCTTTCATCCCTAACCCTAACCCTTCCGAAAGTCGGAGAAGCTCAAGGATGGTACCGATCGATGCGCGCTACCCCATTTAGTGGGGGTAGAGCCTACTTGCAAGTCTCTCCGACCTTCACAAAAAAAGTTATTCAAGAATATCTCTTTCTCCTATGTGCTTTCATCCCTAACCCTAACCCTAACCCTTCCGAAAGTCGGAGAAGCTCAAGGATGGTACCGATCGATGCGCGCAACCCCATTTAGTGGGGGTAGAGCCTACTTGCAAGTCTCTCCGACCTTCACAAAAAAAGTTATTCAAGAATATCTCCTCAGATTTGGGGGAATTTCGTCGGTCGACCTCTTCCGAAGGTCGTACAAGCTCGGGGATGGTACCAATCGATCCGCAGGACCCAAATTAGTCCAGATGCAACCACTTTCCAAGTCTCTCCGACCTTCACAAAAAAAGTTATTCAAGAATATCTCTTTCTCCTATGTGCTTTCATCCCTAACCCTAACCCTAACCCTTCCGAAAGTCGGAGAAGCTCAAGGATGGTACCGATCGATGCGCGCTACCCCATTTAGTGGGGGTAGAGCCTACTTGCAAGTCTCTCCGACCTTCACAAAAAAAGTTATTCAAGAATATCTCTTTCTCCTATGTGCTTTCATCCCTAACCCTAACCCTAACCCTTCCGAAAGTCGGAGAAGCTCAAGGATGGTACCGATCGATGCGCGCTACCCCATTTAGTGGGGGTAGAGCCTACTTGCAAGTCTCTCCGACCTTCACAAAAAACGTTATTCAAGAATATCTCTTTCTCCTATGTGCTTTCAGCCCTAACCCTAACCCTAACCCTTCCGAAAGTCGGAGAAGCTCAAGGATGGAACCGATCGATGCGCGCTACCCCATTTAGTGGGGGTAGAGCCTACTTGCAAGTCTCTCCGACCTTCACAAAAAAAGTTATTCAAGAATATCTCCTCAGATTTGGGGGAATTTCGTCGGTCGACCTCTTCCGAAGGTCGTACAAGCTCGGGGATGGTACCAATCGATCTGCAGGACCCAAATTAGTCCAGATGCAACCACTTTCCAAGTCTCTCCGACCTTCACAAAAAAAGTTATTCAAGAATATCTCTTTCTCCTATGTGCTTTCATCCCTAACCCTAACCCTAACCCTTCCGAAAGTCGGAGAAGCTCAAGGATGGTACCGATCGATGCGCGCAACCCCATTTAGTGGGGGTAGAGCCTACTTGCAAGTCTCTCCGACCTTCACAAAAAAAGTTATTCAAGAATATCTCCTCAGATTTGGGGGAATTTCGTCGGTCGACCTCTTCCGAAGGTCGTACAAGCTCATGAATGGTACCAATCGATCCGCAGGACCCAAATTAGTCCAGATGCAACCACTTTTCAAGTCTCTCCGACCTTCACAAAAAAAGTTATTCAAGAATATCTCTTTCTCCTATGTGCTTTCATCCCTAACCCTAACCCTAACCCTTCCGAAAGTCGGAGAAGCTCAAGGATGGTACCGATCGATGCGCGCAACCCCATTTAGTGGGGGTAGAGCCTACTTGCAAGTCTCTCCGACCTTCACAAAAAAAGTTATTCAAGAATATCTCCTCAGATTTGGGGGAATTTCGTCGGTCGACCTCTTCCGAAGGTCGTACAAGCTCGGGGATGGTACCAATCGATCCGCAGGACCCAAATTAGTCCAGATGCAACCACTTTTCAAGTCTCTCCGACCTTCACAAAAAAAGTTATTCAAGAATATCTCTTTCTCCTATGTGCTTTCATCCCTAACCCTAACCCTTCCGAAAGTCGGAGAAGCTCAAGGATGGTACTGATCGATGCGCGCTACCCCATTTAGTGGGGGTAGAGCCTACTTGCAAGTCTCTCCGACCTTCACAAAAAAAGTTATTCAAGAATATCTCTTTCTCCTATGTGCTTTCATCCCTAACCCTAACCCTAACCCTTCCGAAAGTCGGAGAAGCTCAAGGATGGTACCGATCGATGCGCGCAACCCCATTTAGTGGGGGTAGAGCCTACTTGCAAGTCTCTCCGACCTTCACAAAAAAAGTTATTCAAGAATATCTCCTCAGATTTGGGGGAATTTCGTCGGTCGACCTCTTCCGAAGGTCGTACATGCTCGGGGATGGTACCAATCGATCTGCAGGACCCAAATTAGTCCAGATGCAACCACTTTCCAAGTCTCTCCGACCTTCACAAAAAAAGTTATTCAAGAATATCTCTTTCTCCTATGTGCTTTCATCCCTAACCCTAACCCTAACCCTTCCGAAAGTCGGAGAAGCTCAAGGATGGTACCGATCGATGCGCGCTACCCCATTTAGTGGGGGTAGAGCCTACTTGCAAGTCTCTCCGACCTTCACAAAAAAAGTTATTCAAGAATATCTCTTTCTCCTATGTGCTTTCATCCCTAACCCTAACCCTAACCCTTCCGAAAGTCGGAGAAGCTCAAGGATGGTACCGATCGATGCGCGCTACCCCATTTAGTGGGGGTAGAGCCTACTTGCAAGTCTCTCCGACCTTCACAAAAAACGTTATTCAAGAATATCTCTTTCTCCTATGTGCTTTCATCCCTAACCCTAACCCTTCCGAAAGTCGGAGAAGCTCAAGGATGGAACCGATCGATGCGCGCTACCCCATTTAGTGGGGGTAGAGCCTACTTGCAAGTCTCTCCGACCTTCACAAAAAAAGTTATTCAAGAATATCTCCTCAGATTTGGGGGAATTTCGTCGGTCGACCTCTTCCGAAGGTCGTACAAGCTCGGGGATGGTACCAATCGATCTGCAGGACCCAAATTAGTCCAGATGCAACCACTTTCCAAGTCTCTCCGACCTTCACAAAAAAAGTTATTCAAGAATATCTCTTTCTCCTATGTGCTTTCATCCCTAACCCTAACCCTAACCCTTCCGAAAGTCGGAGAAGCTCAAGGATGGTACCGATCGATGCGCGCTACCCCATTTAGTGGGGGTAGAGCCTACTTGCAAGTCTCTCCGACCTTCACAAAAAAAGTTATTCAAGAATATCTCCTCAGATTTGGGGGAATTTCGTCGGTCGACCTCTTCCGAAGGTCGTACAAGCTCGGGGATGGTACCAATCGATCCGCAGGACCCAAATTAGTCCAGATGCAACCACTTTCCAAGTCTCTCCGACCTTCACAAAAAAAGTTATTCAAGAATATCTCTTTCTCCTATGTGCTTTCATCCCTAACCCTAACCCTAACCCTTCCGAAAGTCGGAGAAGCTCAAGGATGGTACCGATCGATGCGCGCAACCCCATTTAGTGGGGGTAGAGCCTACTTGCAAGTCTCTCCGACTTTCACAAAAAAAGTTATTCAAGAATATCTCCTCAGATTTGGGGGAATTTCGTCGTTCGACCTCTTCCGAAGGTCGTACAAGCTCGGGGATGGTACCAATCGATCCGCAGGACCCAAATTAGTCCAGATGCAACCACTTTACAAGTCTCTCCGACCTTCACAAAAAAAGTTATTCAAGAATATCTCTTTCTCCTATGTGCTTTCATCCCTAACCCTAACCCTTCCGAAAGTCGGAGAAGCTCAAGAATGGTACCGATCGATGCGCGCTACCCCATTTAGTGGGGGTAGAGCCTACTTGCAAGTCTCTCCGACCTTCACAAAAAAAGTTATTCAAGAATATCTCCTCAGATTTGGGGGAATTTCGTCGGTCGACCTCTTCCGAAGGTCGTACAAGCTCGGGGATGGTACCAATCGATCCGCAGGACCCAAATTAGTCCAGATGCAACCACTTTCCAAGTCTCTCCGACCTTCACAAAAAAAGTTATTCAAGAATATCTCTTTCTCCTATGTGCTTTCATCCCTAACCCTAACCCTAACCCTTCCGAAAGTCGGAGAAGCTCAAGGATGGTACCGATCGATGCGCGCAACCCCATTTAGTGGGGGTAGAGCCTACTTGCAAGTCTCTCCGACCTTCACAAAAAAAGTTATTCAAGAATATCTCCTCAGATTTGGGGGAATTTCGTCGTTCGACCTCTTCCGAAGGTCGTACAAGCTCGGGGATGGTACCAATCGATCCGCAGGACCCAAATTAGTCCAGATGCAACCACTTTACAAGTCTCTCCGACCTTCACAAAAAAAGTTATTCAAGAATATCTCTTTCTCCTATGTGCTTTCATCCCTAACCCTAACCCTTCCGAAAGTCGGAGAAGCTCAAGAATGGTACCGATCGATGCGCGCTACCCCATTTAGTGGGGGTAGAGCCTACTTGCAAGTCTCTCCGACCTTCACAAAAAAAGTTATTCAAGAATATCTCTTTCTCCTATGTGCTTTCATCCCTAACCCTAACCCTAACCCTAACCCTTCCGAAAGTCGGAGAAGCTCAAGGATGGTACCGATCGATGCGCGCAACCCCATTTAGTGGGGGTAGAGCCTACTTGCAAGTCTCTCCGACCTTCACAAAAAAAGTTATTCAAGAATATCTCTTTCTCCTATGTGCTTTCATCCCTAACCCTAACCCTAACCCTTCCGAAAGTCGGAAAAGCTCAAGGATGGTACCGATCGATGCGCGCTACCCCATTTAGTGGGGGTAGAGCCTACTTGCAAGTCTCTCCGACCTTCACAAAAAAAGTTATTCAAGAATATCTCTTTCTCCTATGTGCTTTCATCCCTAACCCTAACCCTAACCCTTCCGAAAGTCGTAGAAGCTCAAGGATGGTACCGATCGATGCGCGCTACCCCATTTAGTGGGGGTAGAGCCTACTTGCAAGTCTCTCCGACCTTCACAAAAAAAGTTATTCAAGAATATCTCTTTCTCCTATGTGCTTTCATCCCTAACCCTAACCCTAACCCTTCCGAAAGTCGGAGAAGCTCAGGGATGGTACCGATCGATGCGCGCTACCCCATTTAGTGGGGGTAGAGCCTACTTGCAAGTCTCTCCGACCTTCACAAAAAAAGTTATTCAAGAATATCTCTTTCTCCTATGTGCTTTCATCCCTAACCCTAACCCTAACCCTTCCGAAAGTCGGAGAAGCTCAAGGATGGTACCGATCGATGTGCGCTACCCCATTTAGTGGGGGTAGAGCCTACTTGCAAGTCTCTCCGACCTTCACAAAAAAGGTTATTCAAGAATATCTCTTTCTCCTATGTGCTTTCATCCCTAACCCTAACCCTAACCCTTCCGAAAGTCGGAGAAGCTCATGGATGGTACCGATCGATGCGCGCTACCCCATTTAGTGGGGGTAGAGCCTACTTGCAAGTCTCTCCGACCTTCACAAAAAAAGTTATTCAAGAATATCTCCTCAGATTTGGGGGAATTTCGTCGGTCGACCTCTTCCGAAGGTCGTACAAGCTCGGGGATGGTACCAATCGATCCGCAGGACCCAAATTAGTCCAGATGCAACCACTTTCCAAGTCTCTCCGACCTTCACAAAAAAAGTTATTCAAGAATATCTCTTTCTCCTATGTGCTTTCATCCCTAACCCTAACCCTAACCCTTCCGAAAGTCGGAGAAGCTCAAGGATGGTACCGATCGATGCGCGCAACCCCATTTAGTGGGGGTAGAGCCTACTTGCAAGTCTCTCCGACCTTCACAAAAAAAGTTATTCAAGAATATCTCCTCAGATTTGGGGGAATTTCGTCGGTCGACCTCTTTCGAAGGTCGTACAAGCTCGGGGATGGTACCAATCGATCCGCAGGACCCAAATTAGTCCAGATGCAACCACTTTCCAAGTCTCTCCGACCTTCACAAAAAAAGTTATTCAAGAATATCTCTTTCTCCTATGTGCTTTCATCCCTAACCCTAACCCTTCCGAAAGTCGGAGAAGCTCAAGGATGGTACCGATCGATGCGCGCTACCCCATTTAGTGGGGGTAGAGCCTACTTGCAAGTCTCTCCGACCTTCACAAAAAAAGTTATTCAAGAATATCTCTTTCTCCTATGTGCTTTCATCCCTAACCCTAACCCTAACCCTTCCGAAAGTCGGAGAAGCTCAAGGATGGTACCGATCGATGCGCGCAACCCCATTTAGTGGGGGTAGAGCCTACTTGCAAGTCTCTCCGACCTTCACAAAAAAAGTTATTCAAGAATATCTCCTCAGATTTGGGGGAATTTCGTCGGTCGACCTCTTCCGAAGGTCGTACAAGCTCATGAATGGTACCAATCGATCCGCAGGACCCAAATTAGTCCAGATGCAACCACTTTTCAAGTCTCTCCGACCTTCACAAAAAAAGTTATTCAAGAATATCTCTTTCTCCTATGTGCTTTCATCCCTAACCCTAACCCTAACCCTTCCGAAAGTCGGAGAAGCTCAAGGATGGTACCGATCGATGCGCGCAACCCCATTTAGTGGGGGTAGAGCCTACTTGCAAGTCTCTCCGACCTTCACAAAAAAAGTTATTCAAGAATATCTCCTCAGATTTGGGGGAATTTCGTCGGTCGACCTCTTCCGAAGGTCGTACAAGCTCGGGGATGGTACCAATCGATCTGCAGGACCCAAATTAGTCCAGATGCAACCACTTTCCAAGTCTCTCCGACCTTCACAAAAAAAGTTATTCAAGAATATCTCTTTCTCCTATGTGCTTTCATCCCTAACCCTAACCCTTCCGAAAGTCGGAGAAGCTCAAGGATGGTACCGATCGATGCGCGCTACCCCATTTAGTGGGGGTAGAGCCTACTTGCAAGTCTCTCCGACCTTCACAAAAAAAGTTATTCAAGAATATCTCTTTCTCCTATGTGCTTTCATCCCTAACCCTAACCCTAACCCTTCCGAAAGTCGGAGAAGCTCAAGGATGGTACCGATCGATGCGCGCAACCCCATTTAGTGGGGGTAGAGCCTACTTGCAAGTCTCTCCGACCTTCACAAAAAAAGTTATTCAAGAATATCTCCTCAGATTTGGGGGAATTTCGTCGGTCGACCTCTTCCGAAGGTCGTACAAGCTCGGGGATGGTACCAATCGATCCGCAGGACCCAAATTAGTCCAGATGCAACCACTTTCCAAGTCTCTCCGACCTTCACAAAAAAAGTTATTCAAGAATATCTCTTTCTCCTATGTGCTTTCATCCCTAACCCTAACCCTTCCGAAAGTCGGAGAAGCTCAAGGATGGTACCGATCGATGCGCGCTACCCCATTTAGTGGGGGTAGAGCCTACTTGCAAGTCTCTCCGACCTTCACAAAAAAAGTTATTCAAGAATATCTCTTTCTCCTATGTGCTTTCATCCCTAACCCTAACCCTAACCCTTCCGAAAGTCGGAGAAGCTCAAGGATGGTACCGATCGATGCGCGCAACCCCATTTAGTGGGGGTAGAGCCTACTTGCAAGTCTCTCCGACCTTCACAAAAAAAGTTATTCAAGAATATCTCCTCAGATTTGGGGGAATTTCGTCGGTCGACCTCTTCCGAAGGTCGTACAAGCTCGGGGATGGTACCAATCGATCCGCAGGACCCAAATTAGTCCAGATGCAACCACTTTCCAAGTCTCTCCGACCTTCACAAAAAAAGTTATTCAAGAATATCTCTTTCTCCTATGTGCTTTCATCCCTAACCCTAACCCTAACCCTTCCGAAAGTCGGAGAAGCTCAAGGATGGTACCGATCGATGCGCGCTACCCCATTTAGTGGGGGTAGAGCCTACTTGCAAGTCTCTCCGACCTTCACAAAAAAAGTTATTCAAGAATATCTCTTTCTCCTATGTGCTTTCATCCCTAACCCTAACCCTAACCCTTCCGAAAGTCGGAGAAGCTCAAGGATGGTACCGATCGATGCGCGCTACCCCATTTAGTGGGGGTAGAGCCTACTTGCAAGTCTCTCCGACCTTCACAAAAAACGTTATTCAAGAATATCTCTTTCTCCTATGTGCTTTCAGCCCTAACCCTAACCCTAACCCTTCCGAAAGTCGGAGAAGCTCAAGGATGGAACCGATCGATGCGCGCTACCCCATTTAGTGGGGGTAGAGCCTACTTGCAAGTCTCTCCGACCTTCACAAAAAAAGTTATTCAAGAATATCTCCTCAGATTTGGGGGAATTTCGTCGGTCGACCTCTTCCGAAGGTCGTACAAGCTCGGGGATGGTACCAATCGATCTGCAGGACCCAAATTAGTCCAGATGCAACCACTTTCCAAGTCTCTCCGACCTTCACAAAAAAAGTTATTCAAGAATATCTCTTTCTCCTATGTGCTTTCATCCCTAACCCTAACCCTAACCCTTCCGAAAGTCGGAGAAGCTCAAGGATGGTACCGATCGATGCGCGCAACCCCATTTAGTGGGGGTAGAGCCTACTTGCAAGTCTCTCCGACCTTCACAAAAAAAGTTATTCAAGAATATCTCCTCAGATTTGGGGGAATTTCGTCGGTCGACCTCTTCCGAAGGTCGTACAAGCTCATGAATGGTACCAATCGATCCGCAGGACCCAAATTAGTCCAGATGCAACCACTTTTCAAGTCTCTCCGACCTTCACAAAAAAAGTTATTCAAGAATATCTCTTTCTCCTATGTGCTTTCATCCCTAACCCTAACCCTAACCCTTCCGAAAGTCGGAGAAGCTCAAGGATGGTACCGATCGATGCGCGCAACCCCATTTAGTGGGGGTAGAGCCTACTTGCAAGTCTCTCCGACCTTCACAAAAAAAGTTATTCAAGAATATCTCCTCAGATTTGGGGGAATTTCGTCGGTCGACCTCTTCCGAAGGTCGTACAAGCTCGGGGATGGTACCAATCGATCCGCAGGACCCAAATTAGTCCAGATGCAACCACTTTCCAAGTCTCTCCGACCTTCACAAAAAAAGTTATTCAAGAATATCTCTTTCTCCTATGTGCTTTCATCCCTAACCCTAACCCTTCCGAAAGTCGGAGAAGCTCAAGGATGGTACCGATCGATGCGCGCTACCCCATTTAGTGGGGGTAGAGCCTACTTGCAAGTCTCTCCGACCTTCACAAAAAAAGTTATTCAAGAATATCTCTTTCTCCTATGTGCTTTCATCCCTAACCCTAACCCTAACCCTTCCGAAAGTCGGAGAAGCTCAAGGATGGTACCGATCGATGCGCGCAACCCCATTTAGTGGGGGTAGAGCCTACTTGCAAGTCTCTCCGACCTTCACAAAAAAAGTTATTCAAGAATATCTCCTCAGATTTGGGGGAATTTCGTCGGTCGACCTCTTCCGAAGGTCGTACAAGCTCGGGGATGGTACCAATCGATCCGCAGGACCCAAATTAGTCCAGATGCAACCACTTTCCAAGTCTCTCCGACCTTCACAAAAAAAGTTATTCAAGAATATCTCTTTCTCCTATGTGCTTTCATCCCTAACCCTAACCCTAACCCTTCCGAAAGTTGGAGAAGCTCAAGGATGGTACCGATCGATGCGCGCTACCCCATTTAGTGGGGGTAGAGCCTACTTGCAAGTCTCTCCGACCTTCACAAAAAAAGTTATTCAAGAATATCTCTTTCTCCTATGTGCTTTCATCCCTAACCCTAACCCTAACCCTTCCGAAAGTCGGAGAAGCTCAAGGATGGTACCGATCGATGCGCGCTACCCCATTTAGTGGGGGTAGAGCCTACTTGCAAGTCTCTCCGACCTTCACAAAAAACGTTATTCAAGAATATCTCTTTCTCCTATGTGCTTTCATCCCTAACCCTAACCCTAACCCTTCCGAAAGTCGGAGAAGCTCAAGGATGGAACCGATCGATGCGCGCTACCCCATTTAGTGGGGGTAGAGCCTACTTGCAAGTCTCTCCGACCTTCACAAAAAAAGTTATTCAAGAATATCTCCTCAGATTTGGGGGAATTTCGTCGGTCGACCTCTTCCGAAGGTCGTACAAGCTCGGGGATGGTACCAATCGATCTGCAGGACCCAAATTAGTCCAGATGCAACCACTTTCCAAGTCTCTCCGACCTTCACAAAAAAAGTTATTCAAGAATATCTCTTTCTCCTATGTGCTTTCATCCCTAACCCTAACCCTAACCCTTCCGAAAGTCGGAGAAGCTCAAGGATGGTACCGATCGATGCGCGCTACCCCATTTAGTGGGGGTAGAGCCTACTTGCAAGTCTCTCCGACCTTCACAAAAAAAGTTATTCAAGAATATCTCCTCAGATTTGGGGGAATTTCGTCGGTCGACCTCTTCCGAAGGTCGTACAAGCTCGGGGATGGTACCAATCGATCCGCAGGACCCAAATTAGTCCAGATGCAACCACTTTCCAAGTCTCTCCGACCTTCACAAAAAAAGTTATTCAAGAATATCTCTTTCTCCTATGTGCTTTCATCCCTAACCCTAACCCTAACCCTTCCGAAAGTCGGAGAAGCTCAAGGATGGTACCGATCGATGCGCGCAACCCCATTTAGTGGGGGTAGAGCCTACTTGCAAGTCTCTCTGACCTTCACAAAAAAAGTTATTCAAGAATATCTCCTCAGATTTGGGGGAATTTCGTCGTTCGACCTCTTCCGAAGGTCGTACAAGCTCGGGGATGGTACCAATCGATCCGCAGGACCCAAATTAGTCCAGATGCAACCACTTTACAAGTCTCTCCGACCTTCACAAAAAAAGTTATTCAAGAATATCTCTTTCTCCTATGTGCTTTCATCCCTAACCCTAACCCTTCCGAAAGTCGGAGAAGCTCAAGAATGGTACCGATCGATGCGCGCTACCCCATTTAGTGGGGGTAGAGCCTACTTGCAAGTCTCTCCGACCTTCACAAAAAAAGTTATTCAAGAATATCTCTTTCTCCTATGTGCTTTCATCCCTAACCCTAACCCTAACCCTAACCCTTCCGAAAGTCGGAGAAGCTCAAGGATGGTACCGATCGATGCGCGCAACCCCATTTAGTGGGGGTAGAGCCTACTTGCAAGTCTCTCCGACCTTCACAAAAAAAGTTATTCAAGAATATCTCTTTCTCCTATGTGCTTTCATCCCTAACCCTAACCCTAACCCTTCCGAAAGTCGGAAAAGCTCAAGGATGGTACCGATCGATGCGCGCTACCCCATTTAGTGGGGGTAGAGCCTACTTGCAAGTCTCTCCGACCTTCACAAAAAAAGTTATTCAAGAATATCTCTTTCTCCTATGTGCTTTCATCCCTAACCCTAACCCTAACCCTTCCGAAAGTCGTAGAAGCTCAAGGATGGTACCGATCGATGCGCGCTACCCCATTTAGTGGGGGTAGAGCCTACTTGCAAGTCTCTCCGACCTTCACAAAAAAAGTTATTCAAGAATATCTCTTTCTCCTATGTGCTTTCATCCCTAACCCTAACCCTAACCCTTCCGAAAGTCGGAGAAGCTCAGGGATGGTACCGATCGATGCGCGCTACCCCATTTAGTGGGGGTAGAGCCTACTTGCAAGTCTCTCCGACCTTCACAAAAAAAGTTATTCAAGAATATCTCTTTCTCCTATGTGCTTTCATCCCTAACCCTAACCCTAACCCTTCCGAAAGTCGGAGAAGCTCAAGGATGGTACCGATCGATGTGCGCTACCCCATTTAGTGGGGGTAGAGCCTACTTGCAAGTCTCTCCGACCTTCACAAAAAAGGTTATTCAAGAATATCTCTTTCTCCTATGTGCTTTCATCCCTAACCCTAACCCTAACCCTTCCGAAAGTCGGAGAAGCTCAAGGATGGTACCGATCGATGCGCGCTACCCCATTTAGTGGGGGTAGAGCCTACTTGCAAGTCTCTCCGACCTTCACAAAAAAAGTTATTCAAGAATATCTCCTCAGATTTGGGGGAATTTCGTCGGTCGACCTCTTCCGAAGGTCGTACAAGCTCGGGGATGGTACCAATCGATCCGCAGGACCCAAATTAGTCCAGATGCAACCACTTTCCAAGTCTCTCCGACCTTCACAAAAAAAGTTATTCAAGAATATCTCTTTCTCCTATGTGCTTTCATCCCTAACCCTAACCCTAACCCTTCCGAAAGTCGGAGAAGCTCAAGGATGGTACCGATCGATGCGCGCAACCCCATTTAGTGGGGGTAGAGCCTACTTGCAAGTCTCTCCGACCTTCACAAAAAAAGTTATTCAAGAATATCTCCTCAGATTTGGGGGAATTTCGTCGGTCGACCTCTTTCGAAGGTCGTACAAGCTCGGGGATGGTACCAATCGATCCGCAGGACCCAAATTAGTCCAGATGCAACCACTTTCCAAGTCTCTCCGACCTTCACAAAAAAAGTTATTCAAGAATATCTCTTTCTCCTATGTGCTTTCATCCCTAACCCTAACCCTTCCGAAAGTCGGAGAAGCTCAAGGATGGTACCGATCGATGCGTGCTACCCCATTTAGTGGGGGTAGAGCCTACTTGCAAGTCTCTCCGACCTTCACAAAAAAAGTTATTCAAGAATATCTCTTTCTCCTATGTGCTTTCATCCCTAACCCTAACCCTAACCCTTCCGAAAGTCGGAGAAGCTCAAGGATGGTACCGATCGATGCGCGCAACCCCATTTAGTGGGGGTAGAGCCTACTTGCAAGTCTCTCCGACCTTCACAAAAAAAGTTATTCAAGAATATCTCCTCAGATTTGGGGGAATTTCGTCGGTCGACCTCTTCCGAAGGTCGTACAAGCTCATGAATGGTACCAATCGATCCGCAGGACCCAAATTAGTCCAGATGCAACCACTTTTCAAGTCTCTCCGACCTTCACAAAAAAAGTTATTCAAGAATATCTCTTTCTCCTATGTGCTTTCATCCCTAACCCTAACCCTAACCCTTCCGAAAGTCGGAGAAGCTCAAGGATGGTACCGATCGATGCGCGCAACCCCATTTAGTGGGGGTAGAGCCTACTTGCAAGTCTCTCCGACCTTCACAAAAAAAGTTATTCAAGAATATCTCCTCAGATTTGGGGGAATTTCGTCGGTCGACCTCTTCCGAAGGTCGTACAAGCTCGGGGATGGTACCAATCGATCCGCAGGACCCAAATTAGTCCAGATGCAACCACTTTCCAAGTCTCTCCGACCTTCACAAAAAAAGTTATTCAAGAATATCTCTTTCTCCTATGTGCTTTCATCCCTAACCCTAACCCTAACCCTTCCGAAAGTCGGAGAAGCTCAAGGATGGTACTGATCGATGCGCGCTACCCCATTTAGTGGGGGTAGAGCCTACTTGCAAGTCTCTCCGACCTTCACAAAAAAAGTTATTCAAGAATATCTCTTTCTCCTATGTGCTTTCATCCCTAACCCTAACCCTAACCCTTCCGAAAGTCGGAGAAGCTCAAGGATGGTACCGATCGATGCGCGCTACCCCATTTAGTGGGGGTAGAGCCTACTTGCAAGTCTCTCCGACCTTCACAAAAAACGTTATTCAAGAATATCTCTTTCTCCTATGTGCTTTCATCCCTAACCCTAACCCTAACCCTTCCGAAAGTCGGAGAAGCTCAAGGATGGAACCGATCGATGCGCGCTACCCCATTTAGTGGGGGTAGAGCCTACTTGCAAGTCTCTCCGACCTTCACAAAAAAAGTTATTCAAGAATATCTCCTCAGATTTGGGGGAATTTCGTCGGTCGACCTCTTCCGAAGGTCGTACAAGCTCGGGGATGGTACCAATCGATCTGCAGGACCCAAATTAGTCCAGATGCAACCACTTTCCAAGTCTCTCCGACCTTCACAAAAAAAGTTATTCAAGAATATCTCTTTCTCCTATGTGCTTTCATCCCTAACCCTAACCCTAACCCTTCCGAAAGTCGGAGAAGCTCAAGGATGGTACCGATCGATGCGCGCAACCCCATTTAGTGGGGGTAGAGCCTACTTGCAAGTCTCTCCGACCTTCACAAAAAAAGTTATTCAAGAATATCTCCTCAGATTTGGGGGAATTTCGTCGTTCGACCTCTTCCGAAGGTCGTACAAGCTCGGGGATGGTACCAATCGATCTGCAGGACCCAAATTAGTCCAGATGCAACCACTTTACAAGTCTCTCCGACCTTCACAAAAAAAGTTATTCAAGAATATCTCTTTCTCCTATGTGCTTTCATCCCTAACCCTAACCCTTCCGAAAGTCGGAGAAGCTCAAGAATGGTACCGATCGATGCGCGCTACCCCATTTAGTGGGGGTAGAGCCTACTTGCAAGTCTCTCCGACCTTCACAAAAAAAGTTATTCAAGAATATCTCTTTCTCCTATGTGCTTTCATCCCTAACCCTAACCCTAACCCTAACCCTTCCGAAAGTCGGAGAAGCTCAAGGATGGTACCGATCGATGCGCGCAACCCCATTTAGTGGGGGTAGAGCCTACTTGCAAGTCTCTCCGACCTTCACAAAAAAAGTTATTCAAGAATATCTCTTTCTCCTATGTGCTTTCATCCCTAACCCTAACCCTAACCCTTCCGAAAGTCGGAAAAGCTCAAGGATGGTACCGATCGATGTGCGCTACCCCATTTAGTGGGGGTAGAGCCTACTTGCAAGTCTCTCCGACCTTCACAAAAAAAGTTATTCAAGAATATCTCTTTCTCCTATGTGCTTTCATCCCTAACCCTAACCCTAACCCTTCCGAAAGTCGTAGAAGCTCAAAGATGGTACCGATCGATGCGCGCTACCCCATTTAGTGGGGGTAGAGCCTACTTGCAAGTCTCTCCGACCTTCACAAAAAAAGTTATTCAAGAATATCTCTTTCTCCTTTGTGCTTTCATCCCTAACCCTAACCCTTCCAAAAGTCGGAGAAGCTCAAGGATGGTACCGATCGATGTGCGCTACCCCATTTAGTGGGGGTAGAGCCTACTTGCATGTCTCTCCGACCTTCACAAAAAAAGTTATTCAAGAATATCTCCTCAGATTTGGGGGAATTTCGTCGGTCGACCTCTTCCGAAGGTCGTACAAGCTCGGGGATGGTACCAATCGATCTGCAGGACCCAAATTAGTCCAGATGCAACCACTTTCCAAGTCTCTCCGACCTTCACAAAAAAAGTTATTCAAGAATATCTCTTTCTCCTATGTGCTTTCATCCCTAACCCTAACCCTAACCCTTCCGAAAGTCGGAGAAGCTCAAGGATGGTACCGATCGATGCGCGCTACCCCATTTAGTGGGGGTAGAGCCTACTTGCAAGTCTCTCCGACCTTCACAAAAAAAGTTATTCAAGAATATCTCTTTCTCCTATGTGCTTTCATCCCTAACCCTAACCCTAACCCTTCCGAAAGTCGGAAAAGCTCAAGGATGGTACCGATCGATGCGCGCTACCCCATTTAGTGGGGGTAGAGCCTACTTGCAAGTCTCTCCGACCTTCACAAAAAAAGTTATTCAAGAATATCTCTTTCTCCTATGTGCTTTCATCCCTAACCCTAACCCTAACCCTTCCGAAAGTCGTAGAAGCTCAAGGATGGTACCGATCGATGCGCGCTACCCCATTTAGTGGGGGTAGAGCCTACTTGCAAGTCTCTCCGACCTTCACAAAAAAAGTTATTCAAGAATATCTCTTTCTCCTATGTGCTTTCATCCCTAACCCTAACCCTAACCCTTCCAAAAGTCGGAGAAGCTCAAGGATGGTACCGATCGATGCGCGCTACCCCATTTAGTGGGGGTAGAGCCTACTTGCATGTCTCTCCGACCTTCACAAAAAAAGTTATTCAAGAATATCTCCTCAGATTTGGGGGAATTTCGTCGGTCGACCTCTTCCGAAGGTCGTACAAGCTCGGGGATGGTACCAATCGATCCGCAGGACCCAAATTAGTCCAGATGCAACCACTTTCCAAGTCTCTCCGACCTTCACAAAAAAAGTTATTCAAGAATATCTCTTTCTCCTATGTGCTTTCATCCCTAACCCTAACCCTAACCCTTCCGAAAGTCGGAGAAGCTCAAGGATGGTACCGATCGATGCGCGCTACCCCATTTAGTGGGGGTAGAGCCTACTTGCAAGTCTCTCCGACCTTCACAAAAAAAGTTATTCAAGAATATCTCTTTCTCCTATGTGCTTTCATCCCTAACCCTAACCCTAACCCTTCCGAAAGTCGGAAAAGCTCAAGGATGGTACCGATCGATGCGCGCTACCCCATTTAGTGGGGGTAGAGCCTACTTGCAAGTCTCTCCGACCTTCACAAAAAAAGTTATTCAAGAATATCTCTTTCTCCTATGTGCTTTCATCCCTAACCCTAACCCTAACCCTTCCGAAAGTCGTAGAAGCTCAAGGATGGTACCGATCGATGCGCGCTACCCCATTTAGTGGGGGTAGAGCCTACTTGCAAGTCTCTCCGACCTTCACAAAAAAAGTTATTCAAGAATATCTCTTTCTCCTATGTGCTTTCATCCCTAACCCTAACCCTAACCCTTCCAAAAGTCGGAGAAGCTCAAGGATGGTACCGATCGATGCGCGCTACCCCATTTAGTGGGGGTAGAGCCTACTTGCATGTCTCTCCGACCTTCACAAAAAAAGTTATTCAAGAATATCTCCTCAGATTTGGGGGAATTTCGTCGGTCGACCTCTTCCGAAGGTCGTACAAGCTCGGGGATGGTACCAATCGATCCGCAGGACCCAAATTAGTCCAGATGCAACCACTTTCCAAGTCTCTCCGACCTTCACAAAAAAAGTTATTCAAGAATATCTCTTTCTCCTATGTGCTTTCATCCCTAACCCTAACCCTAACCCTTCCGAAAGTCGGAGAAGCTCAAGGATGGTACCGATCGATGCGCGCTACCCCATTTAGTGGGGGTAGAGCCTACTTGCAAGTCTCTCCGACCTTCACAAAAAACGTTATTCAAGAATATCTCTTTCTCCTATGTGCTTTCATCCCTAACCCTAACCCTAACCCTTCCGAAAGTCGGAGAAGCTCAAGGATGGTACCGATCGATGCGCGCTACCCCATTTAGTGGGGGTAGAGCCTACTTGCAAGTCTCTCCGACCTTCACAAAAAAAGTTATTCAAGAATATCTCCTCAGATTTGGGGGAATTTCGTCGGTCGACCTCTTCCGAAGGTCGTACAAGCTCGGGGATGGTACCAATCGATCCGCAGGACCCAAATTAGTCCAGATGCAACCACTTTCCAAGTCTCTCCGACCTTCACAAAAAAAGTTATTCAAGAATATCTCTTTCTCCTATGTGCTTTCATCCCTAACCCTAACCCTTCCGAAAGTCGGAGAAGCTCAAGGATGGTACCGATCGATGCGCGCAACCCCATTTAGTGGGGGTAGAGCCTACTTGCAAGTCTCTCCGACCTTCACAAAAAAAGTTATTCAAGAATATCTCCTCAGATTTGGGGGAATTTCGTCGGTCGACCCCTTCCGAAGGTCGTACAAGCTCGGGGATGGTACCAATCGATCCGCAGGACCCAAATTAGTCCAGATGCAACCACTTTCCAAGTCTCTCCGACCTTCACAAAAAAAGTTATTCAAGAATATCTCTTTCTCCTATGTGCTTTCATCCCTAACCCTAACCCTAACCCTTCCGAAAGTCGGAGAAGCTCAAGGATGGTACCGATCGATGCGCGCTACCCCATTTAGTGGGGGTACAGCCTACTTGCAAGTCTCTCCGACCTTCACAAAAAAAGTTATTCAAGAATATCTCTTTCTCCTATGTGCTTTCATCCCTAACCCTAACCCTAACCCTTCCGAAAGTCGGAGAAGCTCAAGGATGGTACCGATCGATGCGCGCTACTCCATTTAGTGGGGGTAGAGCCTACTTGCAAGTCTCTCCGACCTTCACAAAAAAAGTTATTCAAGAATATCTCCTCAGATTTGGGGGAATTTCGTCGGTCGACCTCTTCCAAAGGTCGTACAAGCTCGGGGATGGTACCAATCGATCCGCAGGACCCAAATTAGTCCAGATGCAACCACTTTCCAAGTCTCTCCGACCTTCACAAAAAAAGTTATTCAAGAATATCTCTTTCTCCTATGTGCTTTCATCCCTAACCCTAACCCTAACCCTTCCGAAAGTCGGAGAAGCTCAAGGATAGTACCGATCGATGCGCGCTACCCCATTTAGTGGGGGTAGAGCCTACTTGCAAGTCTCTCCGACCTTCAAAAAAAAAGTTATTCAAGAATATCTCTTTCTCCTATGTGCTTTCATCCCTAACCCTAACCCTAACCCTTCCGAAAGTCGGAGAAGCTCAAGGATGGTACCGATCGATGCGCGCTACCCCATTTAGTGGGGGTAGAGCCTACTTGCAAGTCTCTCCGACCTTCACAAAAAAAGTTATTCAAGAATATCTCTTTCTCCTATGTGCTTTCATCCCTAACCCTAACCCTAACCCTTCCGAAAGTCGTAGAAGCTCAAGGATGGTACCGATCGATGCGCGCTACCCCATTTAGTGGGGGTAGAGCCTACTTGCAAGTCTCTCCGACCTTCACAAAAAAAGTTATTCAAGAATATCTCTTTCTCCTATGTGCTTTCATCCCTAACCCTAACCCTAACCCTTCCAAAAGTCGGAGAAGCTCAAGGATGGTACCGATCGATGCGCGCTACCCCATTTAGTGGGGGTAGAGCCTACTTGCATGTCTCTCCGACCTTCACAAAAAAAGTTATTCAAGAATATCTCCTCAGATTTGGGGGAATTTCGTCGGTCGACCTCTTCCGAAGGTCGTACAAGCTCGGGGATGGTACCAATCGATCTGCAGGACCCAAATTAGTCCAGATGCAACCACTTTCCAAGTCTCTCCGACCTTCACAAAAAAAGTTATTCAAGAATATCTCTTTCTCCTATGTGCTTTCATCCCTAACCCTAACCCTAACCCTTCCGAAAGTCGGAGAAGCTCAAGGATGGTACCGATCGATGCGCGCAACCCCATTTAGTGGGGGTAGAGCCTACTTGCAAGTCTCTCCGACCTTCACAAAAAAAGTTATTCAAGAATATCTCCTCAGATTTGGGGGAATTTCGTCGTTCGACCTCTTCCGAAGGTCGTACAAGCTCGGGGATGGTACCAATCGATCTGCAGGACCCAAATTAGTCCAGATGCAACCACTTTACAAGTCTCTCCGACCTTCACAAAAAAAGTTATTCAAGAATATCTCTTTCTCCTATGTGCTTTCATCCCTAACCCTAACCCTTCCGAAAGTCGGAGAAGCTCAAGAATGGTACCGATCGATGCGCGCTACCCCATTTAGTGGGGGTAGAGCCTACTTGCAAGTCTCTCCGACCTTCACAAAAAAAGTTATTCAAGAATATCTCTTTCTCCTATGTGCTTTCATCCCTAACCCTAACCCTAACCCTAACCCTTCCGAAAGTCGGAGAAGCTCAAGGATGGTACCGATCGATGCGCGCAACCCCATTTAGTGGGGGTAGAGCCTACTTGCAAGTCTCTCCGACCTTCACAAAAAAAGTTATTCAAGAATATCTCTTTCTCCTATGTGCTTTCATCCCTAACCCTAACCCTAACCCTTCCGAAAGTCGGAAAAGCTCAAGGATGGTACCGATCGATGCGCGCTACCCCATTTAGTGGGGGTAGAGCCTACTTGCAAGTCTCTCCGACCTTCACAAAAAAAGTTATTCAAGAATATCTCTTTCTCCTATGTGCTTTCATCCCTAACCCTAACCCTAACCCTTCCGAAAGTCGTAGAAGCTCAAAGATGGTACCGATCGATGCGCGCTACCCCATTTAGTGGGGGTAGAGCCTACTTGCAAGTCTCTCCGACCTTCACAAAAAAAGTTATTCAAGAATATCTCTTTCTCCTATGTGCTTTCATCCCTAACCCTAACCCTAACCCTTCCAAAAGTCGGAGAAGCTCAAGGATGGTACCGATCGATGTGCGCTACCCCATTTAGTGGGGGTAGAGCCTACTTGCATGTCTCTCCGACCTTCACAAAAAAAGTTATTCAAGAATATCTCCTCAGATTTGGGGGAATTTCGTCGGTCGACCTCTTCCGAAGGTCGTACAAGCTCGGGGATGGTACCAATCGATCTGCAGGACCCAAATTAGTCCAGATGCAACCACTTTCCAAGTCTCTCCGACCTTCACAAAAAAAGTTATTCAAGAATATCTCTTTCTCCTATGTGCTTTCATCCCTAACCCTAACCCTAACCCTTCCGAAAGTCGGAGAAGCTCAAGGATGGTACCGATCGATGCGCGCTACCCCATTTAGTGGGGGTAGAGCCTACTTGCAAGTCTCTCCGACCTTCACAAAAAAAGTTATTCAAGAATATCTCTTTCTCCTATGTGCTTTCATCCCTAACCCTAACCCTAACCCTTCCGAAAGTCGGAAAAGCTCAAGGATGGTACCGATCGATGCGCGCTACCCCATTTAGTGGGGGTAGAGCCTACTTGCAAGTCTCTCCGACCTTCACAAAAAAAGTTATTCAAGAATATCTCTTTCTCCTATGTGCTTTCATCCCTAACCCTAACCCTAACCCTTCCGAAAGTCGGAGAAGCTCAAGGATGGTACCGATCGATGCGCGCAACCCCATTTAGTGGGGGTAGAGCCTACTTGCAAGTCTCTCCGACCTTCACAAAAAAAGTTATTCAAGAATATCTCTTTCTCCTATGTGCTTTCATCCCTAACCCTAACCCTAACCCTTCCGAAAGTCGGAAAAGCTCAAGGATGGTACCGATCGATGCGCGCTACCCCATTTAGTGGGGGTAGAGCCTACTTGCAAGTCTCTCCGACCTTCACAAAAAAAGTTATTCAAGAATATCTCTTTCTCCTATGTGCTTTCATCCCTAACCCTAACCCTAACCCTTCCGAAAGTCGTAGAAGCTCAAAGATGGTACCGATCGATGCGCGCTACCCCATTTAGTGGGGGTAGAGCCTACTTGCAAGTCTCTCCGACCTTCACAAAAAAAGTTATTCAAGAATATCTCTTTCTCCTATGTGCTTTCATCCCTAACCCTAACCCTAACCCTTCCAAAAGTCGGAGAAGCTCAAGGATGGTACCGATCGATGTGCGCTACCCCATTTAGTGGGGGTAGAGCCTACTTGCATGTCTCTCCGACCTTCACAAAAAAAGTTATTCAAGAATATCTCCTCAGATTTGGGGGAATTTCGTCGGTCGACCTCTTCCGAAGGTCGTACAAGCTCGGGGATGGTACCAATCGATCTGCAGGACCCAAATTAGTCCAGATGCAACCACTTTCCAAGTCTCTCCGACCTTCACAAAAAAAGTTATTCAAGAATATCTCTTTCTCCTATGTGCTTTCATCCCTAACCCTAACCCTAACCCTTCCGAAAGTCGGAGAAGCTCAAGGATGGTACCGATCGATGCGCGCTACCCCATTTAGTGGGGGTAGAGCCTACTTGCAAGTCTCTCCGACCTTCACAAAAAAAGTTATTCAAGAATATCTCTTTCTCCTATGTGCTTTCATCCCTAACCCTAACCCTAACCCTTCCGAAAGTCGGAAAAGCTCAAGGATGGTACCGATCGATGCGCGCTACCCCATTTAGTGGGGGTAGAGCCTACTTGCAAGTCTCTCCGACCTTCACAAAAAAAGTTATTCAAGAATATCTCTTTCTCCTATGTGCTTTCATCCCTAACCCTAACCCTAACCCTTCCGAAAGTCGTAGAAGCTCAAGGATGGTACCGATCGATGCGCGCTACCCCATTTAGTGGGGGTAGAGCCTACTTGCAAGTCTCTCCGACCTTCACAAAAAAAGTTATTCAAGAATATCTCTTTCTCCTATGTGCTTTCATCCCTAACCCTAACCCTAACCCTTCCAAAAGTCGGAGAAGCTCAAGGATGGTACCGATCGATGCGCGCTACCCCATTTAGTGGGGGTAGAGCCTACTTGCATGTCTCTCCGACCTTCACAAAAAAAGTTATTCAAGAATATCTCCTCAGATTTGGGGGAATTTCGTCGGTCGACCTCTTCCGAAGGTCGTACAAGCTCGGGGATGGTACCAATCGATCCGCAGGACCCAAATTAGTCCAGATGCAACCACTTTCCAAGTCTCTCCGACCTTCACAAAAAAAGTTATTCAAGAATATCTCTTTCTCCTATGTGCTTTCATCCCTAACCCTAACCCTAACCCTTCCGAAAGTCGGAGAAGCTCAAGGATGGTACCGATCGATGCGCGCTACCCCATTTAGTGGGGGTAGAGCCTACTTGCAAGTCTCTCCGACCTTCACAAAAAACGTTATTCAAGAATATCTCTTTCTCCTATGTGCTTTCATCCCTAACCCTAACCCTAACCCTTCCGAAAGTCGGAGAAGCTCAAGGATGGTACCGATCGATGCGCGCTACCCCATTTAGTGGGGGTAGAGCCTACTTGCAAGTCTCTCCGACCTTCACAAAAAAAGTTATTCAAGAATATCTCCTCAGATTTGGGGGAATTTCGTCGGTCGACCTCTTCCGAAGGTCGTACAAGCTCGGGGATGGTACCAATCGATCCGCAGGACCCAAATTAGTCCAGATGCAACCACTTTCCAAGTCTCTCCGACCTTCACAAAAAAAGTTATTCAAGAATATCTCTTTCTCCTATGTGCTTTCATCCCTAACCCTAACCCTAACCCTTCCGAAAGTCGGAGAACCTCAAGGATGGTACCGATCGATGCGCGCAACCCCATTTAGTGGGGGTAGAGCCTACTTGCAAGTCTCTCCGACCTTCACAAAAAAAGTTATTCAAGAATATCTCCTCAGATTTGGGGGAATTTCGTCGGTCGACCTCTTCCGAAGGTCGTACAAGCTCGGGGATGGTACCAATCGATCCGCAGGACCCAAATTAGTCCAGATGCAACCACTTTCCAAGTCTCTCCGACCTTCACAAAAAAAGTTATTCAAGAATATCTCTTTCTCCTATGTGCTTTCATCCCTAACCCTAACCCTAACCCTTCCGAAAGTCGGAGAAGCTCAAGGATGGTACCGATCGATGCGCGCTACCCCATTTAGTGGGGGTAGAGCCTACTTGCAAGTCTCTCCGACCTTCACAAAAAAAGTTATTCAAGAATATCTCTTTCTCCTATGTGCTTTCATCCCTAACCCTAACCCTAACCCTTCCGAAAGTCGTAGAAGCTCAAGGATGGTACCGATCGATGCGCGCTACCCCATTTAGTGGGGGTAGAGCCTACTTGCAAGTCTCTCCGACCTTCACAAAAAAAGTTATTCAAGAATATCTCTTTCTCCTATGTGCTTTCATCCCTAACCCTAACCCTAACCCTTCCAAAAGTCGGAGAAGCTCAAGGATGGTACCGATCGATGCGCGCTACCCCATTTAGTGGGGGTAGAGCCTACTTGCATGTCTCTCCGACCTTCACAAAAAAAGTTATTCAAGAATATCTCCTCAGATTTGGGGGAATTTCGTCGGTCGACCTCTTCCGAAGGTCGTACAAGCTCGGGGATGGTACCAATCGATCTGCAGGACCCAAATTAGTCCAGATGCAACCACTTTCCAAGTCTCTCCGACCTTCACAAAAAAAGTTATTCAAGAATATCTCTTTCTCCTATGTGCTTTCATCCCTAACCCTAACCCTAACCCTTCCGAAAGTCGGAGAAGCTCAAGGATGGTACCGATCGATGCGCGCAACCCCATTTAGTGGGGGTAGAGCCTACTTGCAAGTCTCTCCGACCTTCACAAAAAAAGTTATTCAAGAATATCTCCTCAGATTTGGGGGAATTTCGTCGGTCGACCTCTTCCGAAGGTCGTACAAGCTCGGGGATGGTACCAATCGATCCGCAGGACCCAAATTAGTCCAGATGCAACCACTTTCCAAGTCTCTCCGACCTTCACAAAAAAAGTTATTCAAGAATATCTCTTTCTCCTATGTGCTTTCATCCCTAACCCTAACCCTAACCCTTCCGAAAGTCGGAGAAGCTCAAGGATGGTACCGATCGATGCGCGCAACCCCATTTAGTGGGGGTAGAGCCTACTTGCAAGTCTCTCCGACCTTCACAAAAAAAGTTATTCAAGAATATCTCCTCAGATTTGGGGGAATTTCGTCGGTCGACCTCTTCCGAAGGTCGTACAAGCTCGGGGATGGTACCAATCGATCCGCAGGACCCAAATTAGTCCAGATGCAACCACTTTCCAAGTCTCTCCGACCTTCACAAAAAAAGTTATTCAAGAATATCTCTTTCTCCTATGTGCTTTCATCCCTAACCCTAACCCTAACCCTTCCGAAAGTCGGAGAAGCTCAAGGATGGTACCGATCGATGCGCGCTACCCCATTTAGTGGGGGTAGAGCCTACTTGCAAGTCTCTCCGACCTTCACAAAAAAAGTTATTCAAGAATATCTCTTTCTCCTATGTGCTTTCATCCCTAACCCTAACCCTAACCCTTCCGAAAGTCGGAGAAGCTCAAGGATGGTACCGATCGATGCGCGCTACTCCATTTAGTGGGGGTAGAGCCTACTTGCAAGTCTCTCCGACCTTCACAAAAAAAGTTATTCAAGAATATCTCCTCAGATTTGGGGGAATTTCGTCGGTCGACCTCTTCCGAAGGTCGTACAAGCTCGGGGATGGTACCAATCGATCCGCAGGACCCAAATTAGTCCAGATGCAACCACTTTCCAAGTCTCTCCGACCTTCACAAAAAAAGTTATTCAAGAATATCTCTTTCTCCTATGTGCTTTCATCCCTAACCCTAACCCTAACCCTTCCGAAAGTCGGAGAAGCTCAAGGATGGTACCGATCGATGCGCGCTACCCCATTTAGTGGGGGTAGAGCCTACTTGCAAGTCTCTCCGACCTTCACAAAAAAAGTTATTCAAGAATATCTCTTTCTCCTATGTGCTTTCATCCCTAACCCTAACCCTAACCCTTCCGAAAGTCGGAGAAGCTCAAGGATGGTACCGATCGATGCGCGCTACCCCATTTAGTGGGGGTAGAGCCTACTTGCAAGTCTCTCCGACCTTCACAAAAAAAGTTATTCAAGAATATCTCTTTCTCCTATGTGCTTTCATCCCTAACCCTAACCCTAACCCTTCCGAAAGTCGTAGAAGCTCAAGGATGGTACCGATCGATGCGCGCTACCCCATTTAGTGGGGGTAGAGCCTACTTGCAAGTCTCTCCGACCTTCACAAAAAAAGTTATTCAAGAATATCTCTTTCTCCTATGTGCTTTCATCCCTAACCCTAACCCTTCCAAAAGTCGGAGAAGCTCAAGGATGGTACTGATCGATGCGCGCTACCCCATTTAGTGGGGGTAGAGCCTACTTGCGTGTCTCTCCGACCTTCACAAAAAAAGTTATTCAAGAATATCTCCTCAGATTTGGGGGAATTTCGTCGGTCGACCTCTTCCGAAGGTCGTACAAGCTCGGGGATGGTACCAATCGATCCGCAGGACCCAAATTAGTCCAGATGCAACCACTTTCCAAGTCTCTCCGACCTTCACAAAAAAAGTTATTCAAGAATATCTCTTTCTCCTATGTGCTTTCATCCCTAACCCTAACCCTAACCCTTCCGAAAGTCGGAGAAGCTCAAGGATGGTACCGATCGATGCGCGCAACCCCATTTAGTGGGGGTAGAGCCTACTTGCAAGTCTCTCCGACCTTCACAAAAAACGTTATTCAAGAATATCTCCTCAGATTTGGGGGAATTTCGTCGGTCGACCTCTTTCGAAGGTCGTACAAGCTCGGGGATGGTACCAATCGATCCGCAGGACCCAAATTAGTCCAGATGCAACCACTTTCCAAGTCTCTCCGACCTTCACAAAAAAAGTTATTCAAGAATATCTCTTTCTCCTATGTGCTTTCATCCCTAACCCTAACCCTAACCCTTCCGAAAGTCGGAGAAGCTCAAGGATGGTACCGATCGATGCGCGCTACCCCATTTAGTGGGGGTAGAGCCTACTTGCAAGTCTCTCCGACCTTCACAAAAAAAGTTATTCAAGAATATCTCCTCAGATTTGGGGGAATTTCGTCGGTCGACCTCTTCCGAAGGTCGTACAAGCTCGGGGATGGTACCAATCGATCCGCAGGACCCAAATTAGTCCAGATGCAACCACTTTCCAAGTCTCTCCGACCTTCACAAAAAAAGTTATTCAAGAATATCTCTTTCTCCTATGTGCTTTCATCCCTAACTCTAACCCTAACCCTTCCGAAAGTCGGAGAAGCTCAAGGATGGTACCGATCGATGCGCGCAACCCCATTTAGTGGGGGTAGAGCCTACTTGCAAGTCTCTCCGACCTTCACAAAAAAAGTTATTCAAGAATATCTCCTCAGATTTGGGGGAATTTCGTCGGTCGACCTCTTCCGAAGGTCGTACAAGCTCGGGGATGGTACCAATCGATCCGCAGGACCCAAATTAGTCCAGATGCAACCACTTTCCAAGTCTCTCCGACCTTCACAAAAAAAGTTATTCAAGAATATCTCTTTCTCCTATGTGCTTTCATCCCTAACCCTAACCCTTCCGAAAGTCGGAGAAGCTCAAGGATGGTACCGATCGATGCGCGCTACCCCATTTAGTGGGGGTAGAGCCTACTTGCAAGTCTCTCCGACCTTCACAAAAAAAGTTATTCAAGAATATCTCTTTCTCCTATGTGCTTTCATCCCTAACCCTAACCCTAACCCTTCCGAAAGTCGGAGAAGCTCAAGGATGGTACCGATCGATGCGCGCAACCCCATTTAGTGGGGGTAGAGCCTACTTGCAAGTCTCTCCGACCTTCATAAAAAAAGTTATTCAAGAATATCTCCTCAGATTTGGGGGAATTTCGTCGGTCGACCTCTTCCGAAGGTCGTACAAGCTCGGGGATGGTACCAATCGATCCGCAGGACCCAAATTAGTCCAGATGCAACCACTTTCCAAGTCTCTCCGACCTTCACAAAAAAAGTTATTCAAGAATATCTCTTTCTCCTATGTGCTTTCATCCCTAACCCTAACCCTAACCCTTCCGAAAGTCGGAGAAGCTCAAGGATGGTACCGATCGATGCGCGCTACCCCATTTAGTGGGGGTAGAGCCTACTTGCAAGTCTCTCCGACCTTCACAAAAAAAGTTATTCAAGAATATCTCTTTCTCCTATGTGCTTTCATCCCTAACCCTAACCCTAACCCTTCCGAAAGTCGTAGAAGCTCAAGGATGGTACCGATCGATGCGCGCTACCCCATTTAGTGGGGGTAGAGCCTACTTGCAAGTCTCTCCGACCTTCACAAAAAAAGTTATTCAAGAATATCTCTTTCTCCTATGTGCTTTCATCCCTAACCCTAACCCTAACCCTTCCAAAAGTCGGAGAAGCTCAAGGATGGTACCGATCGATGCGCGCTACCCCATTTAGTGGGGGTAGAGCCTACTTGCATGTCTCTCCGACCTTCACAAAAAAAGTTATTAAAGAATATCTCCTCAGATTTGGGGGAATTTCGTCGGTCGACCTCTTCCGAAGGTCGTACAAGCTCGGGGATGGTACCAATCGATCCGCAGGACCCAAATTAGTCCAGATGCAACCACTTTCCAAGTCTCTCCGACCTTCACAAAAAAAGTTATTCAAGAATATTTCTTTCTCCTATGTGCTTTCATCCCTAACCCTAACCCTAACCCTTCCGAAAGTCGGAGAAGCTCAAGGATGGTACCGATCGATGCGCGCAACCCCATTTAGTGGGGGTAGAGCCTACTTGCAAGTCTCTCCGACCTTCACAAAAAAAGTTATTCAAGAATATCTCCTCAGATTTGGGGGAATTTCGTCGGTCGACCTCTTCCAAAGGTCGTACAAGCTCGGGGATGGTACCAATCGATCCGCAGGACCCAAATTAGTCCAGATGCAACCACTTTCCAAGTCTCTCCGACCTTCACAAAAAAAGTTATTCAAGAATATCTCTTTCTCCTATGTGCTTTCATCCCTAACCCTAACCCTAACCCTTCCGAAAGTCGGAGAAGCTCAAGGATGGTACCGATCGATGCGCGCAACCCCATTTAGTGGGGGTAGAGCCTACTTGCAAGTCTCTCCGACCTTCACAAAAAAAGTTATTCAAGAATATCTCCTCAGATTTGGGGGAATTTCGTCGGTCGACCTCTTCCGAAGGTCGTACAAGCTCGAGGATGGTACCAATCGATCCGCAGGACCCAAATTAGTCCAGATGCAACCACTTTCCAAGTCTCTCCGACCTTCACAAAAAAAGTTATTCAAGAATATCTCTTTCTCCTATGTGCTTTCATCCCTAACCCTAACCCTTCCGAAAGTCGGAGAAGCTCAAGGATGGTACCGATCGATGCGCGCTACCCCATTTAGTGGGGGTAGAGCCTACTTGCAAGTCTCTCCGACCTTCACAAAAAAAGTTATTCAAGAATATCTCTTTCTCCTATGTGCTTTCATCCCTAACCCTAACCCTAACCCTTCCGAAAGTCGGAGAAGCTCAAGGATGGTACCGATCGATGCGCGCAACCCCATTTAGTGGGGGTAGAGCCTACTTGCAAGTCTCTCCGACCTTCACAAAAAAAGTTATTCAAGAATATCTCCTCAGATTTGGGGGAATTTCGTCGGTCGACCTCTTCCGAAGGTCGTACAAGCTCGGGGATGGTACCAATCGATCCGCAGGACCCAAATTAGTCCAGATGCAACCACTTTCCAAGTCTCTCCGACCTTCACAAAAAAAGTTATTCAAGAATATCTCTTTCTCCTATGTGCTTTCATCCCTAACCCTAACCCTAACCCTTCCGAAAGTCGGAGAAGCTCAAGAATGGTACCGATCGATGCGCGCAACCCCATTTAGTGGGGGTAGAGCCTACTTGCAAGTCTCTCCGACCTTCACAAAAAAAGTTATTCAAGAATATCTCCTCAGATTTGGGGGAATTTCGTCGGTCGACCTCTTCCGAAGGTCGTACAAGCTCGGGGATGGTACCAATCGATCCGCAGGACCCAAATTAGTCCAGATGCAACCACTTTCCAAGTCTCTCCGACCTTCACAAAAAAAGTTATTCAAGAATATCTCTTTCTCCTATGTGCTTTCATCCCTAACCCTAACCCTTCCGAAAGTCGGAGAAGCTCAAGGATGGTACCGATCGATGCGCGCTACCCCATTTAGTGGGGGTAGAGCCTACTTGCAAGTCTCTCCGACCTTCACAAAAAAAGTTATTCAAGAATATCTCTTTCTCCTATGTGCTTTCATCCCTAACCCTAACCCTAACCCTTCCGAAAGTCGGAGAAGCTCAAGGATGGTACCGATCGATGCGCGCTACCCCATTTAGTGGGGGTAGAGCCTACTTGCAAGTCTCTCCGACCTTCACAAAAAAAGTTATTCAAGAATATCTCCTCAGATTTGGGGGAATTTCGTCGGTCGACCTCTTCCGAAGGTCGTACAAGCTCGGGGATGGTACCAATCGATCCGCAGGACCCAAATTAGTCCAGATGCAACCACTTTCCAAGTCTCTCCGACCTTCACAAAAAAAGTTATTCAAGAATATCTCTTTCTCCTATGTGCTTTCATCCCTAACTCTAACCCTAACCCTTCCGAAAGTCGGAGAAGCTCAAGGATGGTACCGATCGATGCGCGCAACCCCATTTAGTGGGGGTAGAGCCTACTTGCAAGTCTCTCCGACCTTCACAAAAAAAGTTATTCAAGAATATCTCCTCAGATTTGGGGGAATTTCGTCGGTCGACCTCTTCCGAAGGTCGTACAAGCTCGGGGATGGTACCAATCGATCCGCAGGACCCAAATTAGTCCAGATGCAACCACTTTCCAAGTCTCTTCGACCTTCACAAAAAAAGTTATTCAAGAATATCTCTTTCTCCTATGTGCTTTCATCCCTAACCCTAACCCTTCCGAAAGTCGGAGAAGCTCAAGGATGGTACCGATCGATGCGCGCTACCCCATTTAGTGGGGGTAGAGCCTACTTGCAAGTCTCTCCGACCTTCACAAAAAAAGTTATTCAAGAATATCTCTTTCTCCTATGTGCTTTCATCCCTAACCCTAACCCTAACCCTTCCGAAAGTCGGAGAAGCTCAAGGATGGTACCGATCGATGCGCGCAACCCCATTTAGTGGGGGTAGAGCCTACTTGCAAGTCTCTCCGACCTTCATAAAAAAAGTTATTCAAGAATATCTCCTCAGATTTGGGGGAATTTCGTCGGTCGACCTCTTCCGAAGGTCGTACAAGCTCGGGGATGGTACCAATCGATCCGCAGGACCCAAATTAGTCCAGATGCAACCACTTTCCAAGTCTCTCCGACCTTCACAAAAAAAGTTATTCAAGAATATCTCTTTCTCCTATGTGCTTTCATCCCTAACCCTAACCCTAACCCTTCCGAAAGTCGGAGAAGCTCAAGGATGGTACCGATCGATGCGCGCTACCCCATTTAGTGGGGGTAGAGCCTACTTGCAAGTCTCTCCGACCTTCACAAAAAAAGTTATTCAAGAATATCTCTTTCTCCTATGTGCTTTCATCCCTAACCCTAACCCTAACCCTTCCGAAAGTCGTAGAAGCTCAAGGATGGTACCGATCGATGCGCGCTACCCCATTTAGTGGGGGTAGAGCCTACTTGCAAGTCTCTCCGACCTTCACAAAAAAAGTTATTCAAGAATATCTCTTTCTCCTATGTGCTTTCATCCCTAACCCTAACCCTAACCCTTCCAAAAGTCGGAGAAGCTCAAGGATGGTACCGATCGATGCGCGCTACCCCATTTAGTGGGGGTAGAGCCTACTTGCATGTCTCTCCGACCTTCACAAAAAAAGTTATTAAAGAATATCTCCTCAGATTTGGGAGAATTTCGTCGGTCGACCTCTTCCGAAGGTCGTACAAGCTCGGGGATGGTACCAATCGATCCGCAGGACCCAAATTAGTCCAGATGCAACCACTTTCCAAGTCTCTCCGACCTTCACAAAAAAAGTTATTCAAGAATATCTCTTTCTCCTATGTGCTTTCATCCCTAACCCTAACCCTAACCCTTCCGAAAGTCGGAGAAGCTCAAGGATGGTACCGATCGATGCGCGCTACCCCATTTAGTGGGGGTAGAGCCTACTTGCAAGTCTCTCCGACCTTCACAAAAAAAGTTATTCAAGAATATCTCTTTCTCCTATGTGCTTTCATCCCTAACCCTAACCCTAACCCTTCCGAAAGTCGTAGAAGCTCAAGGATGGTACCGATCGATGCGCGCTACCCCATTTAGTGGGGGTAGAGCCTACTTGCAAGTCTCTCCGACCTTCACAAAAAAAGTTATTCAAGAATATCTCTTTCTCCTATGTGCTTTCATCCCTAACCCTAACCCTAACCCTTCCAAAAGTCGGAGAAGCTCAAGGATGGTACCGATCGATGCGCGCTACCCCATTTAGTGGGGGTAGAGCCTACTTGCATGTCTCTCCGACCTTCACAAAAAAAGTTATTAAAGAATATCTCCTCAGATTTGGGGGAATTTCGTCGGTCGACCTCTTCCGAAGGTCGTACAAGCTCGGGGATGGTACCAATCGATCCGCAGGACCCAAATTAGTCCAGATGCAACCACTTTCCAAGTCTCTCCGACCTTCACAAAAAAAGTTATTCAAGAATATTTCTTTCTCCTATGTGCTTTCATCCCTAACCCTAACCCTAACCCTTCCGAAAGTCGGAGAAGCTCAAGGATGGTACCGATCGATGCGCGCAACCCCATTTAGTGGGGGTAGAGCCTACTTGCAAGTCTCTCCGACCTTCACAAAAAAAGTTATTCAAGAATATCTCCTCAGATTTGGGGGAATTTCGTCGGTCGACCTCTTCCAAAGGTCGTACAAGCTCGGGGATGGTACCAATCGATCCGCAGGACCCAAATTAGTCCAGATGCAACCACTTTCCAAGTCTCTCCGACCTTCACAAAAAAAGTTATTCAAGAATATCTCTTTCTCCTATGTGCTTTCATCCCTAACCCTAACCCTAACCCTTCCGAAAGTCGGAGAAGCTCAAGGATGGTACCGATCGATGCGCGCAACCCCATTTAGTGGGGGTAGAGCCTACTTGCAAGTCTCTCCGACCTTCACAAAAAAAGTTATTCAAGAATATCTCCTCAGATTTGGGGGAATTTCGTCGGTCGACCTCTTCCGAAGGTCGTACAAGCTCGAGGATGGTACCAATCGATCCGCAGGACCCAAATTAGTCCAGATGCAACCACTTTCCAAGTCTCTCCGACCTTCACAAAAAAAGTTATTCAAGAATATCTCTTTCTCCTATGTGCTTTCATCCCTAACCCTAACCCTTCCGAAAGTCGGAGAAGCTCAAGGATGGTACCGATCGATGCGCGCTACCCCATTTAGTGGGGGTAGAGCCTACTTGCAAGTCTCTCCGACCTTCACAAAAAAAGTTATTCAAGAATATCTCTTTCTCCTATGTGCTTTCATCCCAAACCCTAACCCTAACCCTTCCGAAAGTCGGAGAAGCTCAAGGATGGTACCGATCGATGCGCGCAACCCCATTTAGTGGGGGTAGAGCCTACTTGCAAGTCTCTCCGACCTTCACAAAAAAAGTTATTCAAGAATATCTCCTCAGATTTGGGGGAATTTCGTCGGTCGACCTCTTCCGAAGGTCGTACAAGCTCGGGGATGGTACCAATCGATCCGCAGGACCCAAATTAGTCCAGATGCAACCACTTTCCAAGTCTCTCCGACCTTCACAAAAAAAGTTATTCAAGAATATCTCTTTCTCCTATGTGCTTTCATCCCTAACCCTAACCCTAACCCTTCCGAAAGTCGGAGAAGCTCAAGAATGGTACCGATCGATGCGCGCAACCCCATTTAGTGGGGGTAGAGCCTACTTGCAAGTCTCTCCGACCTTCACAAAAAAAGTTATTCAAGAATATCTCCTCAGATTTGGGGGAATTTCGTCGGTCGACCTCTTCCGAAGGTCGTACAAGCTCGGGGATGGTACCAATCGATCCGCAGGACCCAAATTAGTCCAGATGCAACCACTTTCCAAGTCTCTCCGACCTTCACAAAAAAAGTTATTCAAGAATATCTCTTTCTCCTATGTGCTTTCATCCCTAACCCTAACCCTTCCGAAAGTCGGAGAAGCTCAAGGATGGTACCGATCGATGCGCGCTACCCCATTTAGTGGGGGTAGAGCCTACTTGCAAGTCTCTCCGACCTTCACAAAAAAAGTTATTCAAGAATATCTCTTTCTCCTATGTGCTTTCATCCCTAACCCTAACCCTAACCCTTCCGAAAGTCGGAGAAGCTCAAGGATGGTACCGATCGATGCGCGCTACCCCATTTAGTGGGGGTAGAGCCTACTTGCAAGTCTCTCCGACCTTCACAAAAAAAGTTATTCAAGAATATCTCCTCAGATTTGGGGGAATTTCGTCGGTCGACCTCTTCCGAAGGTCGTACAAGCTCGGGGATGGTACCAATCGATCCGCAGGACCCAAATTAGTCCAGATGCAACCACTTTCCAAGTCTCTCCGACCTTCACAAAAAAAGTTATTCAAGAATATCTCTTTCTCCTATGTGCTTTCATCCCTAACTCTAACCCTAACCCTTCCGAAAGTCGGAGAAGCTCAAGGATGGTACCGATCGATGCGCGCAACCCCATTTAGTGGGGGTAGAGCCTACTTGCAAGTCTCTCCGACCTTCACAAAAAAAGTTATTCAAGAATATCTCCTCAGATTTGGGGGAATTTCGTCGGTCGACCTCTTCCGAAGGTCGTACAAGCTCGGGGATGGTACCAATCGATCCGCAGGACCCAAATTAGTCCAGATGCAACCACTTTCCAAGTCTCTTCGACCTTCACAAAAAAAGTTATTCAAGAATATCTCTTTCTCCTATGTGCTTTCATCCCTAACCCTAACCCTTCCGAAAGTCGGAGAAGCTCAAGGATGGTACCGATCGATGCGCGCTACCCCATTTAGTGGGGGTAGAGCCTACTTGCAAGTCTCTCCGACCTTCACAAAAAAAGTTATTCAAGAATATCTCTTTCTCCTATGTGCTTTCATCCCTAACCCTAACCCTAACCCTTCCGAAAGTCGGAGAAGCTCAAGGATGGTACCGATCGATGCGCGCAACCCCATTTAGTGGGGGTAGAGCCTACTTGCAAGTCTCTCCGACCTTCATAAAAAAAGTTATTCAAGAATATCTCCTCAGATTTGGGGGAATTTCGTCGGTCGACCTCTTCCGAAGGTCGTACAAGCTCGGGGATGGTACCAATCGATCCGCAGGACCCAAATTAGTCCAGATGCAACCACTTTCCAAGTCTCTCCGACCTTCACAAAAAAAGTTATTCAAGAATATCTCTTTCTCCTATGTGCTTTCATCCCTAACCCTAACCCTAACCCTTCCGAAAGTCGGAGAAGCTCAAGGATGGTACCGATCGATGCGCGCTACCCCATTTAGTGGGGGTAGAGCCTACTTGCAAGTCTCTCCGACCTTCACAAAAAAAGTTATTCAAGAATATCTCTTTCTCCTATGTGCTTTCATCCCTAACCCTAACCCTAACCCTTCCGAAAGTCGTAGAAGCTCAAGGATGGTACCGATCGATGCGCGCTACCCCATTTAGTGGGGGTAGAGCCTACTTGCAAGTCTCTCCGACCTTCACAAAAAAAGTTATTCAAGAATATCTCTTTCTCCTATGTGCTTTCATCCCTAACCCTAACCCTAACCCTTCCAAAAGTCGGAGAAGCTCAAGGATGGTACCGATCGATGCGCGCTACCCCATTTAGTGGGGGTAGAGCCTACTTGCATGTCTCTCCGACCTTCACAAAAAAAGTTATTAAAGAATATCTCCTCAGATTTGGGAGAATTTCGTCGGTCGACCTCTTCCGAAGGTCGTACAAGCTCGGGGATGGTACCAATCGATCCGCAGGACCCAAATTAGTCCAGATGCAACCACTTTCCAAGTCTCTCCGACCTTCACAAAAAAAGTTATTCAAGAATATCTCTTTCTCCTATGTGCTTTCATCCCTAACCCTAACCCTAACCCTTCCGAAAGTCGGAGAAGCTCAAGGATGGTACCGATCGATGCGCGCAACCCCATTTAGTGGGGGTAGAGCCTACTTGCAAGTCTCTCCGACCTTCACAAAAAAAGTTATTCAAGAATATCTCCTCAGATTTGGGGGAATTTCGTCGGTCGACCTCTTCCGAAGGTCGTACAAGCTCGGGGATGGTACCAATCGATCCGCAGAACCCAAATTAGTCCAGATGCAACAACTTTCCAAGTCTCTCCGACCTTCACAAAAAAAGTTATTCAAGAATATCTCTTTCTCCTATGTGCTTTCATCCCTAACCCTAACCCTAACCCTTCCGAAAGTCGGAGAAGCTCAAGGATGGTACCGATCGATGCGCGCAACCCCATTTAGTGGGGGTAGAGCCTACTTGCAAGTCTCTCCGACCTTCACAAAAAAAGTTATTCAAGAATATCTCCTCAGATTTGGGGGAATTTCGTCGGTCGACCTCTTCCGAAGGTCGTACAAGCTCGAGGATGGTACCAATCGATCCGCAGGACCCAAATTAGTCCAGATGCAACCACTTTCCAAGTCTCTCCGACCTTCACAAAAAAAGTTATTCAAGAATATCTCTTTCTCCTATGTGCTTTCATCCCTAACCCTAACCCTTCCGAAAGTCGGAGAAGCTCAAGGATGGTACCGATCGATGCGCGCTACCCCATTTAGTGGGGGTAGAGCCTACTTGCAAGTCTCTCCGACCTTCACAAAAAAAGTTATTCAAGAATATCTCTTTCTCCTATGTGCTTTCATCCCTAACCCTAACCCTAACCCTTCCGAAAGTCGGAGAAGCTCAAGGATGGTACCGATCGATGCGCGCAACCCCATTTAGTGGGGGTAGAGCCTACTTGCAAGTCTCTCCGACCTTCATAAAAAAAGTTATTCAAGAATATCTCCTCAGATTTGGGGGAATTTCGTCGGTCGACCTCTTCCGAAGGTCGTACAAGCTCGGGGATGGTACCAATCGATCCGCAGGACCCAAATTAGTCCAGATGCAACCACTTTCCAAGTCTCTCCGACCTTCACAAAAAAAGTTATTCAAGAATATCTCTTTCTCCTATGTGCTTTCATCCCTAACCCTAACCCTAACCCTTCCGAAAGTCGGAGAAGCTCAAGGATGGTACCGATCGATGCGCGCTACCCCATTTAGTGGGGGTAGAGCCTACTTGCAAGTCTCTCCGACCTTCACAAAAAAAGTTATTCAAGAATATCTCTTTCTCCTATGTGCTTTCATCCCTAACCCTAACCCTAACCCTTCCGAAAGTCGTAGAAGCTCAAGGATGGTACCGATCGATGCGCGCTACCCCATTTAGTGGGGGTAGAGCCTACTTGCAAGTCTCTCCGACCTTCACAAAAAAAGTTATTCAAGAATATCTCTTTCTCCTATGTGCTTTCATCCCTAACCCTAACCCTAACCCTTCCGAAAGTCGGAGAAGCTCAAGGATGGTACCGATCGATGCGCGCAACCCCATTTAGTGGGGGTAGAGCCTACTTGCAAGTCTCTCCGACCTTCACAAAAAAAGTTATTCAAGAATATCTCCTCAGATTTGGGGGAATTTCGTCAGTCGACCTCTTCCGAAGGTCGTACAAGCTCGGGGATGGTACCAATCGATCCGCAGGACCCAAATTAGTCCAGATGCAACCACTTTCCAAGTCTCTCCGACCTTCACAAAAAAAGTTATTCAAGAATATCTCTTTCTCCTATGTGCTTTCATCCCTAACCCTAACCCTAACCCTTCCGAAAGTCGGAGAAGCTCAAGAATGGTACCGATCGATGCGCGCAACCCCATTTAGTGGGGGTAGAGCCTACTTGCAAGTCTCTCCGACCTTCACAAAAAAAGTTATTCAAGAATATCTCCTCAGATTTGGGGGAATTTCGTCGGTCGACCTCTTCCGAAGGTCGTACAAGCTCGGGGATGGTACCAATCGATCCGCAGGACCCAAATTAGTCCAGATGCAACCACTTTCCAAGTCTCTCCGACCTTCACAAAAAAAGTTATTCAAGAATATCTCTTTCTCCTATGTGCTTTCATCCCTAACCCTAACCCTAACCCTTCCGAAAGTCGGAGAAGCTCAAGGATGGTACCGATCGATGCGTGCAACCCCATTTAGTGGGGGTAGAGCCTACTTGCAAGTCTCTCCGACCTTCACAAAAAAAGTTATTCAAGAATATCTCCTCAGATTTGGGGGAATTTCGTCGGTCGACCTCTTCCGAAGGTCGTACAAGCTCGGGGATGGTACCAATCGATCCGCAGGACCCAAATTAGGCCAGATGCAACCACTTTCCAAGTCTCTCCGACCTTCACAAAAAAAGTTATTCAAGAATATCTCTTTCTCCTATGTGCTTTCATCCCTAACCCTAACCCTTCCGAAAGTCGGAGAAGCTCAAGGATGGTACCGATCGATGCGCGCTACCCCATTTAGTGGGGGTAGAGCCTACTTGCAAGTCTCTCCGACCTTCACAAAAAAAGTTATTCAAGAATATCTCTTTCTCCTATGTGCTTTCATCCCTAACCCTAACCCTAACCCTTCCGAAAGTCGGAGAAGCTCAAGGATGGTACCGATCGATGCGCGCAACCCCATTTAGTGGGGGTAGAGCCTACTTGCAAGTCTCTCCGACCTTCACAAAAAAAGTTATTCAAGAATATCTCCTCAGATTTGGGGGAATTTCGTCGGTCGACCTCTTCCGAAGGTCGTACAAGCTCGGGGATGGTACCAATCGATCCGCAGGACCCAAATTAGTCCAGATGCAACCACTTTCCAAGTCTCTCCGACCTTCACAAAAAAAGTTATTCAAGAATATCTCTTTCTCCTATGTGCTTTCATCCCTAACCCTAACCCTAACCCTTCCGAAAGTCGGAGAAGCTCAAGGATGGTACCGATCGATGCGTGCAACCCCATTTAGTGGGGGTAGAGCCTACTTGCAAGTCTCTCCGACCTTCACAAAAAAAGTTATTCAAGAATATCTCCTCAGATTTGGGGGAATTTCGTCGGTCGACCTCTTCCGAAGGTCGTACAAGCTCGGGGATGGTACCAATCGATCCGCAGGACCCAAATTAGGCCAGATGCAACCACTTTCCAAGTCTCTCCGACCTTCACAAAAAAAGTTATTCAAGAATATCTCTTTCTCCTATGTGCTTTCATCCCTAACCCTAACCCTTCCGAAAGTCGGAGAAGCTCAAGGATGGTACCGATCGATGCGCGCTACCCCATTTAGTGGGGGTAGAGCCTACTTGCAAGTCTCTCCGACCTTCACAAAAAAAGTTATTCAAGAATATCTCTTTCTCCTATGTGCTTTCATCCCTAACCCTAACCCTAACCCTTCCGAAAGTCGGAGAAGCTCAAGGATGGTACCGATCGATGCGCGCAACCCCATTTAGTGGGGGTAGAGCCTACTTGCAAGTCTCTCCGACCTTCACAAAAAAAGTTATTCAAGAATATCTCCTCAGATTTGGGGGAATTTCGTCGGTCGACCTCTTCCGAAGGTCGTACAAGCTCGGGGATGGTACCAATCGATCCGCAGGACCCAAATTAGTCCAGATGCAACCACTTTCCAAGTCTCTCCGACCTTCACAAAAAAAGTTATTCAAGAATATCTCTTTCTCCTATGTGCTTTCATCCCTAACCCTAACCCTAACCCTTCCGAAAGTCGGAGAAGCTCAAGGATGGTACCGATCGATGCGCGCTACCCCATTTAGTGGGGGTAGAGCCTACTTGCAAGTCTCTCCGACCTTCACAAAAAAAGTTATTCAAGAATATCTCTTTCTCCTATGTGCTTTCATCCCTAACCCTAACCCTAACCCTTCCGAAAGTCGGAGAAGCTCAAGGATGGTACCGATCGATGCGCGCTACCCCATTTAGTGGGGGTAGAGCCTACTTGCAAGTCTCTCCGACCTTCACAAAAAAAGTTATTCAAGAATATCTCTTTCTCCTATGTGCTTTCATCCCTAACCCTAACCCTAACCCTTCCAAAAGTCGGAGAAGCTCAAGGATGGTACCGATCGATGCGTGCTACCCCATTTAGTGGGGGTAGAGCCTACTTGCATGTCTCTCCGACCTTCACAAAAAAAGTTATTCAAGAATATCTCCTCAGATTTGGGGGAATTTCGTCGGTCGACCTCTTCCGAAGGTCGTACAAGCTCGGGGATGGTACCAATCGATCCGCAGGACCCAAATTAGTCCAGATGCAACCACTTTCCAAGTCTCTCCGACCTTCACAAAAAAAGTTATTCAAGAATATCTCTTTCTCCTATGTGCTTTCATCCCTAACCCTAACCCTAACCCTTCCGAAAGTCGGAGAAGCTCAAGGATGGTACCGATCGATGCGCGCAACCCCATTTAGTGGGGGTAGAGCCTACTTGCAAGTCTCTCCGACCTTCACAAAAAAAGTTATTCAAGAATATCTCCTCAGATTTGGGGGAATTTCGTCGGTCGACCTCTTCCGAAGGTCGTACAAGCTCGGGGATGGTACCAATCGATCCGCAGGACCCAAATTAGTCCAGATGCAACCACTTTCCAAGTCTCTCCGACCTTCACAAAAAAAGTTATTCAAGAATATCTCTTTCTCCTATGTGCTTTCATCCCTAACCCTAACCCTAACCCTTCCGAAAGTCGGAGAAGCTCAAGGATGGTACCGATCGATGCGCGCAACCCCATTTAGTGGGGGTAGAGCCTACTTGCAAGTCTCTCCGACCTTCACAAAAAAAGTTATTCAAGAATATCTCCTCAGATTTGGGGGAATTTCGTCGGTCGACCTCTTCCGAAGGTCGTACAAGCTCGGGGATGGTACCAATCGATCCGCAGGACCCAAATTAGTCCAGATGCAACCACTTTCCAAGTCTCTCCGACCTTCACAAAAAAAGTTATTCAAGAATATCTCTTTCTCCTATGTGCTTTCATCCCTAACCCTAACCCTAACCCTTCCGAAAGTCGGAGAAGCTCAAGAATGGTACCGATCGATGCGCGCAACCCCATTTAGTGGGGGTAGAGCCTACTTGCAAGTCTCTCCGACCTTCACAAAAAAAGTTATTCAAGAATATCTCCTCAGATTTGGGGGAATTTCGTCGGTCGACCTCTTCCGAAGGTCGTACAAGCTCGGGGATGGTACCAATCGATCCGCAGGACCCAAATTAGTCCAGATGCAACCACTTTCCAAGTCTCTCCGACCTTCACAAAAAAAGTTATTCAAGAATATCTCTTTCTCCTATGTGCTTTCATCCCTAACCCTAACCCTAACCCTTCCGAAAGTCGGAGAAGCTCAAGGATGGTACCGATCGATGCGTGCAACCCCATTTAGTGGGGGTAGAGCCTACTTGCAAGTCTCTCCGACCTTCACAAAAAAAGTTATTCAAGAATATCTCCTCAGATTTGGGGGAATTTCGTCGGTCGACCTCTTCCGAAGGTCGTACAAGCTCGGGGATGGTACCAATCGATCCGCAGGACCCAAATTAGTCCAGATGCAACCACTTTCCAAGTCTCTCCGACCTTCACAAAAAAAGTTATTCAAGAATATCTCTTTCTCCTATGTGCTTTCATCCCTAACCCTAACCCTTCCGAAAGTCGTAGAAGCTCAAGGATGGTACCGATCGATGCGCGCTACCCCATTTAGTGGGGGTAGAGCCTACTTGCAAGTCTCTCCGACCTTCACAAAAAAAGTTATTCAAGAATATCTCTTTCTCCTATGTGCTTTCATCCCTAACCCTAACCCTAACCCTTCCGAAAGTCGGAGAAGCTCAAGGATGGTACCGATCGATGCGCGCAACCCCATTTAGTGGGGGTAGAGCCTACTTGCAAGTCTCTCCGACCTTCACAAAAAAAGTTATTCAAGAATATCTCCTCAGATTTGGGGGAATTTCGTCGGTCGACCTCTTCAGAAGGTCGTACAAGCTCGGGGATGGTACCAATCGATCCGCAGGACCCAAATTAGTCCAGATGCAACCACTTTCCAAGTCTCTCCGACCTTCACAAAAAAAGTTATTCAAGAATATCTCTTTCTCCTATGTGCTTTCATCCCTAACCCTAACCCTAACCCTTCCGAAAGTCGGAGAAGCTCAAGGATGGTACCGATCGATGCGCGCTACCCCATTTAGTGGGGGTAGAGCCTACTTGCAAGTCTCTCCGACCTTCACAAAAAAAGTTATTCAAGAATATCTCTTTCTCCTATGTGCTTTCATCCCTAACCCTAACCCTAACCCTTCCGAAAGTCGGAGAAGCTCAAGGATGGTACCGATCGATGCGCGCTACCCCATTTAGTGGGGGTAGAGCCTACTTGCAAGTCTCTCCGACCTTCACAAAAAAAGTTATTCAAGAATATCTCTTTCTCCTATGTGCTTTCATCCCTAACCCTAACCCTAACCCTTCCAAAAGTCGGAGAAGCTCAAGGATGGTACCGATCGATGCGTGCTACCCCATTTAGTGGGGGTAGAGCCTACTTGCATGTCTCTCCGACCTTCACAAAAAAAGTTATTCAAGAATATCTCCTCAGATTTGGGGGAATTTCGTCGGTCGACCTCTTCCGAAGGTCGTACAAGCTCGGGGATGGTACCAATCGATCCGCAGGACCCAAATTAGTCCAGATGCAACCACTTTCCAAGTCTCTCCGACCTTCACAAAAAAAGTTATTCAAGAATATCTCTTTCTCCTATGTGCTTTCATCCCTAACCCTAACCCTAACCCTTCCGAAAGTCGGAGAAGCTCAAGGATGGTACCGATCGATGCGCGCAACCCCATTTAGTGGGGGTAGAGCCTACTTGCAAGTCTCTCCGACCTTCACAAAAAAAGTTATTCAAGAATATCTCCTCAGATTTGGGGGAATTTCGTCGGTCGACCTCTTCCGAAGGTCGTACAAGCTCGGGGATGGTACCAATCGATCCGCAGGACCCAAATTAGTCCAGATGCAACCACTTTCCAAGTCTCTCCGACCTTCACAAAAAAAGTTATTCAAGAATATCTCTTTCTCCTATGTGCTTTCATCCCTAACCCTAACCCTAACCCTTCCGAAAGTCGGAGAAGCTCAAGGATGGTACCGATCGATGCGCGCTACCCCATTTAGTGGGGGTAGAGCCTACTTGCAAGTCTCTCCGACCTTCACAAAAAAAGTTATTCAAGAATATCTCTTTCTCCTATGTGCTTTCATCCCTAACCCTAACCCTAACCCTTCCGAAAGTCGGAGAAGCTCAAAAATGGTACAGATCGATGCGCGCTACCCCATTTAGTGGGGGTAGAGCCTACTTGCAAGTCTCTCCGACCTTCACAAAAAAAGTTATTCAAGAATATCTCTTTCTCCTATGTGCTTTCATCCCTAACCCTAACCCTAACCCTTTCGAAAGTCGTAGAAGCTCAAGGATGGTACCGATCGATGCGCGCTACCCCATTTAGTGGGGGTAGAGCCTACTTGCAAGTCTCTCCGACCTTCACAAAAAAAGTTATTCAAGAATATCTCTTTCTCCTATGTGCTTTCATCCCTAACCCTAACCCTAACCCTTCCAAAAGTCGGAGAAGCTCAAGGATGGTACCGATCGATGTGCGCTACCCCATTTAGTGGGGGTAGAGCCTACTTGCATGTCTCTCCGACCTTCACAAAAAAAGTTATTCAAGAATATCTCCTCAGATTTGGGGGAATTTCGTCGGTCGACCTCTTCCGAAGGTCGTACAAGCTCGGGGATGGTACCAATCGATCCGCAGGACCCAAATTAGTCCAGATGCAACCACTTTCCAAGTCTCTCCGACCTTCACAAAAAAAGTTATTCAAGAATATCTCTTTCTCCTATGTGCTTTCATCCCTAACCCTAACCCTAACCCTTCCGAAAGTCGGAGAAGCTCAAGGATGGTACCGATCGATGCGCGCAACCCCATTTAGTGGGGGTAGAGCCTACTTGCAAGTCTCTCCGACCTTCACAAAAAAAGTTATTCAAGAATATCTCCTCAGATTTGGGGGAATTTCGTCGGTCGACCTCTTCCGAAGGTCGTACAAGCTCGGGGATGGTACCAATCGATCCGCAGGACCCAAATTAGTCCAGATGCAACCACTTTCCAAGTCTCTCCGACCTTCACAAAAAAAGTTATTCAAGAATATCTCTTTCTCCTATGTGCTTTCATCCCTAACCCTAACCCTAACCCTTCCGAAAGTCGGAGAAGCTCAAGGATGGTACCGATCGATGCGCGCTACCCCATTTAGTGGGGGTAGAGCCTACTTGCAAGTCTCTCCGACCTTCACAAAAAAAGTTATTCAAGAATATCTCTTTCTCCTATGTGCTTTCATCCCTAACCCTAACCCTTCCGAAAGTCGGAGAAGCTCAAGGATGGTACCGATCGATGCGCGCAACCCCATTTAGTGGGGGTAGAGCCTACTTGCAAGTCTCTCCGACCTTCACAAAAAAAGTTATTCAAGAATATCTCCTCAGATTTGGGGGAATTTCGTCGGTCGACCTCTTCCGAAGGTCGTACAAGCTCGCGGATGGTACCAATCGATCCACAGGACCCAAATTAGTCCAGATGCAACCACTTTCCAAGTCTCTCCGACCTTCACAAAAAAAGTTATTCAAGAATATCTCTTTCTCCTATGTGCTTTCATCCCTATCCCTAACCCTAACCCTTCCGAAAGTCGGAGAAGCTCAAGGATGGTACCGATCGATGCGCGCTACCCCATTTAGTGGGGGTAGAGCCTACTTGCAAGTCTCTCCGACCTTCACAAAAAAAGTTATTCAAGAATATCTCCTCAGATTTGGGGGAATTTCGTCGGTCGACCTCTTCCGAAGGTCTTTCAAGCTCGGGGATGGTACCAATCGATCTGCAGGACCCAAATTAGTCCAGATGCAACCACTTTCCAAGTCTCTCCGACCTTCACAAAAAAAGTTATTCAAGAATATCTCTTTCTCCTATGTGCTTTCATCCCTAACCCTAACCCTAACCCTTCCGAAAGTCGGAGAAGCTCAAGGATGGTACCGATCGATGCGCGCTACCCCATTTAGTGGGGGTAGAGCCTACTTGCAAGTCTCTCCGACCTTCACAAAAAAAGTTATTCAAGAATATCTCTTTCTCCTATATGCTTTCATCCCTAACCCTAACCCTAACCCTTCCGAAAGTCGGAGAAGCTCAAGGATGGTACCGATCGATGCGCGCTACCCCATTTAGTGGGGGTAGAGCCTACTTGCAAGTCTCTCCGACCTTCACAAAAAAAGTTATTCAAGAATATCTCTTTCTCCTATGTGCTTTCATCCCTAACCCTAACCCTAACCCTTTCGAAAGTCGTAGAAGCTCAAGGATGGTACCGATCGATGCGCGCTACCCCATTTAGTGGGGGTAGAGCCTACTTGCAAGTCTCTCCGACCTTCACAAAAAAAGTTATTCAAGAATATCTCTTTCTCCTATGTGCTTTCATCCCTAACCCTAACCCTAACCCTTCCAAAAGTCGGAGAAGCTCAAGGATGGTACCGATCGATGCGCGCTACCCCATTTAGTGGGGGTAGAGCCTACTTGCATGTCTCTCCGACCTTCACAAAAAAAGTTATTCAAGAATATCTCCTCAGATTTGGGGGAATTTCGTCGGTCGACCTCTTCCGAAGGTCGTACAAGCTCGGGGATGGTACCAATCGATCCGCAGGACCCAAATTAGTCCAGATGCAACCACTTTCCAAGTCTCTCCGACCTTCACAAAAAAAGTTATTCAAGAATATCTCTTTCTCCTATGTGCTTTCATCCCTAACCCTAACCCTAACCCTTCCGAAAGTCGGAGAAGCTCAAGGATGGTACCGATCGATGCGCGCAACCCCATTTAGTGGGGGTAGAGCCTACTTGCAAGTCTCTCCGACCTTCACAAAAAAAGTTATTCAAGAATATCTCCTCAGATTTGGGGGAATTTCGTCGGTCGACCTCTTTCGAAGGTCGTACAAGCTCGGGGATGGTACCAATCGATCCGCAGGACCCAAATTAGTCCAGATGCAACCACTTTCCAAGTCTCTCCGACCTTCACAAAAAAAGTTATTCAAGAATATCTCTTTCTCCTATGTGCTTTCATCCCTAACCCTAACCCTAACCCTTCCGAAAGTCGGAGAAGCTCAAGGATGGTACCGATCGATGCGCGTTACCCCATTTAGTGGGGGTAGAGCCTACTTGCAAGTCTCTCCGACCTTCACAAAAAAAGTTATTCAAGAATATCTCTTTCTCCTATGTGCTTTCATCCCTAACCCTAACCCTTCCGAAAGTCGGAGAAGCTCAAGGATGGTACCGATCGATGCGCGCAACCCCATTTAGTGGGGGTAGAGCCTACTTGCAAGTCTCTCCGACCTTCACAAAAAAAGTTATTCAAGAATATCTCCTCAGATTTGGGGGAATTTCGTCGGTCGACCTCTTCCGAAGGTCGTACAAGCTCGGGGATGGTACCAATCGATCCACAGGACCCAAATTAGTCCAGATGCAACCACTTTCCAAGTCTCTCCGACCTTCACAAAAAAAGTTATTCAAGAATATCTCTTTCTCCTATGTGCTTTCATCCCTAACCCTAACCCTAACCCTTCCGAAAGTCGGAGAAGCTCAAGGATGGTACCGATCGATGCGCGCTACCCCATTTAGTGGGGGTAGAGCCTACTTGCAAGTCTCTCCGACCTTCACAAAAAAAGTTATTCAAGAATATCTCTTTCTCCTATATGCTTTCATCCCTAACCCTAACCCTAACCCTTCCGAAAGTCGGAGAAGCTCAAGGATGGTACCGATCGATGCGCGCTACCCCATTTAGTGGGGGTAGAGCCTACTTGCAAGTCTCTCCGACCTTCACAAAAAAAGTTATTCAAGAATATCTCTTTCTCCTATGTGCTTTCATCCCTAACCCTAACCCTAACCCTTCCAAAAGTCGGAGAAGCTCAAGGATGGTACCGATCGATGTGCGCTACCCCATTTAGTGGGGGTAGAGCCTACTTGCAAGTCTCTCCGACCTTCACAAAAAAAGTTATTCAAGAATATCTCTTTCTCCTATGTGCTTTCATCCCTAACCCTAACCCTAACCCTTTCGAAAGTCGTAGAAGCTCAAGGATGGTACCGATCGATGCGCGCTACCCCATTTAGTGGGGGTAGAGCCTACTTGCAAGTCTCTCCGACCTTCACAAAAAAAGTTATTCAAGAATATCTCTTTCTCCTATATGCTTTCATCCCTAACCCTAACCCTAACCCTTCCGAAAGTCGGAGAAGCTCAAGGATGGTACCGATCGATGCGCGCTACCCCATTTAGTGGGGGTAGAGCCTACTTGCAAGTCTCTCCGACCTTCACAAAAAAAGTTATTCAAGAATATCTCTTTCTCCTATGTGCTTTCATCCCTAACCCTAACCCTAACCCTTTCGAAAGTCGTAGAAGCTCAAGGATGGTACCGATCGATGCGCGCTACCCCATTTAGTGGGGGTAGAGCCTACTTGCAAGTCTCTCCGACCTTCACAAAAAAAGTTATTCAAGAATATCTCTTTCTCCTATGTGCTTTCATCCCTAACCCTAACCCTAACCCTTCCAAAAGTCGGAGAAGCTCAAAGATGGTACCGATCGATGCGCGCTACCCCATTTAGTGGGGGTAGAGCCTACTTGCATGTCTCTCCGACCTTCACAAAAAAAGTTATTCAAGAATATCTCCTCAGATTTGGGGGAATTTCGTCGGTCGACCTCTTCCGAAGGTCGTACAAGCTCGGGGATGGTACCAATCGATCCGCAGGACCCAAATTAGTCCAGATGCAACCACTTTCCAAGTCTCTCCGACCTTCACAAAAAAAGTTATTCAAGAATATCTCTTTCTCCTATGTGCTTTCATCCCTAACCCTAACCCTTCCGAAAGTCGGAGAAGCTCAAGGATGGTACCGATCGATGCGCGCAACCCCATTTAGTGGGGGTAGAGCCTACTTGCAAGTCTCTCCGACCTTCACAAAAAAAGTTATTCAAGAATATCTCCTCAGATTTGGGGGAATTTCGTCGGTCGACCTCTTCCGAAGGTCGTACAAGCTCGGGGATGGTACCAATCGATCCGCAGGACCCAAATTAGTCCAGATGCAACCACTTTCCAAGTCTCTCCGACCTTCACAAAAAAAGTTATTCAAGAATATCTCTTTCTCCTATGTGCTTTCATCCCTAACCCTAACCCTTCCGAAAGTCGGAGAAGCTCAAGGATGGTACCGATCGATGCGCGCTACCCCATTTAGTGGGGGTAGAGCCTACTTGCAAGTCTCTCCGACCTTCACAAAAAAAGTTATTCAAGAATATCTCTTTCTCCTATGTGCTTTCATCCCTAACCCTAACCCTTCCGAAAGTCGGAGAAGCTCAAGGATGGTACCGATCGATGCGCGCAACCCCATTTAGTGGGGGTAGAGCCTACTTGCAAGTCTCTCCGACCTTCACAAAAAAAGTTATTCAAGAATATCTCCTCAGATTTGGGGGAATTTCGTCGGTCGACCTCTTCCGAAGGTCGTACAAGCTCGGGGATGGTACCAATCGATCCACAGGACCCAAATTAGTCCAGATGCAACCACTTTCCAAGTCTCTCCGACCTTCACAAAAAAAGTTATTCAAGAATATCTCTTTCTCCTATGTGCTTTCATCCCTAACCCTAACCCTAACCCTTCCGAAAGTCGGAGAAGCTCAAGGATGGTACCGATCGATGCGCGCTACCCCATTTAGTGGGGGTAGAGCCTACTTGCAAGTCTCTCCGACCTTCACAAAAAAAGTTATTCAAGAATATCTCCTCAGATTTGGGGGAATTTCGTCGGTCGACCTCTTCCGAAGGTCGTACAAGCTCGGGGATGGTACCAATCGATCCGCAGGACCCAAATTAGTCCAGATGCAACCACTTTCCAAGTCTCTCCGACCTTCACAAAAAAAGTTATTCAAGAATATCTCTTTCTCCTATGTGCTTTCATCCCTAACCCTAACCCTAACCCTTTCGAAAGTCGTAGAAGCTCAAGGATGGTACCGATCGATGCGCGCTACCCCATTTAGTGGGGGTAGAGCCTACTTGCAAGTCTCTCCGACCTTCACAAAAAAAGTTATTCAAGAATATCTCTTTCTCCTATATGCTTTCATCCCTAACCCTAACCCTAACCCTTCCGAAAGTCGGAGAAGCTCAAGGATGGTACCGATCGATGCGCGCTACCCCATTTAGTGGGGGTAGAGCCTACTTGCAAGTCTCTCCGACCTTCACAAAAAAAGTTATTCAAGAATATCTCTTTCTCCTATGTGCTTTCATCCCTAACCCTAACCCTAACCCTTTCGAAAGTCGTAGAAGCTCAAGGATGGTACCGATCGATGCGCGCTACCCCATTTAGTGGGGGTAGAGCCTACTTGCAAGTCTCTCCGACCTTCACAAAAAAAGTTATTCAAGAATATCTCTTTCTCCTATGTGCTTTCATCCTAACCCTAACCCTAACCCTTCCGAAAGTCGTAGAAGCTCAAGGATGGTACCGATCGATGCGCGCTACCCCATTTAGTGGGGGTAGAGCCTACTTGCAAGTCTCTCCGACCTTCACAAAAAAAGTTATTCAAGAATATCTCTTTCTCCTATGTGCTTTCATCCCTAACCCTAACCCTAACCCTTCCAAAAGTCGGAGAAGCTCAAGGATGGTACCGATCGATGCGCGCTACCCCATTTAGTGGGGGTAGAGCCTACTTGCATGTCTCTCCGACCTTCACAAAAAAAGTTATTCAAGAATATCTCCTCAGATTTGGGGGAATTTCGTCGGTCGACCTCTTCCGAAGGTCGTACAAGCTCGGGGATGGTACCAATCGATCCGCAGGACCCAAATTAGTCCAGATGCAACCACTTTCCAAGTCTCTCCGACCTTCACAAAAAAAGTTATTCAAGAATATCTCTTTCTCCTATGTGCTTTCATCCCTAACCCTAACCCTAACCCTTCCGAAAGTCGGAGAAGCTCAAGGATGGTACCGATCGATGCGCGCAACCCCATTTAGTGGGGGTAGAGCCTACTTGCAAGTCTCTCCGACCTTCACAAAAAAAGTTATTCAAGAATATCTCCTCAGATTTGGGGGAATTTCGTCGGTCGACCTCTTCCGAAGGTCGTACAAGCTCGGGGATGGTACCAATCGATCCGCAGGACCCAAATTAGTCCAGATGCAACCACTTTCCAAGTCTCTCCGACCTTCACAAAAAAAGTTATTCAAGAATATCTCTTTCTCCTATGTGCTTTCATCCCTAACCCTAACCCTAACCCTTCCGAAAGTCGGAGAAGCTCAAGGATGGTACCGATCGATGCGCGCTACCCCATTTAGTGGGGGTAGAGCCTACTTGCAAGTCTCTCCGACCTTCACAAAAAAAGTTATTCAAGAATATCTCTTTCTCCTATGTGCTTTCATCCCTAACCCTAACCCTAACCCTTTCGAAAGTCGTAGAAGCTCAAGGATGGTACCGATCGATGCGCGCTACCCCATTTAGTGGGGGTAGAGCCTACTTGCAAGTCTCTCCGACCTTCACAAAAAAAGTTATTCAAGAATATCTCTTTCTCCTATATGCTTTCATCCCTAACCCTAACCCTAACCCTTCCGAAAGTCGGAGAAGCTCAAGGATGGTACCGATCGATGCGCGCTACCCCATTTAGTGGGGGTAGAGCCTACTTGCAAGTCTCTCCGACCTTCACAAAAAAAGTTATTCAAGAATATCTCTTTCTCCTATGTGCTTTCATCCCTAACCCTAACCCTAACCCTTTCGAAAGTCGTAGAAGCTCAAGGATGGTACCGATCGATGCGCGCTACCCCATTTAGTGGGGGTAGAGCCTACTTGCAAGTCTCTCCGACCTTCACAAAAAAAGTTATTCAAGAATATCTCTTTCTCCTATGTGCTTTCATCCCTAACCCTAACCCTAACCCTTCCAAAAGTCGGAGAAGCTCAAAGATGGTACCGATCGATGCGCGCTACCCCATTTAGTGGGGGTAGAGCCTACTTGCATGTCTCTCCGACCTTCACAAAAAAAGTTATTCAAGAATATCTCCTCAGATTTGGGGGAATTTCGTCGGTCGACCTCTTCCGAAGGTCGTACAAGCTCGGGGATGGTACCAATCGATCCGCAGGACCCAAATTAGTCCAGATGCAACCACTTTCCAAGTCTCTCCGACCTTCACAAAAAAAGTTATTCAAGAATATCTCTTTCTCCTATGTGCTTTCATCCCTAACCCTAACCCTTCCGAAAGTCGGAGAAGCTCAAGGATGGTACCGATCGATGCGCGCAACCCCATTTAGTGGGGGTAGAGCCTACTTGCAAGTCTCTCCGACCTTCACAAAAAAAGTTATTCAAGAATATCTCCTCAGATTTGGGGGAATTTCGTCGGTCGACCTCTTCCGAAGGTCGTACAAGCTCGGGGATGGTACCAATCGATCCGCAGGACCCAAATTAGTCCAGATGCAACCACTTTTCAAGTCTCTCCGACCTTCACAAAAAAAGTTATTCAAGAATATCTCTTTCTCCTAAGTGCTTTCATCCCTAACCCTAACCCTAACCCTTCCGAAAGTCGGAGAAGCTCAAGGATGGTACCGATCGATGCGCGCTACCCCATTTAGTGGGGGTAGAGCCTACTTGCAAGTCTCTCCGACCTTCACAAAAAAAGTTATTCAAGAATATCTCTTTCTCCTATGTGCTTTCATCCCTAACCCTAACCCTAACCCTTCCGAAAGTCGGAGAAGCTCAAGAATGGTACAGATCGATGCGCGCTACCCCATTTAGTGGGGGTAGAGCCTACTTGCAAGTCTCTCCGACCTTCACAAAAAAAGTTATTCAAGAATATCTCTTTCTCCTATGTGCTTTCATCCCTAACCCTAACCCTAACCCTTTCGAAAGTCGTAGAAGCTCAAGGATGGTACCGATCGATGCGCGCTACCCCATTTAGTGGGGGTAGAGCCTACTTGCAAGTCTCTCCGACCTTCACAAAAAAAGTTATTCAAGAATATCTCTTTCTCCTATGTGCTTTCATCCCTAACCCTAACCCTAACCCTTCCAAAAGTCGGAGAAGCTCAAGGATGGTACCGATCGATGCGCGCTACCCCATTTAGTGGGGGTAGAGCCTACTTGCATGTCTCTCCGACCTTCACAAAAAAAGTTATTCAAGAATATCTCCTCAGATTTGGGGGAATTTCGTCGGTCGACCTCTTCCGAAGGTCGTACAAGCTCGGGGATGGTACCAATCGATCCGCAGGACCCAAATTAGTCCAGATGCAACCACTTTCCAAGTCTCTCCGACCTTCACAAAAAACGTTATTCAAGAATATCTCTTTCTCCTATGTGCTTTCATCCCTAACCCTAACCCTAACCCTTCCGAAAGTCGGAGAAGCTCAAGGATGGTACCGATCGATGCGCGCAACCCCATTTAGTGGGGGTAGAGCCTACTTGCAAGTCTCTCCGACCTTCACAAAAAAAGTTATTCAAGAATATCTCCTCAGATTTGGGGGAATTTCGTCGGTCGACCTCTTCCGAAGGTCGTACAAGCTCGGGGATGGTACCAATCGATCCGCAGGACCCAAATTAGTCCAGATGCAACCACTTTCCAAGTCTCTCCGACCTTCACAAAAAAAGTTATTCAAGAATATCTCTTTCTCCTATGTGCTTTCATCCCTAACCCTAACCCTAACCCTTCCGAAAGTCGGAGAAGCTCAAGGATGGTACCGATCGATGCGCGCTACCCCATTTAGTGGGGGTAGAGCCTACTTGCAAGTCTCTCCGACCTTCACAAAAAAAGTTATTCAAGAATATCTCTTTCTCCTATGTGCTTTCATCCCTAACCCTAACCCTTCCGAAAGTCGGAGAAGCTCAAGGATGGTACCGATCGATGAGCGCAACCCCATTTAGTGGGGGTAGAGCCTACTTGCAAGTCTCTCCGACCTTCACAAAAAAAGTTATTCAAGAATATCTCCTCAGATTTGGGGGAATTTCGTCGGTCGACCTCTTCCGAAGGTCGTACAAGCTCGGGGATGGTACCAATCGATCCACAGGACCCAAATTAGTCCAGATGCAACCACTTTCCAAGTCTCTCCGACCTTCACAAAAAAAGTTATTCAAGAATATCTCTTTCTCCTATGTGCTTTCATCCCTAACCCTAACCCTAACCCTTCCGAAAGTCGGAGAAGCTCAAGGATGGTACCGATCGATGCGCGCTACCCCATTTAGTGGGGGTAGAGCCTACTTGCAAGTCTCTCCGACCTTCACAAAAAAAGTTATTCAAGAATATCTCTTTCTCCTATGTGCTTTCATCCCTAACCCTAACCCTAACCCTTCCGAAAGTCGGAGAAGCTCAAGGATAGTACTGATCGATGCGCGCTACCCCATTTAGTAGGGGTAGAGCCTACTTGCAAGTCTCTCCGACCTTCACAAAAAAAGTTATTCAAGAATATCTCTTTCTCCTATGTGCTTTCATCCCTAACCCTAACCCTAACCCTTCCGAAAGTCGGAGAAGCTCAAAGATGGTACCGATCGATGCGCGCTACCCCATTTAGTGGGGGTAGAGCCTACTTGCAAGTCTCTCCGACCTTCACAAAAAAAGTTATTCAAGAATATCTCCTCAGATTTGGGGGAATTTCGTCGGTCGACCTCTTCCGAAGGTCGTACAAGCTCGGGGATGGTACCAATCGATCCGCAGGACCCAAATTAGTCCAGATGCAACCACTTTCCAAGTCTCTCCGACCTTCACAAAAAAAGTTATTCAAGAATATCTCTTTCTCCTATGTGCTTTCATCCCTAACCCTAACCCTAACCCTTCCGAAAGTCGGAGAAGCTCAAGGATGGTACCGATCGATGCGCGCTACCCCATTTAGTGGGGGTAGAGCCTACTTGCAAGTCTCTCCGACCTTCACAAAAAAAGTTATTCAAGAATATCTCTTTCTCCTATGTGCTTTCATCCCTAACCCTAACCCTAACCCTTCCGAAAGTCGGAGAAGCTCAAGGATGGTACCGATCGATGCGCGCAACCCCATTTAGTGGGGGTAGAGCCTACTTGCAAGTCTCTCCGACCTTCACAAAAAAAGTTATTCAAGAATATCTCCTCAGATTTGGGGGAATTTCGTCGGTCGACCTCTTCCGAAGGTCGTACAAGCTCGGGGATGGTACCAATCGATCCGCAGGACCCAAATTAGTCCAGATGCAACCACTTTTCAAGTCTCTCCGACCTTCACAAAAAAAGTTATTCAAGAATATCTCTTTCTCCTATGTGCTTTCATCCCTAACCCTAACCCTAACCCTTCCGAAAGTCGGAGAAGCTCAAGGATGGTACCGATCGATGCGCGCTACCCCATTTAGTGGGGGTAGAGCCTACTTGCAAGTCTCTCCGACCTTCACAAAAAAAGTTATTCAAGAATATCTCTTTCTCCTATGTGCTTTCATCCCTAACCCTAACCCTAACCCTTCCGAAAGTCGGAGAAGCTCAAGGATGGTACCGATCGATGTGCGCTACCCCATTTAGTGGGGGTAGAGCCTACTTGCAAGTCTCTCCGACCTTCACAAAAAAAGTTATTCAAGAATATCTCTTTCTCCTATGTGCTATCATCCCTAACCCTAACCCTAACCCTTCCGAAAGTCGGAGAAGCTCAAGGATGGAACCGATCGATGCGCGCTACCCCATTTAGTGGGGGTAGAGCCTACTTGCAAGTCTCTCCGACCTTCACAAAAAAAGTTATTCAAGAATATCTCCTCAGATTTGGGGGAATTTCGTCGGTCGACCTCTTCCGAAGGTCGTACAAGCTCGGGGATGGTACCAATCGATCTGCAGGACCCAAATTAGTCCAGATGCAACCACTTTCCAAGTCTGTCCGACCTTCACAAAAAAAGTTATTCAAGAATATCTCTTTCTCCTATGTGCTTTCATCCCTAACCCTAACCCTTCCGAAAGTCGGAGAAGCTCAAGGATGGTACCGATCGATGCGCGCTACCCCATTTAGTGGGGGTAGAGCCTACTTGCAAGTCTCTCCGACCTTCACAAAAAAAGTTATTCAAGAATATCTCTTTCTCCTATGTGCTTTCATCCCTAACCCTAACCCTAACCCTTCCGAAAGTCGGAGAAGCTCAAGGATGGTACCGATCGATGCGCGCAACCCCATTTAGTGGGGGTAGAGCCTACTTGCAAGTCTCTCCGACCTTCACAAAAAAAGTTATTCAAGAATATCTCCTCAGATTTGGGGGAATTTCGTCGGTCGACCTCTTCCGAAGGTCGTACAAGCTCGGGGATGGTACCAATCGATCCGCAGGACCCAAATTAGTCCAGATGCAACCACTTTTCAAGTCTCTCCGACCTTCACAAAAAAAGTTATTCAAGAATATCTCTTTCTCCTATGTGCTTTCATCCCTAACCCTAACCCTAACCCTTCCGAAAGTCGGAGAAGCTCAAGGATGGTACCGATCGATGCGCGCTACCCCATTTAGTGGGGGTAGAGCCTACTTGCAAGTCTCTCCGACCTTCACAAAAAAAGTTATTCAAGAATATCTCTTTCTCCTATGTGCTTTCATCCCTAACCCTAACCCTAACCCTTCCGAAAGTCGGAGAAGCTCAAGGATGGAACTGATCGATGCGCGCTACCCCATTTAGTGGGGGTAGAGCCTACTTGCAAGTCTCTCCGACCTTCACAAAAAAAGTTATTCAAGAATATCTCCTCAGATTTGGGGGAATTTCGTCGGTCGACCTCTTCCGAAGGTCGTACAAGCTCGGGGATGGTACCAATCGATCTGCAGGACCCAAATTAGTCCAGATGCAACCACTTTCCAAGTCTCTCCGACCTTCACAAAAAAAGTTATTCAAGAATATCTCTTTCTCCTATGTGCTTTCATCCCTAACCCTAACCCTTCCGAAAGTCGGAGAAGCTCAAGGATGGTACCGATCGATGCGCGCTACCCTATTTAGTGGGGGTAGAGCCTACTTGCAAGTCTCTCCAACCTTCACAAAAAAAGTTATTCAAGAATATCTCTTTCTCCTATGTGCTTTCATCCCTAACCCTAACCCTAACCCTTCCAAAAGTCGGAGAAGCTCAAGGATGGTACCGATCGATGCGCGCTACCCCATTTAGTGGGGGTAGAGCCTACTTGCATGTCTCTCCGACCTTCACAAAAAAAGTTATTCAAGAATATCTCCTCAGATTTGGGGGAATTTCGTCGGTCGACCTCTTCCGAAGGTCGTACAAGCTCGGGGATGGTACCAATCGATCCGCAGGACCCAAATTAGTCCAGATGCAACCACTTTCCAAGTCTCTCCGACCTTCACAAAAAACGTTATTCAAGAATATCTCTTTCTCCTATGTGCTTTCATCCCTAACCCTAACCCTAACCCTTCCGAAAGTCGGAGAAGCTCAAGGATGGTACCGATCGATGCGCGCAACCCCATTTAGTGGGGGTAGAGCCTACTTGCAAGTCTCTCCGACCTTCACAAAAAAAGTTATTCAAGAATATCTCCTCAGATTTGGGGGAATTTCGTCGGTCGACCTCTTCCGAAGGTCGTACAAGCTCGGGGATGGTACCAATCGATCCGCAGGACCCAAATTAGTCCAGATGCAACCACTTTCCAAGTCTCTCCGACCTTCACAAAAAAAGTTATTCAAGAATATCTCTTTCTCCTATGTGCTTTCATCCCTAACCCTAACCCTAACCCTTCCGAAAGTCGGAGAAGCTCAAGGATGGTACCGATCGATGCGCGCTACCCCATTTAGTGGGGGTAGAGCCTACTTGCAAGTCTCTCCGACCTTCACAAAAAAAGTTATTCAAGAATATCTCTTTCTCCTATGTGCTTTCATCCCTAACCCTAACCCTTCCGAAAGTCGGAGAAGCTCAAGGATGGTACCGATCGATGAGCGCAACCCCATTTAGTGGGGGTAGAGCCTACTTGCAAGTCTCTCCGACCTTCACAAAAAAAGTTATTCAAGAATATCTCCTCAGATTTGGGGGAATTTCGTCGGTCGACCTCTTCCGAAGGTCGTACAAGCTCGGGGATGGTACCAATCGATCCACAGGACCCAAATTAGTCCAGATGCAACCACTTTCCAAGTCTCTCCGACCTTCACAAAAAAAGTTATTCAAGAATATCTCTTTCTCCTATGTGCTTTCATCCCTAACCCTAACCCTAACCCTTCCGAAAGTCGGAGAAGCTCAAGGATGGTACCGATCGATGCGCGCTACCCCATTTAGTGGGGGTAGAGCCTACTTGCAAGTCTCTCCGACCTTCACAAAAAAAGTTATTCAAGAATATCTCTTTCTCCTATGTGCTTTCATCCCTAACCCTAACCCTAACCCTTCCGAAAGTCGGAGAAGCTCAAGGATAGTACTGATCGATGCGCGCTACCCCATTTAGTAGGGGTAGAGCCTACTTGCAAGTCTCTCCGACCTTCACAAAAAAAGTTATTCAAGAATATCTCTTTCTCCTATGTGCTTTCATCCCTAACCCTAACCCTAACCCTTCCGAAAGTCGGAGAAGCTCAAAGATGGTACCGATCGATGCGCGCTACCCCATTTAGTGGGGGTAGAGCCTACTTGCAAGTCTCTCCGACCTTCACAAAAAAAGTTATTCAAGAATATCTCCTCAGATTTGGGGGAATTTCGTCGGTCGACCTCTTCCGAAGGTCGTACAAGCTCGGGGATGGTACCAATCGATCCGCAGGACCCAAATTAGTCCAGATGCAACCACTTTCCAAGTCTCTCCGACCTTCACAAAAAAAGTTATTCAAGAATATCTCTTTCTCCTATGTGCTTTCATCCCTAACCCTAACCCTAACCCTTCCGAAAGTCGGAGAAGCTCAAGGATGGTACCGATCGATGCGCGCTACCCCATTTAGTGGGGGTAGAGCCTACTTGCAAGTCTCTCCGACCTTCACAAAAAAAGTTATTCAAGAATATCTCTTTCTCCTATGTGCTTTCATCCCTAACCCTAACCCTAACCCTTCCGAAAGTCGGAGAAGCTCAAGGATGGTACCGATCGATGCGCGCAACCCCATTTAGTGGGGGTAGAGCCTACTTGCAAGTCTCTCCGACCTTCACAAAAAAAGTTATTCAAGAATATCTCCTCAGATTTGGGGGAATTTCGTCGGTCGACCTCTTCCGAAGGTCGTACAAGCTCGGGGATGGTACCAATCGATCCGCAGGACCCAAATTAGTCCAGATGCAACCACTTTTCAAGTCTCTCCGACCTTCACAAAAAAAGTTATTCAAGAATATCTCTTTCTCCTATGTGCTTTCATCCCTAACCCTAACCCTTCCGAAAGTCGGAGAAGCTCAAGGATGGTACCGATCGATGCGCGCTACCCCATTTAGTGGGGGTAGAGCCTACTTGCAAGTCTCTCCGACCTTCACAAAAAAAGTTATTCAAGAATATCTCTTTCTCCTATGTGCTTTCATCCCTAACCCTAACCCTAACCCTTCCGAAAGTCGGAGAAGCTCAAGGATGGTACCGATCGATGCGCGCAACCCCATTTAGTGGGGGTAGAGCCTACTTGCAAGTCTCTCCGACCTTCACAAAAAAAGTTATTCAAGAATATCTCCTCAGATTTGGGGGAATTTCGTTGGTCGACCTCTTCCGAAGGTCGTACAAGCTCGGGGATGGTACCAATCGATCCGCAGGACCCAAATTAGTCCAGATGCAACCACTTTCCAAGTCTCTCCGACCTTCACAAAAAAAGTTATTCAAGAATATCTCTTTCTCCTATGTGCTTTCATCCCTAACCCTAACCCTAACCCTTCCGAAAGTCGGAGAAGCTCAAGGATGGTACCGATCGATGCGCGCTACCCCATTTAGTGGGGGTAGAGCCTACTTGCAAGTCTCTCCGACCTTCACAAAAAAAGTTATTCAAGAATATCTCTTTCTCCTATGTGCTTTCATCCCTAACCCTAACCCTAACCCTTCCGAAAGTCGGAGAAGCTCAAGGATGGTACCGATCGATGTGCGCTACCCCATTTAGTGGGGGTAGAGCCTACTTGCAAGTCTCTCCGACCTTCACAAAAAAAGTTATTCAAGAATATCTCTTTCTCCTATGTGCTATCATCCCTAACCCTAACCCTAACCCTTCCGAAAGTCGGAGAAGCTCAAGGATGGAACCGATCGATGCGCGCTACCCCATTTAGTGGGGGTAGAGCCTACTTGCAAGTCTCTCCGACCTTCACAAAAAAAGTTATTCAAGAATATCTCCTCAGATTTGGGGGAATTTCGTCGGTCGACCTCTTCCGAAGGTCGTACAAGCTCGGGGATGGTACCAATCGATCTGCAGGACCCAAATTAGTCCAGATGCAACCACTTTCCAAGTCTGTCCGACCTTCACAAAAAAAGTTATTCAAGAATATCTCTTTCTCCTATGTGCTTTCATCCCTAACCCTAACCCTTCCGAAAGTCGGAGAAGCTCAAGGATGGTACCGATCGATGCGCGCTACCCCATTTAGTGGGGGTAGAGCCTACTTGCAAGTCTCTCCGACCTTCACAAAAAAAGTTATTCAAGAATATCTCTTTCTCCTATGTGCTTTCATCCCTAACCCTAACCCTAACCCTTCCGAAAGTCGGAGAAGCTCAAGGATGGTACCGATCGATGCGCGCAACCCCATTTAGTGGGGGTAGAGCCTACTTGCAAGTCTCTCCGACCTTCACAAAAAAAGTTATTCAAGAATATCTCCTCAGATTTGGGGGAATTTCGTCGGTCGACCTCTTCCGAAGGTCGTACAAGCTCGGGGATGGTACCAATCGATCCGCAGGACCCAAATTAGTCCAGATGCAACCACTTTTCAAGTCTCTCCGACCTTCACAAAAAAAGTTATTCAAGAATATCTCTTTCTCCTATGTGCTTTCATCCCTAACCCTAACCCTAACCCTTCCGAAAGTCGGAGAAGCTCAAGGATGGTACCGATCGATGCGCGCTACCCCATTTAGTGGGGGTAGAGCCTACTTGCAAGTCTCTCCGACCTTCACAAAAAAAGTTATTCAAGAATATCTCTTTCTCCTATGTGCTTTCATCCCTAACCCTAACCCTAACCCTTCCGAAAGTCGGAGAAGCTCAAGGATGGAACTGATCGATGCGCGCTACCCCATTTAGTGGGGGTAGAGCCTACTTGCAAGTCTCTCCGACCTTCACAAAAAAAGTTATTCAAGAATATCTCCTCAGATTTGGGGGAATTTCGTCGGTCGACCTCTTCCGAAGGTCGTACAAGCTCGGGGATGGTACCAATCGATCTGCAGGACCCAAATTAGTCCAGATGCAACCACTTTCCAAGTCTCTCCGACCTTCACAAAAAAAGTTATTCAAGAATATCTCTTTCTCCTATGTGCTTTCATCCCTAACCCTAACCCTTCCGAAAGTCGGAGAAGCTCAAGGATGGTACCGATCGATGCGCGCTACCCTATTTAGTGGGGGTAGAGCCTACTTGCAAGTCTCTCCAACCTTCACAAAAAAAGTTATTCAAGAATATCTCTTTCTCCTATGTGCTTTCATCCCTAACCCTAACCCTAACCCTTCCGAAAGTCGGAGAAGCTCAAGGATGGTACCGATCGATGCGCGCAACCCCATTTAGTGGGGGTAGAGCCTACTTGCAAGTCTCTCCGACCTTCACAAAAAAAGTTATTCAAGAATATCTCCTCAGATTTGGGGGAATTTCGTCGGTCGACCTCTTCCGAAGGTCGTACAAGCTCGGGGATGGTACCAATCGATCCGCAGGACCCAAATTAGTCCAGATGCAACCACTTTCCAAGTCTCTCCGACCTTCACAAAAAAAGTTATTCAAGAATATCTCTTTCTCCTATGTGCTTTCATCCCTAACCCTAACCCTAACCCTTCCGAAAGTCGGAGAAGCTCAAGGATGGTACCGATCGATGCGCGCTACCCCATTTAGTGGGGGTAGAGCCTACTTGCAAGTCTCTCCGACCTTCACAAAAAAAGTTATTCAAGAATATCTCTTTCTCCTATGTGCTTTCATCCCTAACCCTAACCCTAACCCTTCCGAAAGTCGGAGAAGCTCAAGGATGGTACCGATCGATGCGCGCTACCCCATTTAGTGGGGGTAGAGCCTACTTGCAAGTCTCTCCGACCTTCACAAAAAAAGTTATTCAAGAATATCTCTTTCTCCTATGTGCTTTCATCCCTAACCCTAACCCTAACCCTTCCGAAAGTCGGAGAAGCTCAAGGATGGAACCGATCGATGCGCGCTACCCCATTTAGTGGGGGTAGAGCCTACTTGCAAGTCTCTCCGACCTTCACAAAAAAAGTTATTCAAGAATATCTCCTCAGATTTGGGGGAATTTCGTCGGTCGACCTCTTCCGAAGGTCGTACAAGCTCGGGGATGGTACCAATCGATCCGCAGGACCCAAATTAGTCCAGATGCAACCACTTTCCAAGTCTCTTTGACCTTCACAAAAAAAGTTATTCAAGAATATCTCTTTCTCCTATGTGCTTTCATCCCTAACCCTAACCCTAACCCTTCCGAAAGTCGGAGAAGCTCAAGGATGGTACCGATCGATGCGCGCTACCCCATTTAGTGGGGGTAGAGCCTACTTGCCAGTCTCTCCGACCTTCACAAAAAAAGTTATTCAAGAATATCTCTTTCTCCTATGTGCTTTCATCCCTAACCCTAACCCTAACCCTTCCGAAAGTCGGAGAAGCTCAAGGATGGTACTGATCGATGCGCGCTACCCCATTTAGTGGGGGTAGAGCCTACTTGCAAGTCTCTCCGACCTTCACAAAAAAAGTTATTCAAGAATATCTCTTTCTCCTATGTGCTTTCATCCCTAACCCTAACCCTAACCCTTCCGAAAGTCGGAGAAGCTCAAGGATGGTACCGATCGATGCGCGCTACCCCATTTAGTGGGGGTAGAGCCTACTTGCAAGTCTCTCCGACCTTCACAAAAAAAGTTATTCAAGAATATCTCCTCAGATTTGGGGGAATTTCGTCGGTCGACCTCTTCCGAAGGTCGTACAAGCTCGGGGATGGTACCAATCGATCCGCAGGACCCAAATTAGTCCAGATGCAACCACTTTCCAAGTCTCTCCGACCTTCACAAAAAAAGTTATTCAAGAATATCTCTTTCTCCTATGTGCTTTCATCCCTAACCCTAACCCTAACCCTTCCGAAAGTCGGAGAAGCTCAAGGATGGTACCGATCGATGCGCGCTACCCCATTTAGTGGGGGTAGAGCCTACTTGCAAGTCTCTCCGACCTTCACAAAAAACGTTATTCAAGAATATCTCTTTCTCCTATGTGCTTTCATCCCTAACCCTAACCCTAACCCTTCCGAAAGTCGGAGAAGCTCAAGGATGGTACCGATCGATGCGCGCAACCCCATTTAGTGGGGGTAGAGCCTACTTGCAAGTCTCTCCGACCTTCACAAAAAAAGTTATTCAAGAATATCTCCTCAGATTTGGGGGAATTTCGTCGGTCGACCTCTTCCGAAGGTCGTACAAGCTCGGGGATGGTACCAATCGATCCGCAGGACCCAAATTAGTCCAGATGCAACCACTTTCCAAGTCTCTCCGACCTTCACAAAAAAAGTTATTCAAGAATATCTCTTTCTCCTATGTGCTTTCATCCCTAACCCTAACCCTAACCCTTCCGAAAGTCGGAGAAGCTCAAGGATGGTACCGATCGATGCGCGCTACCCCATTTAGTGGGGGTAGAGCCTACTTGCAAGTCTCTCCGACCTTCACAAAAAAAGTTATTCAAGAATATCTCTTTCTCCTATGTGCTTTCATCCCTAACCCTAACCCTAACCCTTCCGAAAGTCGGAGAAGCTCAAGGATGGTACCGATCGATGCGCGCTACCCCATTTAGTGGGGGTAGAGCCTACTTGCAAGTCTCTCCGACCTTCACAAAAAAAGTTATTCAAGAATATCTCTTTCTCCTATGTGCTTTCATCCCTAACCCTAACCCTAACCCTTCCGAAAGTCGGAGAAGCTCAAGGATGGAACCGATCGATGCGCGCTACCCCATTTAGTGGGGGTAGAGCCTACTTGCAAGTCTCTCCGACCTTCACAAAAAAAGTTATTCAAGAATATCTCCTCAGATTTGGGGGAATTTCGTCGGTCGACCTCTTCCGAAGGTCGTACAAGCTCGGGGATGGTACCAATCGATCCGCAGGACCCAAATTAGTCCAGATGCAACCACTTTCCAAGTCTCTCCGACCTTCACAAAAAAAGTTATTCAAGAATATCTCTTTCTCCTATGTGCTTTCATCCCTAACCCTAACCCTAACCCTTCCGAAAGTCGGAGAAGCTCAAGGATGGTACCGATCGATGCGCGCTACCCCATTTAGTGGGGGTAGAGCCTACTTGCAAGTCTCTCCGACCTTCACAAAAAAAGTTATTCAAGAATATCTCTTTCTCCTATGTGCTTTCATCCCTAACCCTAACCCTAACCCTTCCGAAAGTCGGAGAAGCTCAAGGATGGAACCGATCGATGCGCGCTACCCCATTTAGTGGGGGTAGAGCCTACTTGCAAGTCTCTCCGACCTTCACAAAAAAAGTTATTCAAGAATATCTCCTCAGATTTGGGGGAATTTCGTCGGTCGACCTCTTCCGAAGGTCGTACAAGCTCGGGGATGGTACCAATCGATCCGCAGGACCCAAATTAGTCCAGATGCAACCACTTTCCAAGTCTCTCCGACCTTCACAAAAAAAGTTATTCAAGAATATCTCTTTCTCCTATGTGCTTTCATCCCTAACCCTAACCCTAACCCTTCCGAAAGTCGGAGAAGCTCAAGGATGGTACCGATCGATGCGCGCTACCCCATTTAGTGGGGGTAGAGCCTACTTGCAAGTCTCTCCGACCTTCACAAAAAAAGTTATTCAAGAATATCTCTTTCTCCTATGTGCTTTCATCCCTAACCCTAACCCTAACCCTTCCGAAAGTCGGAGAAGCTCAAGGATGGAACCGATCGATGCGCGCTACCCCATTTAGTGGGGGTAGAGCCTACTTGCAAGTCTCTCCGACCTTCACAAAAAAAGTTATTCAAGAATATCTCCTCAGATTTGGGGGAATTTCGTCGGTCGACCTCTTCCGAAGGTCGTACAAGCTCGGGGATGGTACCAATCGATCCGCAGGACCCAAATTAGTCCAGATGCAACCACTTTCCAAGTCTCTTTGACCTTCACAAAAAAAGTTATTCAAGAATATCTCTTTCTCCTATGTGCTTTCATCCCTAACCCTAACCCTAACCCTTCCGAAAGTCGGAGAAGCTCAAGGATGGTACCGATCGATGCGCGCTACCCCATTTAGTGGGGGTAGAGCCTACTTGCAAGTCTCTCCGACCTTCACAAAAAAAGTTATTCAAGAATATCTCTTTCTCCTATGTGCTTTCATCCCTAACCCTAACCCTAACCCTTCCGAAAGTCGGAGAAGCTCAAGGATGGTACTGATCGATGCGCGCTACCCCATTTAGTGGGGGTAGAGCCTACTTGCAAGTCTCTCCGACCTTCACAAAAAAAGTTATTCAAGAATATCTCTTTCTCCTATGTGCTTTCATCCCTAACCCTAACCCTAACCCTTCCGAAAGTCGGAGAAGCTCAAGGATGGTACCGATCGATGCGCGCTACCCCATTTAGTGGGGGTAGAGCCTACTTGCAAGTCTCTCCGACCTTCACAAAAAAAGTTATTCAAGAATATCTCCTCAGATTTGGGGGAATTTCGTCGGTCGACCTCTTCCGAAGGTCGTACAAGCTCGGGGATGGTACCAATCGATCCGCAGGACCCAAATTAGTCCAGATGCAACCACTTTCCAAGTCTCTCCGACCTTCACAAAAAAAGTTATTCAAGAATATCTCTTTCTCCTATGTGCTTTCATCCCTAACCCTAACCCTAACCCTTCCGAAAGTCGGAGAAGCTCAAGGATGGTACCGATCGATGCGCGCTACCCCATTTAGTGGGGGTAGAGCCTACTTGCAAGTCTCTCCGACCTTCACAAAAAACGTTATTCAAGAATATCTCTTTCTCCTATGTGCTTTCATCCCTAACCCTAACCCTAACCCTTCCGAAAGTCGGAGAAGCTCAAGGATGGTACCGATCGATGCGCGCAACCCCATTTAGTGGGGGTAGAGCCTACTTGCAAGTCTCTCCGACCTTCACAAAAAAAGTTATTCAAGAATATCTCCTCAGATTTGGGGGAATTTCGTCGGTCGACCTCTTCCGAAGGTCGTACAAGCTCGGGGATGGTACCAATCGATCCGCAGGACCCAAATTAGTCCAGATGCAACCACTTTCCAAGTCTCTCCGACCTTCACAAAAAAAGTTATTCAAGAATATCTCTTTCTCCTATGTGCTTTCATCCCTAACCCTAACCCTAACCCTTCCGAAAGTCGGAGAAGCTCAAGGATGGTACCGATCGATGCGCGCTACCCCATTTAGTGGGGGTAGAGCCTACTTGCAAGTCTCTCCGACCTTCACAAAAAAAGTTATTCAAGAATATCTCTTTCTCCTATGTGCTTTCATCCCTAACCCTAACCCTAACCCTTCCGAAAGTCGGAGAAGCTCAAGGATGGTACCGATCGATGCGCGCTACCCCATTTAGTGGGGGTAGAGCCTACTTGCAAGTCTCTCCGACCTTCACAAAAAAAGTTATTCAAGAATATCTCTTTCTCCTATGTGCTTTCATCCCTAACCCTAACCCTAACCCTTCCGAAAGTCGGAGAAGCTCAAGGATGGAACCGATCGATGCGCGCTACCCCATTTAGTGGGGGTAGAGCCTACTTGCAAGTCTCTCCGACCTTCACAAAAAAAGTTATTCAAGAATATCTCCTCAGATTTGGGGGAATTTCGTCGGTCGACCTCTTCCGAAGGTCGTACAAGCTCGGGGATGGTACCAATCGATCCGCAGGACCCAAATTAGTCCAGATGCAACCACTTTCCAAGTCTCTCCGACCTTCACAAAAAAAGTTATTCAAGAATATCTCTTTCTCCTATGTGCTTTCATCCCTAACCCTAACCCTAACCCTTCCGAAAGTCGGAGAAGCTCAAGGATGGTACCGATCGATGCGCGCTACCCCATTTAGTGGGGGTAGAGCCTACTTGCAAGTCTCTCCGACCTTCACAAAAAAAGTTATTCAAGAATATCTCTTTCTCCTATGTGCTTTCATCCCTAACCCTAACCCTAACCCTTCCGAAAGTCGGAGAAGCTCAAGGATGGAACCGATCGATGCGCGCTACCCCATTTAGTGGGGGTAGAGCCTACTTGCAAGTCTCTCCGACCTTCACAAAAAAAGTTATTCAAGAATATCTCCTCAGATTTGGGGGAATTTCGTCGGTCGACCTCTTCCGAAGGTCGTACAAGCTCGGGGATGGTACCAATCGATCCGCAGGACCCAAATTAGTCCAGATGCAACCACTTTCCAAGTCTCTCCGACCTTCACAAAAAAAGTTATTCAAGAATATCTCTTTCTCCTATGTGCTTTCATCCCTAACCCTAACCCTAACCCTTCCGAAAGTCGGAGAAGCTCAAGGATGGTACCGATCGATGCGCGCTACCCCATTTAGTGGGGGTAGAGCCTACTTGCAAGTCTCTCCGACCTTCACAAAAAAAGTTATTCAAGAATATCTCCTCAGATTTGGGGGAATTTCGTCGGTCGACCTCTTCCGAAGGTCGTACAAGCTCGGGGATGGTACCAATCGATCCGCAGGACCCAAATTAGTCCAGATGCAACCACTTTCCAAGTCTCTCCGACCTTCACAAAAAAAGTTATTCAAGAATATCTCTTTCTCCTATGTGCTTTCATCCCTAACTCTAACCCTAACCCTTCCGAAAGTCGGAGAAGCTCAAGGATGGTACCGATCGATGCGCGCAACCCCATTTAGTGGGGGTAGAGCCTACTTGCAAGTCTCTCCGACCTTCACAAAAAAAGTTATTCAAGAATATCTCCTCAGATTTGGGGGAATTTCGTCGGTCGACCTCTTCCGAAGGTCGTACAAGCTCGGGGATGGTACCAATCGATCCGCAGGACCCAAATTAGTCCAGATGCAACCACTTTCCAAGTCTCTCCGACCTTCACAAAAAAAGTTATTCAAGAATATCTCTTTCTCCTATGTGCTTTCATCCCTAACCCTAACCCTTCCGAAAGTCGGAGAAGCTCAAGGATGGTACCGATCGATGCGCGCTACCCCATTTAGTGGGGGTAGAGCCTACTTGCAAGTCTCTCCGACCTTCACAAAAAAAGTTATTCAAGAATATCTCTTTCTCCTATGTGCTTTCATCCCTAACCCTAACCCTAACCCTTCCGAAAGTCGGAGAAGCTCAAGGATGGTACCGATCGATGCGCGCAACCCCATTTAGTGGGGGTAGAGCCTACTTGCAAGTCTCTCCGACCTTCACAAAAAAAGTTATTCAAGAATATCTCCTCAGATTTGGGGGAATTTCGTCGGTCGACCTCTTCCGAAGGTCGTACAAGCTCGGGGATGGTACCAATCGATCCGCAGGACCCAAATTAGTCCAGATGCAACCACTTTCCAAGTCTCTCCGACCTTCACAAAAAAAGTTATTCAAGAATATCTCTTTCTCCTATGTGCTTTCATCCCTAACCCTAACCCTAACCCTTCCGAAAGTCGGAGAAGCTCAAGGATGGTACCGATCGATGCGCGCTACCCCATTTAGTGGGGGTAGAGCCTACTTGCAAGTCTCTCCGACCTTCACAAAAAAAGTTATTCAAGAATATCTCTTTCTCCTATGTGCTTTCATCCCTAACCCTAACCCTAACCCTTCCGAAAGTCGGAGAAGCTCAAGGATGGTACCGATCGATGCGCGCTACCCCATTTAGTGGGGGTAGAGCCTACTTGCAAGTCTCTCCGACCTTCACAAAAAAAGTTATTCAAGAATATCTCTTTCTCCTATGTGCTTTCATCCCTAACCCTAACCCTAACCCTTCCGAAAGTCGGAGAAGCTCAAGGATGGAACCGATCGATGCGCGCTACCCCATTTAGTGGGGGTAGAGCCTACTTGCAAGTCTCTCCGACCTTCACAAAAAAAGTTATTCAAGAATATCTCCTCAGATTTGGGGGAATTTCGTCGGTCGACCTCTTCCGAAGGTCGTACAAGCTCGGGGATGGTACCAATCGATCCGCAGGACCCAAATTAGTCCAGATGCAACCACTTTCCAAGTCTCTCCGACCTTCACAAAAAAAGTTATTCAAGAATATCTCTTTCTCCTATGTGCTTTCATCCCTAACCCTAACCCTAACCCTTCCGAAAGTCGGAGAAGCTCAAGGATGGTACCGATCGATGCGCGCTACCCCATTTAGTGGGGGTAGAGCCTACTTGCAAGTCTCTCCGACCTTCACAAAAAAAGTTATTCAAGAATATCTCTTTCTCCTATGTGCTTTCATCCCTAACCCTAACCCTAACCCTTCCGAAAGTCGGAGAAGCTCAAGGATGGAACCGATCGATGCGCGCTACCCCATTTAGTGGGGGTAGAGCCTACTTGCAAGTCTCTCCGACCTTCACAAAAAAAGTTATTCAAGAATATCTCCTCAGATTTGGGGGAATTTCGTCGGTCGACCTCTTCCGAAGGTCGTACAAGCTCGGGGATGGTACCAATCGATCCGCAGGACCCAAATTAGTCCAGATGCAACCACTTTCCAAGTCTCTCCGACCTTCACAAAAAAAGTTATTCAAGAATATCTCTTTCTCCTATGTGCTTTCATCCCTAACCCTAACCCTAACCCTTCCGAAAGTCGGAGAAGCTCAAGGATGGTACCGATCGATGCGCGCTACCCCATTTAGTGGGGGTAGAGCCTACTTGCAAGTCTCTCCGACCTTCACAAAAAAAGTTATTCAAGAATATCTCTTTCTCCTATGTGCTTTCATCCCTAACCCTAACCCTAACCCTTCCGAAAGTCGGAGAAGCTCAAGGATGGTACCGATCGATGCGCGCTACCCCATTTAGTGGGGGTAGAGCCTACTTGCAAGTCTCTCCGACCTTCACAAAAAAAGTTATTCAAGAATATCTCTTTCTCCTATGTGCTTTCATCCCTAACCCTAACCCTAACCCTTCCGAAAGTCGGAGAAGCTCAAGGATGGAACCGATCGATGCGCGCTACCCCATTTAGTGGGGGTAGAGCCTACTTGCAAGTCTCTCCGACCTTCACAAAAAAAGTTATTCAAGAATATCTCCTCAGATTTGGGGGAATTTCGTCGGTCGACCTCTTCCGAAGGTCGTACAAGCTCGGGGATGGTACCAATCGATCCGCAGGACCCAAATTAGTCCAGATGCAACCACTTTCCAAGTCTCTCCGACCTTCACAAAAAAAGTTATTCAAGAATATCTCTTTCTCCTATGTGCTTTCATCCCTAACCCTAACCCTAACCCTTCCGAAAGTCGGAGAAGCTCAAGGATGGTACCGATCGATGCGCGCTACCCCATTTAGTGGGGGTAGAGCCTACTTGCAAGTCTCTCCGACCTTCACAAAAAAAGTTATTCAAGAATATCTCTTTCTCCTATGTGCTTTCATCCCTAACCCTAACCCTTCCGAAAGTCGGAGAAGCTCAAGGATGGAACCGATCGATGCGCGCTACCCCATTTAGTGGGGGTAGAGCCTACTTGCAAGTCTCTCCGACCTTCACAAAAAAAGTTATTCAAGAATATCTCCTCAGATTTGGGGGAATTTCGTCGGTCGACCTCTTCCGAAGGTCGTACAAGCTCGGGGATGGTACCAATCGATCCGCAGGACCCAAATTAGTCCAGATGCAACCACTTTCCAAGTCTCTCCGACCTTCACAAAAAAAGTTATTCAAGAATATCTCTTTCTCCTATGTGCTTTCATCCCTAACCCTAACCCTAACCCTTCCGAAAGTCGGAGAAGCTCAAGGATGGTACCGATCGATGCGCGCTACCCCATTTAGTGGGGGTAGAGCCTACTTGCAAGTCTCTCCGACCTTCACAAAAAAAGTTATTCAAGAATATCTCCTCAGATTTGGGGGAATTTCGTCGGTCGACCTCTTCCGAAGGTCGTACAAGCTCGGGGATGGTACCAATCGATCCGCAGGACCCAAATTAGTCCAGATGCAACCACTTTCCAAGTCTCTCCGACCTTCACAAAAAAAGTTATTCAAGAATATCTCTTTCTCCTATGTGCTTTCATCCCTAACTCTAACCCTAACCCTTCCGAAAGTCGGAGAAGCTCAAGGATGGTACCGATCGATGCGCGCAACCCCATTTAGTGGGGGTAGAGCCTACTTGCAAGTCTCTCCGACCTTCACAAAAAAAGTTATTCAAGAATATCTCCTCAGATTTGGGGGAATTTCGTCGGTCGACCTCTTCCGAAGGTCGTACAAGCTCGGGGATGGTACCAATCGATCCGCAGGACCCAAATTAGTCCAGATGCAACCACTTTCCAAGTCTCTCCGACCTTCACAAAAAAAGTTATTCAAGAATATCTCTTTCTCCTATGTGCTTTCATCCCTAACCCTAACCCTTCCGAAAGTCGGAGAAGCTCAAGGATGGTACCGATCGATGCGCGCTACCCCATTTAGTGGGGGTAGAGCCTACTTGCAAGTCTCTCCGACCTTCACAAAAAAAGTTATTCAAGAATATCTCTTTCTCCTATGTGCTTTCATCCCTAACCCTAACCCTAACCCTTCCGAAAGTCGGAGAAGCTCAAGGATGGTACCGATCGATGCGCGCAACCCCATTTAGTGGGGGTAGAGCCTACTTGCAAGTCTCTCCGACCTTCACAAAAAAAGTTATTCAAGAATATCTCCTCAGATTTGGGGGAATTTCGTCGGTCGACCTCTTCCGAAGGTCGTACAAGCTCGGGGATGGTACCAATCGATCCGCAGGACCCAAATTAGTCCAGATGCAACCACTTTCCAAGTCTCTCCGACCTTCACAAAAAAAGTTATTCAAGAATATCTCTTTCTCCTATGTGCTTTCATCCCTAACCCTAACCCTAACCCTTCCGAAAGTCGGAGAAGCTCAAGGATGGTACCGATCGATGCGCGCTACCCCATTTAGTGGGGGTAGAGCCTACTTGCAAGTCTCTCCGACCTTCACAAAAAAAGTTATTCAAGAATATCTCTTTCTCCTATGTGCTTTCATCCCTAACCCTAACCCTAACCCTTCCGAAAGTCGTAGAAGCTCAAGGATGGTACCGATCGATGCGCGCTACCCCATTTAGTGGGGGTAGAGCCTACTTGCAAGTCTCTCCGACCTTCACAAAAAAAGTTATTCAAGAATATCTCTTTCTCCTATGTGCTTTCATCCCTAACCCTAACCCTAACCCTTCCAAAAGTCGGAGAAGCTCAAGGATGGTACCGATCGATGCGCGCTACCCCATTTAGTGGGGGTAGAGCCTACTTGCATGTCTCTCCGACCTTCACAAAAAAAGTTATTCAAGAATATCTCCTCAGATTTGGGGGAATTTCGTCGGTCGACCTCTTCCGAAGGTCGTACAAGCTCGGGGATGGTACCAATCGATCCGCAGGACCCAAATTAGTCCAGATGCAACCACTTTCCAAGTCTCTCCGACCTTCACAAAAAAAGTTATTCAAGAATATCTCTTTCTCCTATGTGCTTTCATCCCTAACCCTAACCCTAACCCTTCCGAAAGTCGGAGAAGCTCAAGGATGGTACCGATCGATGCGCGCAACCCCATTTAGTGGGGGTAGAGCCTACTTGCAAGTCTCTCCGACCTTCACAAAAAAAGTTATTCAAGAATATCTCCTCAGATTTGGGGGAATTTCGTCGGTCGACCTCTTCCGAAGGTCGTACAAGCTCGGGGATGGTACCAATCGATCCGCAGGACCCAAATTAGTCCAGATGCAACCACTTTCCAAGTCTCTCCGACCTTCACAAAAAAAGTTATTCAAGAATATCTCTTTCTCCTATGTGCTTTCATCCCTAACCCTAACCCTAACCCTTCCGAAAGTCGGAGAAGCTCAAGGATGGTACCGATCGATGCGCGCTACCCCATTTAGTGGGGGTAGAGCCTACTTGCAAGTCTCTCCAACCTTCACAAAAAAAGTTATTCAAGAATATCTCCTCAGATTTGGGGGAATTTCGTCGGTCGACCTCTTCCGAAGGTCGTACAAGCTCGAGGATGGTACCAATCGATCCGCAGGACCCAAATTAGTCCAGATGCAACCACTTTCCAAGTCTCTCCTACCTTCACAAAAAAAGTTATTCAAGAATATCTCTTTCTCCTATGTGCTTTCATCCCTAACCCTAACCCTTCCGAAAGTCGGAGAAGCTCAAGGATGGTACCGATCGATGCGCGTTACCCCATTTAGTGGGGGTAGAGCCTACTTGCAAGTCTCTCCGACCTTCACAAAAAAAGTTATTCAAGAATATCTCTTTCTCCTATGTGCTTTCATCCCTAACCCTAACCCTAACCCTTCCGAAAGTCGGAGAAGCTCAAGGATGGTACCGATCGATGCGCGCAACCCCATTTAGTGGGGGTAGAGCCTACTTGCAAGTCTCTCCGACCTTCACAAAAAAAGTTATTCAAGAATATCTCCTCAGATTTGGGGGAATTTCGTCGGTCGACCTCTTCCGAAGGTCGTACAAGCTCGGGGATGGTACCAATCGATCCGCAGGACCCAAATTAGTCCAGATGCAACCACTTTCCAAGTCTCTCCGACCTTCACAAAAAAAGTTATTCAAGAATATCTCTTTCTCCTATGTGCTTTCATCCCTAACCCTAACCCTAACCCTTCCGAAAGTCGGAGAAGCTCAAGGATGGTACCGATCGATGCGCGCAACCCCATTTAGTGGGGGTAGAGCCTACTTGCAAGTCTCTCCGACCTTCACAAAAAAAGTTATTCAAGAATATCTCCTCAGATTTGGGGGAATTTCGTCGGTCGACCTCTTCCGAAGGTCGTACAAGCTCGGGGATGGTACCAATCGATCCGCAGGACCCAAATTAGTCCAGATGCAACCACTTTCCAAGTCTCTCCGACCTTCACAAAAAAAGTTATTCAAGAATATCTCTTTCTCCTATGTGCTTTCATCCCTAACCCTAACCCTAACCCTTCCGAAAGTCGGAGAAGCTCAAGGATGGTACCGATCGATGCGCGCAACCCCATTTAGTGGGGGTAGAGCCTACTTGCAAGTCTCTCCGACCTTCACATAAAAAGTTATTCAAGAATATCTCCTCAGATTTGGGGGAATTTCGTCGGTCGACCTCTTCCGAAGGTCGTACAAGCTCGGGGATGGTACCAATCGATCTGCAGGACCCAAATTAGTCCAGATGCAACCACTTTCCAAGTCTCTCCGACCTTCACAAAAAAAGTTATTCAAGAATATCTCTTTCTCCTATGTGCTTTCATCCCTAACCCTAACCCTTCCGAAAGTCGGAGAAGCTCAAGGATAGTACTGATCGATGCGCGCTACCCCATTTAGTGGGGGTAGAGCCTACTTGCAAGTCTCTCCGACCTTCACAAAAAAAGTTATTCAAGAATATCTCTTTCTCCTATGTGCTTTCATCCCTAACCCTAACCCTAACCCTTCCGAAAGTCGGAGAAGCTCAAGGATGGTACCGATCGATGCGCGCAACCCCATTTAGTGGGGGTAGAGCCTACTTGCAAGTCTCTCCGACCTTCACAAAAAAAGTTATTCAAGAATATCTCCTCAGATTTGGGGGAATTTCGTCGGTCGACCTCTTCCGAAGGTCGTACAAGCTCGGGGATGGTACCAATCGATCCGCAGGACCCGAATTAGTCCAGATGCAACCACTTTCCAAGTCTCTCCGACCTTCACAAAAAAAGTTATTCAAGAATATCTCTTTCTCCTATGTGCTTTCATCCCTAACCCTAACCCTTCCGAAAGTCGGAGAAGCTCAAGGATGGTACCGATCGATGCGCGCTACCCCATTTAGTGGGGGTAGAGCCTACTTGCAAGTCTCTCCGACCTTCACAAAAAAAGTTATTCAAGAATATCTCTTTCTCCTATGTGCTTTCATCCCTAACCCTAACCCTAACCCTTCCGAAAGTCGGAGAAGCTCAAGGATGGTACCGATCGATGCGCGCAACCCCATTTAGTGGGGGTAGAGCCTACTTGCAAGTCTCTCCGACCTTCACAAAAAAAGTTATTCAAGAATATCTCCTCAGATTTGGGGGAATTTCGTCGGTCGACCTCTTCCGAAGGTCGTACAAGCTCGGGGATGGTACCAATCGATCCGCAGGACCCAAATTAGTCCAGATGCAACCACTTTCCAAGTCTCTCCGACCTTCACAAAAAAAGTTATTCAAGAATATCTCTTTCTCCTATGTGCTTTCATCCCTAACCCTAACCCTAACCCTTCCGAAAGTCGGAGAAGCTCAAGGATGGTACCGATCGATGCGCGCAACCCCATTTAGTGGGGGTAGAGCCTACTTGCAAGTCTCTCCGACCTTCACAAAAAAAGTTATTCAAGAATATCTCCTCAGATTTGGGGGAATTTCGTCGGTCGACCTCTTCCGAAGGTCGTACAAGCTCGGGGATGGTACCAATCGATCCGCAGGACCCAAATTAGTCCAGATGCAACCACTTTCCAAGTCTCTCCGACCTTCACAAAAAAAGTTATTCAAGAATATCTCTTTCTCCTATGTGCTTTCATCCCTAACCCTAACCCTAACCCTTCCGAAAGTCGGAGAAGCTCAAGGATGGTACCGATCGATGCGCGCAACCCCATTTAGTGGGGGTAGAGCCTACTTGCAAGTCTCTCCGACCTTCACAAAAAAAGTTATTCAAGAATATCTCCTCAGATTTGGGGGAATTTCGTCGGTCGACCTCTTCCGAAGGTCGTACAAGCTCGAGGATGGTACCAATCGATCCGCAGGACCCAAATTAGTCCAGATGCAACCACTTTCCAAGTCTCTCCGACCTTCACAAAAAAAGTTATTCAAGAATATCTCTTTCTCCTATGTGCTTTCATCCCTAACCCTAACCCTTCCGAAAGTCGGAGAAGCTCAAGGATGGTACCGATCGATGCGCGCTACCCCATTTAGTGGGGGTAGAGCCTACTTGCAAGTCTCTCCGACCTTCACAAAAAAAGTTATTCAAGAATATCTCTTTCTCCTATGTGCTTTCATCCCTAACCCTAACCCTAACCCTTCCGAAAGTCGGAGAAGCTCAAGGATGGTACCGATCGATGCGCGCAACCCCATTTAGTGGGGGTAGAGCCTACTTGCAAGTCTCTCCGACCTTCACAAAAAAAGTTATTCAAGAATATCTCCTCAGATTTGGGGGAATTTCGTTGGTCGACCTCTTCCGAAGGTCGTACAAGCTCGGGGATGGTACCAATCGATCCGCAGGACCCAAATTAGTCCAGATGCAACCACTTTCCAAGTCTCTCCGACCTTCACAAAAAAATTTATTCAAGAATATCTCTTTCTCCTATGTGCTTTCATCCCTAACCCTAACCCTAACCCTTCCGAAAGTCGGAGAAGCTCAAGGATGGTACCGATCGATGTGCGCAACCCCATTTAGTGGGGGTAGAGCCTACTTGCATGTCTCTCCGACCTTCACAAAAAAAGTTATTCAAGAATATCTCCTCAGATTTGGGGGAATTTCGTCGGTCGACCTCTTCCGAAGGTCGTACAAGCTCGGGGATGGTACCAATCGATCCGCAGGACCCAAATTAGTCCAGATGCAACCACTTTCCAAGTCTCTCCGACCTTCACAAAAAAAGTTATTCAAGAATATCTCTTTCTCCTATGTGCTTTCATCCCTAACCCTAACCCTTCCGAAAGTCGGAGAAGCTCAAGGATGGTACCGATCGATGCGCGCTACCCC